>NC_084640.1:10135643-10457643 GCF_019802595.1 Syngnathoides biaculeatus | reverse complement strand
AGCATACAATTTTTTTCTGTGACTAAACCATCAAATCCGGAAACAAAAGATTACAACATTCCATCACACTCCTCTGTTCATGTAGACTTAAATAAATTCATCCATTCCAGCAACCCCCTCCAAAAAAAAAAACACCACTTTTGGTAAAATTTTAAAATCAAAAGTACTAGCAAAATGCAACAATAACACGCAAGACAGCAGCTCCAACACAAAGAACAAACTTAAAAGTACAAGCACATTTGGTTCTTTTCCATTCTCCTCGTTTCAGTCAGTGCACGGTGACAGTCTGCCAGCTGGTCTGCCTCAGTGTTTTCTCAGCCCCCCCATCCTCTTCAATCAATCATTTCATTAGCAGTCCTAGCATTCGCAGGGTGAAAATAACACTGGGAATTAGCCAGGAATCTGCGACGTGGGGTAGAATTATTCGGTCCCAACAGGACCACTGCAACCTGCCTGGCAACTGGCTTCTCCTCGGTCTGTATGGGGGCCGTCGTCATCACTTTGTCACCGCACTCGCTGGTAACGATCTTTGACGTTCGACGAAGACATCAATTATTCACAAAGAGCTCTAGGCCAACCCGAAACATGGCAGCGGGGTGTCACGTAGGCACCCCGCGTCACTCGCCACAATACGCTTAGGCGCTGTGGGACTCGCACAGTCTCAAGAAGTGCTTGATCCCACTGTTTTGGCGAAAGACGGCGCTACCATTTCTACTGCTTCCCACTGGTTAAAAGCGCAGTCGTCGGTTTAACAGTGAGGTTTCGCAGCGAGCGGGCCGCCTTGACTCTGAAAAGTCCTCTGCGCAGCGCCGACCGACTTAGCCCGACCGTCTGCGTGCACGCTTGTTTCGAAGACACTGCGGCCGCAGGGGTCTCTCTGGCTGGCTGGCTGGCTGGTGAATGGCGCTTTAATGTTGAGGAGGGACGGGGGGGGGATTAGAAAGATTTAAGTGCTCGAGATGACTCCATGTCAGGATTGCGGTGGGAGCTGCAGGGGCTGCGCTCTGACTCTTTTTGTTTGTTTGTTTGTTTGTTTGTAAATGACAGGAGCAACTTTGCTTTTCAAACAGAAAGCAGCAGAATGTTGCTTTAAAAACTTTGAATGCCATCATAATGAGAGATAGAATAGTGCCTTTTTCTCTGAGGTTTAGACATTGTGAAGACTCCCAAATTCTCATAGTTTGCCTTTCACGTCCCACAAAGCTGTGTTAGGTTATTGGGTTGTTTTCACGTGACGTCACCCATGGTGCTGCCTCGAACGGCGGCCATTTTCGATCCCTGAGCTCCGTTATTCATATGTAGGCAAGGTTGACGACATTATGTTTCTAACCGGATTTATTGAAGACGCGACCGACAGCACATCAAGCCCAGACTGACTATTAGGCTACCTGGCATACACACATCATGGGAGTCATAACTGCGTCACAAAGGCACAGTACTGTGCCCTTGATCTTTTACTCTATGTGACAGAAAACACAAAGGAGGAGCACTTACCTGTATGCTAACACGGGAAAAAAAACGTTATTTTAAAACCTGTATATTAGTTCACCACAAGCAAAGCAAAATGTTCATTATTTGTTTAAAATTTGATCACAATGGCGGAAAGACATTTCACAAAATTCTCAAATCTTTCAAGTGACTCACAAAAAAGGATCTTCTGAAAAGAGTATCGATTAAGCTTGTTAGCTCGGCGGCACGTTAGCATGATGGAGGTTGAGACCGTTTAGCGTGATAGCAGCGTCGGGCAATCGCCCACAAAGCCAAGACTCCCTGAAGCACAGTGCCGCAGAATGTCCAAAGTCTTTCGTCGGAAGCGTTAGACGATGTCCCCGCTTATGCAGCCGGACTTGTGTACCGGATTGCGAGGCTTTGAAGAGCGCGCCGACTAGTAACTCTGGAAAAAGCTTCAGCGAATTGGCGTGAGTTGTCGAAAAAAAGTCAGAAGAAGGCTCTCTAATGTTTAGCGAGTCCTCTCTTGTGTACTTGAGTAATGAAGAGCATTCCGGAGACTTCCACACTGGTAGGCGTAAGATAGAAAGGTTAAATAGCGGCGTGCAGTGGTGTTTGCGTAATTCAGCAAAAAATGTGACGTCAGTGAAAACAACCCATTGAAGGCTCTAAATTGTGCGGAATTCCCTCACAACAGGACATGTGAATCCTAAAAATCTGCGAATAGTGTATACATATCTACTTAGTGCTCTTAGTATTATGATTAATATTTTTATTCCACCGAGCAAAAACTGTTGTCGTTTTTCAAAACTCGAGGCAGGCGATGCAAAGTTTAACAGGAATCTCCCGACTGTGTGGAGGGCTGGAAAATTGTCACGCCGCCTGAAGAAATGTCGCCCGTTACGAATGAAGGGACATATATCATCGATCTTACCGCTGCAAAATGTTACATTTGTCTCGACTGAGGCGCTCTTGCTTTTCCTCAAAACCTGCCTCAATCAAATGATTATACGTGCACTGGGGAAAACCTATTTGTTTCCCCTCACTCTAATGGCCCCCTACATACGGGCCCTTTCCAGTCCGGTGATCACAACCTTCACTTTTATACATGCTTCTCTGCGCCGACGCAGGTTGTATGAATTGCAAGGGGTCAGGCACATCTCGTTCAACGTTTCATTATTCATTGTTCTCATTTTCCTTCCTCCGAGATTCATTTCTTTCAGGAAGTCATCTAGAAAGCGCTGAATGCCTATTTCCTGCTGGCCGCGCTGTGGAGGGGCTGTAGGAACAGCAGAGGGGTGGGGGGGAGTGTTGCGATATGGAAATGCACTAGATAGAGATGACCAAAAAAAAAAAATCTGCCTTAACGCAAATTGCTTTCTTTGTCATCGATCGTAATCACAACTCATATTATGCTATTCATTCATTTATTGATGCAGATGCATTTGGACCTTCATACACTGCTTTGCTGCTGCTGTGTTAATTTACTTACTTATTCATGTGTGTGTGAGAGAGAGAGAGAGAGAGAGAGAAAGAAAGAGAAAAATAACCCAAACAAAGGTGGTGATAATGCATTGTTGTGGTCAGCATGCTCAATTTATGGCCCTCCGGCGCCCGGCTGAATCTTATCAGCGGCTCTTGCTACGAGCGTGACTGATGCAATGTGTGCACAATGCACAGCCAGGTGACAAGACGAGAATACATCAGCTGATATGAAAGTTGGATGGCACGTATTGTCACTGCCAAAACTCTCCTGGAACCAACGCACTAAGGCAATCAGTGTGGAAATATGGACATAAATGCATCATAAAGTGGACTTACAACATGTTTAGGAACTAAAGTGTCTGCTTTGGGATACTTCTATTAATCATAATGCTTTCGAAACCTGAATTATGATAGACAAGCTGGACAAGACCCTCTCTTCCACACCTTAAAATACATACTTGACGTACATATACGTCGGTGGCAGTAAACGGTTGGATTCCAGTGGCCGAATAAAAATCTCCATGGCAGTGAGTGATGGTATTGCATTGGAGTCCCCCCCCCCGCCCCCCCCCCTGCCTGTGATAGACTCGAGGAAAAGGGAAGGGAAAATTGATTGAATCGCCCATCGTACAGTCAGGCATACCTGTTAATCTTTTGAATATTAATGTACTTTAATTATCAACTAACTAGCTAAAAGTAAAGGAGAGCTGTTCACATTTCCAAGCCTAAGTGGTGCAATTACGACTGCATTAGATGTTAGTGCTAATTAGATTGCGGTTTTTAAATTTCATCCATCCATCCATCCATTTTCTTTGCTGCATATCCTCATGAGGGGCGCGGAGAGTGCTGGAGCCTATCCCGGCTGTCAATGGGCAGGAAGCGGGGTAGACCCTGAACCCAGCCAATCGCAGGGCACGTAGAGACAAAGCAGGCGCACTCACAATCACACCTAGGGGCAATTTAGAGTGTCCAATTCATGTTGCATCTTTTTTGGGATGTGGGAGGAAACCGGAGTGCCCGGAGAAAACCCACGCAGGCACGGGGAGAACATGCAAACTCCACACAGGGACTTCAGAACTGTGAGGCCAACGCTTTACCAGCCGATCCACCGTACTGCCTCGTTTTTAAATTTCTCTGTCATATTGATCAATCCCTTACTATCTATTTTCTCAGACAACGGTACTTTGTTCGATATTGTTTTTTTTTTTTTTCTGTTTTTCTACTGCAGAAATTTTGGAAGTGTCACTGTCTCTTTCACTTTACGTGGCACGATGTTCTTTGTAAAATATTGATTTTTACCTCACGCAAAGGCCTGCGAAAATAGATGAAACCGAAGAAGAAAACGTCGTTCTAATATTGATGTGTCGAAATGGAGTGACTTGTCATACCATCTTGAATGTGAAGTAATGAGGTGCCCTCCTGGTATCAAAGTCTCGTGGCGCCAAATATTACATGACGAATAAAACCTTATGAGTTCCTTTTCCCGTGAACTGCGCGAGCCTGATATCAATCAAAGTCAAGCTGAACAATGTCAGCTGATAAGATTTCAGCGGAGTGAGGAGGTGGGGCGGGGGGTGAGATTACCGGGATGCCGCGGATGTCACCGGTGGTGTGGGATCCGTTGTCACACCTCCCCTTCGAAGGATGTCACCTGCCATTTTGCAGCGATCGCAGCATCGATTGACTTTTTCGGCGCCACGTTTGGAGAAATCCTACCCAAGTTGACACAGTGGGGGGGAATGAAGCTTCCCATTTGCCAAAGGAGCTCTTAGATGACTTAATTGAATCTGTGGACTAAGCAAATTAACGTTATGATGTATCGGGTTCTCTCTCCCGAGCTCTAATGGCCTCATTGTTTTGCGAGGCGCCACCAGAGAAAACGAGAGTCCCTTAGCGACGCCCCGCGAAAGACGTCGCCGCCATTACTCAGCTCTAATGGAGAAGCCGCTTTATAAATAGCTCGCAAGGCTGACAATTAACAATTTCTAATAAACAATTCCCTATTTATGTGAAGCACCACTTTAAAATGTTGCTTAGTTCCACTTAGCGACTATTCATTAGGGACACAGTTTCATAAAGTGCACTTGATTAAATTGTTTGCATCCAAATAACTTGGTCACCCCCCCAGGAGGGAAACACTGGAAATCTTAGCTGCGTATTTTTGAAATGCTATTTTTGAAATAAAAACAACTTAAAAAGACTGAATGGAAATTGCGCCAAAATAAATGTTTACAAAATTGTTCCAACAGGTTACATGCACTATTATTCTTGTTTCCTGTCAATTTTTTCTTGCTTCTTTTGTGTACTACAGTACAGTTTTCAGAAATACTGCGACAAAAAGTGTAATTCCGTGGCTTGGTGATTGTTTCTTCCAAAAGTTTATCGTCAGGCTTAAAAAAAAAAAAAATAAAAAATGCAAAATAATCAACACTGTACTTACACTTTTGTCACATCGCACTCGCTCAACATAGGTCGTCATCCCACCAAAAATTTCAATCGTACTAGATTAAGTGCAATCCTTACAATTTGTGTATTTTAACAAAACATTGCCAACAATCTTGCATTAATACACCTGAGATCTGTTTTGAATTGTGAAAAAAAAATGGCATCTGTCTCCTTTAGTCAATGTCATAAATCACATATGTGTTTTCCCAGCTGAAAATACACGTAATTAATTGGAAGGCCACCCTCCCCTAAGCTAATATATGTTGTTTTAATTTAGCATCATCATCATCTTCATCCTCACTTTGCCAGAAATATCCTTTCACGCTGTGTTATGTCGTTTTGTTTTTTTTTTTACTTTACTGACAAGCTGAATCTAACAAGCGTTATTCTCACTGGACTTGCTTAAAACTGCCAACACTTATGCAAAAATGTTTCCATCTTTATGACCAGTGATGGAAAGAAAGGCACAGAATTCTCTGTTGTACGTCTTTTTTATTATTATTTTTATTTTTATAATAACACCCATGTGACACCACAAGTATTATCAGCCCTCATCTGAACTTTCGCCCCGAGGCACAAATTCCCAACAAGATCATTCTCACCTTTGCCTCCTGAAAATGTCGCCTTCTCTCACAACTTTAAGCCGCTTTCAACACCCCCCCCCCCCCGTTAAATTCTCAACCGATCTGACACCTGCCGTCTTGATTAAAGAAATGAATCAGCTCCTCATATCCTAAAAATACGTCCGATGAATCTCAGCGCCGGCTCCCCGGCGATTTACAATTAATGTCGTCAGAAGGAGAAATCTGTCGTCGTCCACCGCCCACCCCAACGTTCCCTCCCCTCCCTCCAGAGTCCTCCTCTGCAACCCAATAATCCCCAGGAGAACAAATGCGCGCTGCGAAAGCATAAATAGAAGCGTAGTATCAAAACTCTCCGCTCGTCGCCAATGCTGTTCTGACAGCTGCCTGTGCTAATTAGCCATCGAAGGTCTCCCTCTTCCACCAGCAGCGAACACCCCGTCAGTATCATCGCCGCTGTCAGAGCTCGGCGGCGGCGGCGCTGTTTGTTTCTCTCCGGCATCAGCATAACGTCAACAAAGTTTCACGTTCGCCCTAAAACGGAATGCGGCGTAAAACCCTCAGAATAGCGGAACAGAATCCTAATCATAGAAATCAGTTAATTCAATATAATTGTGAGCATTTAACAGATGTGAAGTTATTTTTTTCTCACTCTAGTCTTCAAGTGGGTGTCTGTGTTTTGACGCGGGCTCGCATTGAAATGAACGAATGATTAGCGACTCAGAATCGAATCGTTACCCGTTGTACTATTCCCAAATAAAGACATATCACAATCGAACAAGTGAAAAAGTATTTGAATACTATCTATAGTGCCGGACAAAGTGCTATTTTTATGAATGCTATAAAGTACAATTGAAAAAAATATATATAATCTGTAGCCCTGAGCTAATTTCAATTTTGACACATAAGAGCAATAAAAATACACTTAATGTCCTTCTTTCACCAATAATAATTGTAATAATAACACTAATAATGTTATGGGGAGGTGGCACGGTGAATCAGCTGGAATGTGTTGGCCTCACAGTTCTGTGGTCCTGGGTTCGATCCCGGCACCGGCCTGTGTGGAGTTTGCATGTTCTCCCCGTGCCTGCGTGGGTTTTCTCCGGGCACTCCGGTTTCCTTCCACATCCCAAAAACATGCAACATTAATTGGACACTCTAAATTGCCCCAAGGCGTGATTATGAGTGCGACTGTTTGTCTCTATGTGCCCTGCGGTTGGCTGGCAACCAGTTCAGGGTGTACCCCACTCCAGCTCAAGCACTCTCATGACTCTTGTGAGGATAAGCGGCAAAGAAAATGGATGGATTGATGTTATGGGGGTATTTGAATTAGTCCTGAGAGCTTTTTTTTTGTTTTTTTACTATGTTTTCACAAATGTGTGCATAATGAACGAATCTCAAAACAGCCAAAGAAAAGGACTGCATAAGAACGGTCATATGAAAACATAAGGAACAGATGTTCTCAAAAGGTCGCAGGGTGCACTCACTTTTTCTCCGAACCATTAATTACGGTCAAATCAATTTCATCCAGGATCAGACATGCTGTTGATACATTTTGAAAAGCTCTACAGTTCAGAGTTTGGGCTGAAAATGTTGCTGGAACTGAAATGTGTTCTGCAGCATAATCTGATTTACGAAATGTGCTTTAATAACTTATACAAAGTTGCGAACAGTTAAAAAATGCTTTTATGGTGACTGAAGTTCATCTTAAGGAACTGATTTTCCTCTTAACATTATTTGGGGAAAGCAAAATGATTCCTAATCCAGTGAGACTGTTTCTTTTTCCGCCGTATTAGACGCAATGACCGGAGCTTTATTGGGCCTTTATCGGGCGTCACGGAAACATGACACGGCTCGCTGTCATGGTTTATTAATCTCCATATCATTGTCGGCGCGTATTTCTTGTTTGCTCCGACTTGATCAAAGTCTTCCCAATGTGACCACTGGACAGGGTCTGTTACATTTGTCACTGATGACAAATAAGGCCCATTTAAAACCGTTGGCCCCTTGGAAGGGAATGACGAAGACAAACGACGGAGCGGGAACTCGTCTTGTTTGTCGGCGTACACAGGTGGCGGTTTTTGTATCGCGCATTTGCGCCTTGGGAACCTCGGACCGTTTATTAAAACCTGAGGTCCTGATCTAGGGTGGGTGACGCTACTGCGTATAATCGCTCATTTTCGGTGCTGGCACTTCCTATTAATAGAAGCCACGGAAATCTGATCAATTATGCAAATTGTGTGTGATGAATTACAGTAAATGCAGTTGTTGTGTGAGCGCCGTCACTGCTGTTGCTTTGTGAGCTGCGACACATTCCAATGTTTTAAAATTCACGGGGGGGGGGGGTGTCAAACTCATTTTGGCACTACAAATGGTTCCCCCCGGAGGACCATTATGAATTGTGAAAATCATAAAAATGCATAATGGCCTCATCATATTACATATGCATTTTAGTGGTATTATCTGCATTATTAGCAACAAATTGAATTTGAAATCATATCATGGTAATGATGGAGAGCAAAGCTTACTTTTGGCCAATTATATTTCAGTAATAATTTGATAATAATAATGTTGCTTTCGTATCCCCAGTTACTGTGATGAACAGTTGATATTTTGACAATTTATACGCTGTAGAGGGCCACAAAAAATGATGTGGCGGGCCAGGTCTGGCCTGCGTGCCTTGGGTTTGACACCAGTGTTTTCCTGGCTTTGTACTAGAATTACACAAAAAGTTACAACATTACTTAAGAATTAGATATTAGTTCCACCCCTCTGGTTTCACTAGACACACAATGTATTATGAGGCCCTACTTTTTAATATTATCCCCTAAAATGTTTGTAAACAAATCGATCGGTTCCTTCTTGAGTCAGCGAGGAACACAAATCATCAGAACGCAAACATTCCTCAGTCCAATTGAAGAGAAGTGTGAGTTCACATCGCCTGTGGCCTCTACCGCCAAATACGGCGTTCCAAATTTTCACACAAAACATAACACATTCGAGTCGGGCTGACAAATCAGTTTAATGACCGGCGACGGCATAAAGTCACCTCAGGCCCACTGATGTAATCCTTAAGGATGGGGTTCGATCAATTAATTTTTCCGCTATCAACAATGGGGTGACAATTTCCCCGACCCCAAAATGAACACAAATCGGCCAATGTTTGATTTTAATTGTGAAGTGATAATTGACACAATAGCCGCTATGCCATTGACGTTCCAAATTGATATAAACCATACATAAGGCTGACAAAGGCTTTCACTTATGTTGTGTTTTTTTGTTGTCTTGTTCAATAATTGTAGGTCCATACCTGCGATCAGTTTTTAAATAAAAATTCATACACATTTCCTGGAAATGCAATTGAACAAACTGTTTGTCAAAAAGGGTTGTGTTGAATGCGATGTTTCACATATGAATGAGTTTCTATGATCAGTAAGAACATTGGAAGCTTTCACACTAAAAAGCAGTCATCTCCATTTTTTTTTTTTTGTGAAGTTAGCAAAATGAGTTTTTTTATTTCTACGTTCTCGGTTAACACTAATCATGCTTATTTATGGTATGCCAGGTTAATATAAATTACGAAATGAAAACCCTCAAATGTAAGCATATAATGATTTACTTTCCTCAACTACAACTAATGTTGTCGTTTGTTGTCGTCTGTTGTCTTCTATTCCTCTATTAGATTTACTTGTCTTTTCACAAACTCTCCCTTTTGTTTTTTTTTTTTTTTTTTTTGTTCTGTCCGACAGACATTCAAACATGTCCGAATGAAATTTTCAATAAATGTCCTTAAGAATACAAAAATCCACATTGGCATCTTAAAAATCCCGCTAAAGTTAAGTAAACGTGTAAAACTGTCCCAGCATATAATGGATAAGGAGCCTTAAAAAATAAATAATTATATATCACATATAAATATGTTTGATTGAAATCTGACTTCAGACCAGATTGTTGACCGGTGCCCTGTCAAGCACAGGCTGTAAAATTAAAACCAAAACAACGCTTCCTGAAGAGCTTAATATCCCCCCCCGAGCGCATCAAAGGCCAATCTTTGGGCCGTTCTGGCTTTTGGCATTTCCCCGCGTCTTGCAGTCGGTCAAGCGGCGCCCGACGACGGCAAGATGCAGCTCGTCAGAGCAGAAAAAGCGACGGCGCTGCGATGTAAGATGACACGCCGCTCATTTGCTCTCAGAGGTGAGAAGTCCTCAACGCCGCGGTGCCGAATGACCTTGGCACTCGTGTCCCCCCCGGGGGGGAGAGGTGAATTAATAGCTAACCTTCACATGATATTCTCAACTTCCTGCTATTGGACTTTTTGCTGATGATCTGCTCAGGCGCAACGTGAGAAAACTACATAGGCCTTCTTGGCATTTCTCTGATTTCTTTTTTTGGCCATAAACACGAGCCTGATTCATCGTGAACCAGAACCCCCACTCACTAGTTCCGCTAATCTGTCAGCAACCAGCAAAAGTCCACTGAGCTTCACAGAACGTTTCCTTTTCAAGTTTCTCAGAGACGGCAGATGAGAGATCTTCTTTCCGTTCCCTGCGGCGCAGTCAGCAGCATTAGAATCCGGATCGCTCAATTACAAGGTGAGATTTGAAAGAAGTTCTGATGACTACAGCATTATGGCGTCCGCGAGTCGATGTGAACCAGGACAAAAAAAATGGATGATCTGAAATTCTATTATCTGCTCTTTCTGAGGTAAGATCCCGATTAACCATATGTGTACCTAAGCATTCCCTCAACCCAGACCTTTAACCCTAACCCCAACCAAAAACCCAACACTAACCCCAACCTACGCTCTAAACCTAACCCAGAACCACAACTGTCACCCTCACCCTAAACCCTAACGAAAAACCAAACAACCTCTTTTTTTTATCTTTTAAAAAGATCATTTCAAGACTGAAGATTCAGCTTTTCGCGTACTCGCGTACCTCTCCTCCTCTCACACTCCACGGGAACATTTGCATAACATTTTGGGGGCCGGCGTGGTGTGGGAGGTCCCTCGCAGTGAAGAATATTGCAAGCCAAGTGTGAAATAAAGCGCACGACGAGACTTTGTGATTCTCGCAGCTTGTCAACAAGCGGGCCCTGGGCTCGTTCCAGGAATCTAACCGGAATATATTTCTCTGCCGGAAAGCGGGAAATGTGTAAAAACAATATTGTACAGTTTGTATCTGTCTAAACCTAACCCTCTTCCTTCAAAGTTCCTGTCAAATATGTGTTATTGTGATTTTTAGCTAGTGTGAGGATATATTGCCTGCAGCTCAGGTCATGTTCGGTGAAACTCAAGTTTAAAACTAAATGATAGCATTAGAAAGTAATGGAAATTGTTTCGCGACTGTTATATTTTCACATTCATTCAGTAACTTGTAACTGTAACCAAGTACTCTTCTCATTGTTGCGTCCTGGCACATAAACATGGATGTACACAACACATCAGTCTGCTCATATAGAAATCATCATTAAAGAAGTCTGCCAAATAACATAAAATTGTCTTTAAAAGTGTTTGCACGTTAATTAACATGCGTTAGGATTCCATACTTGTTGTTGTTTTGGGGGTTCTGCTGTTTTTGTTAGCAACAGATTTCAAATGGATTCATCAATTTAATGGGAAACGCTGTTGAGCGGTACATGACTGATGAAATCGGGTATTTTCTAGATACCGAATGCTGTTGTCTGTGTATGAGTACACTGCAAAGGAAGGAATTTGCCATTCCCCATGTGATGACTTTTTCCCCGTGTGACGTCTGAATGAATCATTTTTCCGTTGTACATTTATGAGCGCAAGGAACATCACTATTCATGACCATCACTGACTCGCAATGGAAAATTTCACACTTCATTGTTTTCCATTTGAAATCATTTTCTTCACCCTGAAATGCACATTAGAACAATATGGTCACTTGTTGAATAGTGGGGGTAAAAAAAAAAAAAAGTGTTGCAAGAAATATTGCATTTTCCCACTATTGTTCCAAGTTAAAAACCAACATTTTGGGGGTTATTAAAATGCAGCTTTTTTTTCTATTTTATGAATAAAATATGCCTTACCAGTTCTCATGAGGATATTGTACAAAACCTGAACAATTTTTTTAAAGTCGACATAGATACCTTGAGATATGAGTCCTTCCACATCCCTATTCTTACTTTAGAAAAAAATGTATCTCAAATCATCATTCACCATTGAAATAAATGGAAGTGCCTTGAATATACTGTAGTCCACCCCCACCCTGAAAAAACAAAGATGTTTGTACGATGTCATTAATACACACACACACATACGTGTATATATATATATATATATATATATATATATACAGAAGTAATGTAATTAAATAGAGTGCAACAAATAAATAAAATAAATAGTATGCGCCACCTTTGTTGTTCAATTCAATGCAGATGGTGCTGCTCCTTCTCTTGTGTGCGGCTTTGCCACCTGGGGACAGTATGATACAGATATCAATATCAATGTCACTGTATGCTTATGAACATTCATAAATCTCTCTACATCTTTCTCCACTTAAGGTAAAAGGTTATGTTTATATATATATAATAGACAATGTGTAATTGTTTGTTTGATTTTTTGACCTCTTTTTTTTGACAAAACCACAACTTGGAATGTTTCAAAAAAAAAAAACTCGAAGGCTCTTTTTTGATAGCTTACGCACTAATTTTTCCATTTTTACCTTACGCTTGAGCACACGTCTTAGTAATTATGTTCTGAGGTTACAAAAGGTCTAATTAGCGTGTCATGCCATATCACTCCCCTGCCAGCAACGGCGAGCTAATATTTTTATCATTAATTCTCTCCAGCATGTTCGACAGCAATCAGTGAGGAGTTGTCATTTCCACTAATGGGAAAAAAATAAAAATGGCTTCACGCTGGACTTGGATTTCTCGCCCAAGTCTTAATTATTTTCAGCACGACTTCGCTAATCTCTATGAAAAGCCAATAGTGGGTGGGATCACAATGGGTATGTGACTCGTGCACTCGTGAAGTATATTTGCAGTCTTTCGGCAAATCACCAGGTCGCCACTTTAGAGCCGAGCGCAGGGAAAATGAAATAAAAAGAATCAAACAAGTGATTTTCGGCTACGAGGAAAATCAAATAAGGTAAATGAATCAAATTAAATTAAATGAAATCATCTTTACAGCCTGTGTTTTTTTCTTTTACCCAGGATTTGCCTGATTCTCACCTCAGACTGAAACTTAATAAGCATCTAAGTTTAGGAGCCCATTATTTTGCGTTGTCTTATTTTTCATTTTATTTCAGATCACGCCCTGAATTATTCATGTGAAATTTCCAAATCAATTTTTCTATGAATACATGAGCGACTTTGTGCGGGATTTTCACATTTTCTAATCAATCACTCCAGACGGCGTCTTTAGCTTTCTTAGCGGCTGCTTTGTAGCGGGCGTCCCTGCGCGTCTTGTCGTACAAGCACAAGCTGCCGTAAAAGTAAAACATCGCCGCGAGTTGTGAAGTTGTAGCCTGCTGTCGAAAGTGCAGCAATGCCGACACGAGGTTGCAAACTATGAGCTTGAATATTGATGAGAGAGAATTTCCGTAACCCGGCTCGCTGTTGAGCTCCAGCCGAGTGAAACAGCCGCTGGCGTCACTCCAGCTAAGATGAGGTTCAAGACAAGTTGTTTTGGGTGAGCTTTGCTCCACTAGTTCATCTGCTGCAGTTAAGTAAAGCGATGAAGCAGATATTGTTCATTGTTGCTGTCAAAGTTACGACACAAAAGAAGTGAATTGTCTGTCCATGTTGTGACTAACCCAAGCCCTAACCACTTACCTGTATCCTGTCGCAGTCCTTACCCCAGTACCAGTTACCTTTAACCCATACTTACCTGTTCCACATTTCTATCCCCCACCCAAACCCCTTCTTAACGACAACCACCCCCCATTTATTGATTTAGTCTACGAAATTAGTCAATTGGCAGAAAAATAGATTCACTTTCCCGAACCCTTTCCCCTAACCATAACAATTTCCATGTGGTAGCCTTAACATTCTTCCCCCCTCACCACTTACCTTTTGCCAATCCTCAAATCCTATCCCCTTCCCTAAACCAATCAATAAATTTTATTTGTTTAATTCGTTAACTGTTGGTAACTTGCTTAGATTTGGAAGGAGGTAGGAACACATAATTCGGCCAATTGATTACTCGAAATTCTAAAAGCATAGTTGATATAATTAATTAATTAGGGAATACTTAAATTTGACTTGTACATCGAGGGGAGCTGACTTTGACGTCCTTTGTCACACTACAGACGACATTTTGACCCGACTTATTTGAGAGTAAGCTGCGCCTGAGGAAGGCACATTCATGCCGAAACGTTGCGCCGAGCGCTTACTCTGTAGGGGATTCGATGTTTACGCATAATTGAATACATCTAAATTTGGAGGTTGGTAGGAAACAATCGGAAACCAAAATGGAACAAAGTAGGCAAGCATAATTGGATATTCTAAATTATAATATAAAGGGAAGTGAACAACAAAGACAACTTTGGTCAGAAATTCAACGTTATTCAAAGTAAGATAAGAAACAAAATGAACCTAACTAAAGGGTGTTGTCTAATCTAATTTGGGGATTGCACGGGACATCGGACACTTGGTCTCACACTTTCAGAAGGAAGGACCGTGAACTTCTTCGCAGTCTCCCTCGCCTAACCATATTTCCCGTATCACTCGAACACAAAGTATAAAAGAAACACACCCATGCTAACGAGATATTTTGCCAACGTTCAATGAAAAGCACGTCTTAATCTCTGCAAAAAAAATGTCCATCGGTTCAAAGTGACTGCTGAACCTCAGCGAGGTTCCGCAACGACAGAACGGGAGCCCGCTTACTTAGTGTCACATGAAAATCAATAGACATAAAAGTACTCCGCAGCTTTGGATAGTCATGCCGTCACTGCGGAGCACGTGGGGGAAGAGCTGGAGGTGTGTGTGGAGGGGCGGGGTGGCAGTAACCTCCTTCTAAATAGCTCATTAATTCAAATCGAGGGAGGTCACAGCAAGATTTTGACTTCGCGGGGCTGACATTTTAATCAGAGGTCCGCCAGTGTGTCCATTAATAGACATTTGCTTTACAGTAATGGCAAGCTCTCAAAAGCCACCTGTGAGATGTGAGGGGAGTGATTATATTACTTTGACATTCCTGTTCTAGCAATTACAGTGACTTAGCCTTTTTGCTGCCATAAAGTAATGTAAGGCCATTATAATTATATTTTTGTCCCTCATTTATTGATACATGTATATGATCTAACAAAATGAGAACAGTAGTGCCTCTTTTATCGGGGGCTTGTTTTAGAAGATGTACACTAATTTCCGTGCTAGCAGTAGCAAAAGTGTAATTTTGTGGTCGTTGAAAATAAAACAGATGAACATAAACATTCATTAAGCGTCAATATTCTTTAGGAATCACGTTCGGAGCCACCTGGAGAACGAGAGTGGTGAACGCGCCGTTTACGGCCATACGCTGTTCGGTCTCCCGAGGGCAAAATGAAATATATGCTTCATTAAGTGTTAAATGCTCCGTTGTGTACGCCATCGAGCTGCGAGATTTGCGCCGCGGATTTCCTCTGCCAACGGGCAGTTGGCGAGATGCCCGCTGGGTCTGAAATCACACCAAAACCCCTTTTGAAACGTTGCAATTCAATCACGGTGCACATCAAACACACAGACCGGCCCAGCCGGGCAGTGTGAAAGATTTGATTAAGTTTGAAATGGTTCAAATTTTCAGTTGTTAAAAATACAGTTTTAATATATGCTTTGACAAAAAGGATTTTTTTTTTCCCCCGAGAGAAAGAAAAATTTATTTCCAAGTTGTTGGCGCTAGGAGGAATCAAGCTAGGAAATAAATGTTTCAAAGTTGGTTGGTACAAGGAGAAATAAAACAAATCCCCAAAGAGGGGGAGGGGTAACTCAGCCATTTTTTCCACCCATTTTTGCGCCTTATCTAAAAGTAAAGGAGGAAAAAAGACGATTAAAATCGGATTTTGGTGATTTTTATCTAAAGGCCGTACCATTCCGCAAACTGTATGTGTTAAGACAAAACTACATTCTCACTAGTGAATAAAATGCAGTGGAGCAATGTGATCAATCAAAAATAAACAAAATAAAAACCATCTGCTGATTTCCCAGGCGGTTATCGGCAAAGAGAATTCATTTTCAGAAACGAGAATCAGAGGAAGACCGATGGTGGTGGAAAGAAAAGAATACCTTGACACCGAATGCGAATGTTGCCCATCAACATATTTCAATTTGACAGCCTCTGCGTTAATACACATAACTTTTCTTTTTCGTCAACAAAATGTTCGATCCGTGCGGAAGGGAGGAAGGAACCAAACTCGAGCCGCGGGAACAACTCATTTGATGAAGAGCCAGAGGCCCCCGCTGCCGTCGTTCATTGCGAGGAGACGGGGACGACAAAGAGCCGTGACAAATAGCTTTGGCGCTCCAGTCAGTGATACAAACATCAGGCTTTGTGTGTGAAACCGCCGAAGACCTGCCAGAGCCTTCGTGATGAATCACGCGGTGACCGAAATCCGGCCGCCGGCTAAGAAAATTTCAGCTTCTCCGATATCGAGCAGTCAGCACCTCGAGGAATAAACGCCACACTGTGTTCCTGCATTAAGTCACGTTGGGACATCTTTAAAGGTCTGCGGGACCTGACAAAATCAAGCCCCTGAAAAAGTGTTGTTCTTTTCTCTGTTATTCCTTGCACCAAAAGTATAAAGTAAAGTAAAAAGTACATTTTTTTTTCAGGGAAAAATTTCCATGTGTGTTTTCAGGTCTCCGGCTTTCATTAAATCAACAATTTGTCAACTTAATATAAGAATATTTTTACTTCCTAGCAACGCAGGAAATCCTTCCACAAACTTCTTTTTTTTTCTCTTTTGGGGGGTGTCATGAGCCAGTCTGGACCACGGCCAAGAGGGGGGTGGCCACTGCTTGGCTGTTTCACATTGGGACTGTAATTAGGCCGTCTATTTAAGTTGGAGTTTTTGTCACTGGCATTTGCCATTTCGTTGTGCCCTGAGATAGTGAGTTGCATTCATTGACAGTAGGAATCTCCAAAACTGAAAATAGTGTAGTGTTGAGCTATCCTCGTCACAGTGTTTCTGTGTCACCGCAGTTTTTTTCTGTCTTAGTTTATGTTTCATAATCAAGTCATAGTTCATAGTTTGTCTCCCGGTCATCAGCCCTCGCTGCATGTCTCTTGGATCCTGGCTACCCTAGCGTTTCTGTACATCTGCCTTCTCAGACTGCGTACACCGTGTATTACCTCAGCTTGAATAAAACTACGCCTAACATCATGTCCTCGTCTTGGAGTCCTGCGTTTGGGTCCAGACAATGACGTGCCCATTTCATTCATTTTTCAAAAGTGGTAAATTTGTCAGATTCCTAAACCTGGCTTCCACTAACCGAGCCTCCATGAAAAAAAAAAAAAAAAAACACATTTGTGGGTAGTTTGGGTCTTGGGTCGGTTCTGCCGCTCAAATTCATCTATTACCCAAGGTGCTTATGCTCACAAGGGGCATGGAAGAGCTGGAGCTTATCACAGCTAGCTTCAGCCGAAAGGTGTCCCACACCCTGAACTGGTCAGTCACAGGGCAGATGTCGCTCAAATCCAAATCCAAAAATATTTCAGGACCTCGCGGGGCCTGTAAACCTCACACCAAACTGTGCACTTTTCAGGGGGGGGGGGGGGTCGATATTTTTTCTGTTTCATCAGTTTCACGCCCGTCGCAAAACTGCAAATTTTTCAACTTGGCAAAAAAAAAAAAAACAGTTTAAGTTATCTGAGAGGAGCTGGTCCTGACCCAGAGAGATTGGAGATCCATTTTTGCCCATCAACTTGGAGGATTTGAATAAAAGCAAACCTTTGAAAAAGTTTAACCTAAAAAAAAAAAAGTTTCTGACTTTTTAGAACTTTTACGATCACTTGAAGAGCTAAAAAGTTGTTTTGCAACTTGAAATTTTGTTTTGATTTCATGACAGCCATAGACTTAAAGAAACTCGAGCCACTGAAAATATGCACCCCCTACCCCATTTCTGGGTCAACCAGGGACTGTAATATGTTTGCGTATGTGTGTGTCTGTGTTCTCAGTGCCCGTAGACCTATTTGTGTATATGTGCTGAAAGTTTTCCTGCAGGCAGGACCCAAGAAGTGTATTTTCTTTTTCAGCAACTTGAAAATTGACTCTTTCGTGACAGCTGCAGACTTTATGAAAGAGTCCCCATGTAGTCTATAGGAAGACATGCTCCGAGTGTACCGCACACGTGAAATGACTGACTGCTCGTGAACGCTACAAAAGGATCCAAACGACATCGGCGCGAAGCTACTTAAAATGAAGGTCACATTTGCATACAGTCTATATCTGCGGAGTTGTTAGTGCTACAGCCAAATCTCGCATTTTCTTTGCGGGGCGGGGGGTTAAAAGGTGCACCTGTGACAAATTGTGCGCCGGGTTGTTGTTGTTGCAGAAATGTCACAGTAAAATCTCTGGCTGCTGAAGAAGTAAAAGGAAATACTTGTTTCATGTTGAAGGAAATTGGCTTCTTCGAAGAGGTACAGCCGCCGTGCTGCTTTGACGTTTGAATTGCAGCCGAGGGGAAAAAATATATATATATATTCTCCCTTCTACAATGGGCTGGATCTTTGATTAGCCCATCGAAGGTAAGTACCCATAGTACTATGGCACATTATAAATACTGCTTCCTCTATTCACGAAGGGTTCCCTATAGGACTGAGAAGCAAATGATCAATTTGATTGTTTTCCCCCTTTGGCGCTTGATTTTTTTCTTCCCACTCGCGCCGAGAGTTTTCCCAGTGAGCCGAGCTCTCTACACCACTCAAAATGACATTTATTTGTATGCGCATTCTCACCTCTGCCACACTTTCAAATTAGTACTTTCTGGGTTTTATTTTGTTTTTTGTTTTTTTAGGTTTTTTTTCCCCCACCAATCCCGGTGGCATTATTATTCACAAATATAATAGCACAGATGTTATCAAGTCATTTGCTTTTATTTCACACCGACTACTGTGCATTTCATTGGTTCCAATTAATGCGTGCTTCCAGGAAAAGCAGAACTACCGCACTTCTGCGCACGGTCCGCGGCATGAAACCAAATCATAATTGCCTCCGAGAATGCAATTTTTTGGGGTATTGCGTCAAATAACCTGGGTTGTCAATTTGCGAGTTCTGATACACCAATCATCTGAAAGCATGAGTAAGGCCTGTGTCATCTCTTTAAAACAATGTTAAATGAATGGTTGAATTACGTATATCAAACGTACATTCTGGACATTTTAAGAAATGGGGTTTTTTGAAACAAAAAGACCCCACCCCCCAAAAAATAAATCAATGCACAATACAACTGAATGCATGAATTTTACTCACCTTGATAACAGACTAACCAATAAAAACAGAAACCTAATGCAAAGAACCATCTTTATTCTTTCTAGAAAAAAAACAACGAATAACTAATAGCCAATAACAAGAACGATAAATTAAGTGTAGCGTTTAGAAGTCTTTATAAAGGTCTTATTGTGTGTTTATTAAGTAATTATTACTGCAAAGGTGTGCTATAAAAACGAGCAGCATCTTAAATACACATCCATTCATCCATCCATTTTCTTTGCTGCTTATCCTCACAAGAGTCATGGGGAGTTCTGGAGCCTAACGGGCAGGGTACACAATCAATTGGTTGCTAGCAGCAGGGCACATGGAAACAAACAGCTGCACTCACAATCACACCTTGAGGCAATTTAGAGTGTCCAATTACTGTTGCATGTTTTTGGGATGTGGGATAGGAAACTGGAGTGCCCAGAGAAAACCCACGCAGGCAAGGGGAGAACATGCAAACGCCACTCAGGTGGGGCCGGGATCGAACCCAAGTCCTAAGAACTGTGAGGCCAACGCTTTACCAGCTGATCCACCGTGCCGCCATTAAATACACATAACACCCAATATTAAAAATTATCATCCAGAATAAATAAGAGTTTTGGCCATCATCATTTGCTGACAATACCCTGATATAGCAAACTCATATTTTAAAGTATATATCAAATATCCTGCTCGCTCAACCTATCTTCCATGCAGTAAATTGTGCTAATTTATACTATGTAGAATACACACTGTGGCTTCGGTTGAAGAATAATTAATACCCGACAGAGCCCTCTTGATATTTTCCGAAAGAAAGAAGAATCTTGCCGTGTTTTTTTGATCACTAGACCTACACGGAGAGTGAACACGTAGATGGATTTGCATTATTCATTATCCCACGCTTAATCCTTGACTAAAGTTTGCGGCGTGACCGGGCTCTTATTGTACTGCAGGTTGGAAAACATGAAACCCATTTTTTTTTTTTTTTTTTTTTCAAAAACGGAGACAAAACCAACCGGTTTTGTGTTTATAAGATCGGGAACATGTGATTAACCGTAATGACTACAATCACTGTTTTAAGTATACTGTTAGCAACATATCATTTGCGTCTTTGATAGGCTATAATATATACAATTGTGTTTGCTTGTATTAAACCTGTGCTTCAAAGAGAACATTTGTGGTGGTTACAAAAAAAAAAAAAAGCATCTATTAAAAAAAAAAAAAACACAACTGGTTGCCTGGGTTTTAAAGTTGTACGCCTTTGCGGCGGCACATCTCATTAGGCCCGGCCTCTTCCTTGTACTTAAATATGCATTAAAAAGAATGGAGCCATTGACTATATTCGGCATCTATTTAGAAATAAATAAATAAATCGAAGTATGACCTCATCATTAAAAATCCATGTAGGGCCCTTCGGAGCCGAGCAGAGATGATTTCACGCTTGGCTGCGTCATTTGCGAGGTGAGTCCACACACAGACAAAATGTCGAAAACACCCACGATATCAGTGTGTGACGTCCTTGGTTTGGCCTCGTTGCGTGAGGCTCGGTGGGACGGATATGATGACCGGACTAATGGAGCAAGGAGAACAGCGTTTCATTGATAGACACGTTTAAGTCGAGTCTGAATGAGTTTTTTATTGTTTTACTGTAACTTTTTAAAATCTCTTTTGTATACATACAATAAGGTCTGATGGTCAGAAACAGTAGATATGGACAGATTTTTTTTTTTTTTTTGGAACACGTAGTCTATCAGCTCTTTAGGTATAATGACTCAGTAGTAACGGCTTCATTACATATAATGAAAGTTCAAAAAACTGTAAATTTAAAACAAGCACATGACAAATTGGTAAGTACAGGGTTTAACCTGGCATGTAATGATAATCTTACGAAAAAAAGTTAATTGCACGCCTTTCGTAACCTCAGGACAGTCGTAAACCGAGGACCCCCTGGAGTGTGTGGGGTACTTTAGGATAGACAACACCCTATACATGAGTCTTGCAATCCAGTCTACTAACAATCTTGGGTGCCCGACGAGAAGTCTCACGTAAAATTGAACGTAATCATATGTATTACGCAGACTGACCTGAGGGAGGCAGCAACTTGCCACAGTGAAAATGGAGAAGACAAAGCTAGGCTAGCCATTATCAGGACTCCAACTCATCCACTTGTCATTTCTTTTGACCTAAAAGGCATAGAGTATGCGTTCTTACAAATATATAACTTCAATGCCTACATTGACTTTTGAGTCCTGATTCCGAGTGCCACAGTTTTTCGAGTTATGTGACATTTCTTGGTGTATTTTTTTTTTTTTTTTTTGGGTGGGGGGGCTTTGTGTTGCAGGCTAAGATTTGAAGATGGTACTATGTTTGATCTGACTAAATTTTCTTGACCGAAACTTGACAAAGAATGATGTAAGGGATAATTAATTGCTTCATTATTTTTCAGAACATTGGGAACGCCTCTTCAGTTGTCCCAAGGTATTTATCTAGGGAAATTCACGATATATACATATATGTATTATATATTTTTTACTAGCTTGCATCACTGGAAATGTTTGTGTGAATTTATGTTTTGTTGATGTTTTGGGGACAAAGCTTCGGAGCCCCTAAAGGGACATTGAAAAAAAAAAGTTGAGTTGAAAATGAGTAACTTTGTCATTGTAATGAGTAACTTACTCATTGTAATGAGTAACTTACTCATAAGTAAATTACACATTAGAGAGTGTTGAAAAATGGCTACCTATAGGTCGCAGCTTATTTACCTGCTAGCGGTAGCTTCCTGAATAAGGAATAAGGGTCTTTTATACATGCACACATGCAACGGACTAGTTACTCATTACAATGAGAAACTTACTCATCACAATGAGAAACCAGTTGTTGTTTTTTCTACTGTCCCTTTAGGGGCTCCGTACGAAGCAGAATGGATGGATAATTGAGATGAAATCAACCGGTCAAGCGCTTGTACGAATCTAAATTTCGGCTCACTGCCCCCAAGAAATGGTCACTCACCAATTCCTCACAATTACAATTCAATTAATCAGTTATTGACGGTTTTATCCATCTACAATGTTAAACTTACAAAGTGTACAAACAATGAAAAGCTGCCCCAAAAAAATCCAAGTACCCCACATACAGTACATCTTCTGCAGCGCCGTCATCATAAACATTTTTTATTTTTTTTTTTGGCTCTGATTAATGTGATATTCTTAGGCTCTCCTTAGCAGACCAGCAGACAAGATGTTCAGTGGACTATGCATGACTTGACCTTAATGGGTTTTTCACTAGGAGGCTTGGCTTGGTTATTAGAGAGCCAGCTCGTGTGGAACAACCTTGTCCCCCAGGCGGGGAAATTACAATCGTGGGGAGGAAAAGCACATTATGGCGAGAGGAAAACGAGGGAGGGAAAGCCACGTTTATGCTCTTGGCTGACTCGGAAACTTCCGCTTCCAATGTGCCAAACGTGAGGTCTCAAAATAAAATAAAAAATGTCGCTGTATTGATTATTGCAGTTCCAATGCTACGATCCGCTTGTAGTTTCGTGCAAATGTTATTGGCCCAACATTCAAAATCTTTTTGGAGTTCTTACGTCATCATTGGTGACATCTGCAAATAACCATATTAGGATTCCTTTCTAGCAGTGCCAAAGGTAGTTTTGCCTTGTCCTTTGGCTTTTTGTGAACTCTATTCTGGACAGATGACTAGGAGAAGACACTAAGACTCACATCCTTTCTGAAAAGTGGTGCCTCAGTCAGAGAGGAAGCAATAATTAACGCTATGACTGCTTTTATTTTTCAGGCTTTCTACATCCTGTATTGCCCCCCATTCCCTGCACTTGACAGCATCCTCAGTAACTAGTTTCCCGTAAAATGGCGGCATTGGGCGTCTGCTTAAAACAACGGCAGCCGTTTAGCTGAGACAAGGCTCGATCATCGGTGCTCTGTTTACCCTGGTTCCAATTCACGCAAGTCTGTAAATAAGCAAACAAAATGGCCCGGCAGAGGATTAATTTTCTCCTCCAGCTGTGTACTCTAATTGGGATAATAAGCCGAAAGGTTATCAGCGCACCACAAGGCAGCGGCATAATTCGAGCACCTTGTCCAATATCGCTTCTCGCTCCTTCGTATTCTTTTGGCGACCCTCCACTGCGCTTAAGTGGATCTTAAAGGACACTAAAATCCAGTTAAGATGACTAATACTTAATAGGACAGACAACTCTAAAAATTGAAATGCAAAAACATGAAGTCAGCGTCTTACAAGAAGCTAAACTATATTTTCAGTAAATTTTATACCAATATCATGACTTTGACTAATACTTTCAGAAGTCTACTCAAAAGAGTAAGATGTGAAGCCAGCAGTAGTGAAAAGAAAAAAACAGTAACTCACTGTCTTAAAACACAAACAAATGAAAAAAATCCACTATTGATTTAAAATTAATGTTTGTAATACATATAATGCTATTTTAAAATAATTTTAGAGTTGTGTGTTTATTTTATGGTGATTGTTGATTCATTTTATTACTGATTGGAAATAAAATTTACAAATGTAGATTTTTTTTTCAAAACCAAAAATACTCAAAAATCTTGTTTTATTTTTTTCCATTGAATTTATTTTGCAATTTTATTGTATTGGGTTGCTACCATCAGCCGAACGCAAGTATCACAAGTAATAATATTAAAAAAATATTTTGAATCATTGGAGAAACTTGATTTTGTTTTATTTCTTCATACCATCAAGTTAAATATGAGTAAATCCTATGTTATAAATATGCAATGCAAGTCTGATGAGTAAAATTGAATAGCTGACTGAAGATTTGGTTGATCAGAATCAGAATCAGAATCATGTTCTTTCTTTTCTTGTAAGTGTGCATACTGTGTTTGATTTCGATGCCGCAACAGGATGCCGTTGAGTGGACAACATCTCCTCACAGGTCACGCAACTCAATGTTTTGCTGATATTTATCATTTTAATGCAACACGTAAGAACGGCCGCTTGATTTTCTGCAGTCCGAGTCATCAAATGTGCTCATCGAAGTGGCGACAATTACATGATGGTGATAGCGAGCGCAAAAGTCATTACGAGATTCAGTCAGTGAACCATTCCAACGAAGTCATCTCATCATCTCCCCGGCTGTATTATTTTTTTTAATTATTGTTTTGTTCGGGTTTGTTATTTTATTGCCACACTGAGGAATGGATTTGACATGAGACGTGTAGCTACGTTGTATTTAACCGAAAGTGGACTTTTCAAATCATCACTTATTCAGCATGGAACAATTTGGTTTCCCTGGATGGTTGTCAATTTAATGCAGGGGGTGGGGGTGGGGGGGACACTCAGTCAGTCTATTCAAGCTTGAACTAAAATCACCAAATTATAGTTTGGATCGCGAGTGTATGTCAAAGGTTTCCATCTGACAAATGTAACCCCCAAAAAAGTGCAATTTTTATTCCCTTTTTTTCTTCCCCAAGATAGATGACTAAATTGTCCCAGATTGCTTTCACCGGAGCATTATTTCCACTCGAGTGTCACCCACGTGTTGAAGGGTCACTTGGATGGCTCAAAAAGTGGCCATTAGCGAAAGCAGGCGGGTACCACTTGTCCAAGCAGAAGCGCCACTTGATTGGAAGAGCCTTCACTTTGAACCCGTAACTCAAATGCAGCTTCAATTAAATCCGGGCCTACTGAACTGATTTCTTCATTGCGACGCTTGCGGACGCCTCTCACCGTATCTCTAAGGGAGAGCCCGGACACCCTGCAGAGGAAACTCATTTCGGCCGCTTGTATCCGGGATCTTGTTGTTTCGTTCACGACCCACAGCTTATGCCCATAGGTGAGGGTAGGAACGACTTAGCTCCCTCTTTACCGCAACGGACCGATACAAAGTCCGCATCGCTGCAGACGCTGCACCGATCCGTCTGTCGATCTCCCGCTCCATTCTTCCCACACTCGTGAACAAGACCTCAAGATACTTGAACTCCTCCACTTGGGGAAGGACAAGGATTACCTTCATTTCCCTCAAATGATATTAGAAGGATTGAACACAACAATGACATTATGGACAAAACTGTTACTTTCCTGTTACTGTACTTGATTTTATTATATGTTCTATACTGTAGCTTCAATGTTGCTATTCTGTTACTGCTGTCCTCTGTGTAGCACTGGATAGGGGTGCAGAGTTAAATGTCTTAAATGTCACTTATATTGCAGCTTCGTGAGGAATACTCTTTTAAAATGATTTCTTGCTGCATGGCGAGGCCCGAAGATAACATGACGGGATTATGTCAACATTCACGAGCAGTAGATAAAAGCAGCAGGAGCCTTGGATTGGATCAGTATGTTTAAATGGGGAATAAATGGCTTCACTGTGATGGATTATCTAGTCCAACGATTCAGACCCTTTATCGAGCAAGGCATCTCGCTCATTTCGTTCTGAGTTAAGAGCTGGAAGCGCAGCTCTGGGCTTCCTGCGTGCAGTTTCTTCTACACCGGATACTTCCCGCGATATTCCAGAAACGTGCACGCCAGGTTAACTGAAGACTTCTCGGTATGTGTGAATGGCTGTTTGTGATTGGCTGACAACCAATCTAGGATGCAACACTTGGCCAGTCAGCTGGGAAAGACTGCAACTTGACCATAGCAAGCGTTAGTAAAGGAAATTGACAGATGGATGTATCACATCCTTGTTTGCTCGACTGAGTTGCCCCCAAACACGTTTTGTCATTTTCTAGAATTCGGACCGGAAGAGTGTTCCCGTTCCAGTTCGCAGTCCCACTTTAAATCCGGAGACGAGCGGGTGTGAATCAAGCGAGGTGCAACGCGATAGCAGTCCCGTGCATAAATGCATTCTGATGATGGGCAAACATTGCCCTGCTTTGGCCCTCATTATGCAAATGGTGAATTGTCTTTTCGGTGCAGGGTGGGTTGGGTGGGGGAGGTTCTGGGGGGGGGGGGCAGGTCCAGGGCGATTTGTTTCAAGGGGATCCGCCGCAGCCCGGCAGTCATATGCTGTTGATTAACACGCTAATGGACGAGCAGCCGAGTGGGGTGAAGTCATTTCATACCAATCACTATTCATTAACTAATGAGAGATGATGACTCGGGGGCGCTCTGCACCTCAAAAGGCAAACCTGATGAATCATATTATCATTATTTACCTCTTTAAATTCCAAACCTGTAATTGGGAGAGCGCAAAAAGGGATGTAGCTCATTTTTCCACAGACGGACCGTCATCTATCACGAGCTAATAGGATTTAGATTCTCCATCTCAATGTGCTTACCTGTTGAACCGTATGGAATTGAATCAAACAAACACATCTTTAATATTTTTTTTTGTCCCAACAATGCACAGCTTCCCCCTGAATTTTCAAGAGATAAAAGGTCGTTAAATAATAAGGTTTCATTATTTCTGATGAGAACTCTGTGGCTTCTAATGGGTTAATAATAGCCAGAGCACAGCTTAACTCGAGGTCACTCGAGTTTGAATAACAAATACAAACACAAATACTGAGTCACATGCAGGAAGAATTTGGTAGTAAATCCAACAAAAAAAAGATTAATGATCATCAAATTTTAACGCCACGTTTCACTCAAGTGAAAGAGTGTATGTAAATAAAAATGTTATGGATATCTGCTTGCGATTGGGACCTATTTAGGCGAATTCCCTTTGAGGAGTTCAGCGTAAACCTATTTGAAGTATTACCTGTACAAGTGCAGTTCTTCTGGAGTAACGTGTTCCACAACATCCCTGCAATGAAAAACGCATGAGTTTTGTAGGGATTTGCGAGTTGGACTCTACGCGTGTTCACGGATCGAAGAAGAGATGACCAATGATTAGACGAGTTAACAGCAAATGGATTTATTACAAAGGAATATGCAATACAAACGTCCGGGTCTTAGTTAGGTAGCTGCCGCACACGAGACGTGTGTCTTCTGACAGGATACCCTTAGAAGAAGACAAAGCTGCCCAGTAACACAAGGTTTTTATATGTATGGGTCCAAGGTGGAAGTGGTTTCCGCCCAAGTCTAGTCTTGAGCCGGGATAGTAACTTTCCTTATATGGTGCCGTTTGTCTCCTTCACTTGCAGGCGCAGCATGGCAACGCCTGGGCGAGTAGGATGTCACCAGACGGTTTATGCGCACAAAGATCAAGGACAACCGCCACGTTGCACAATACATTCTTGTCTGTTTAGCAAATGGACAGCGTCGTGTCTGTTGGTTCAATGTACAAAGGTAATATTTAAGGAAATCATCATCAAGTATTGTAAAATAGTCTTCAGTTTGTATTTCGAATCTTGCAAAAGGTTGTCTCTCCCGTACAAAACGCTTTCCTCGAATTCCTCTTCTCCCGTCTTTGTCCTACCTGCTTACGGTTACAAAACGATCGCATCAAACGGGCCCAGCACTGCTCGGCAGGTTTTTTTTTCCTTTTCAATTAAAACTGACCCTGACGGTTTCTGCGGCGGGCCTCCCGCGACGGCGAAGTCCACAGGAAGCTCCCCGTTATTACTTCCCCTCTGATGGGCTCCCACGATCCATCCATCTCTCGCTTAGCAAGACTTCAAGAAGAAAGTGAAACGATAACGAAGGAGTTTGACGCGCCCCCGAAATGAAATAGCAAGTATGTAATCCAAGCGGGCATCAAAGGCTATGAAAAAAAAGGACTTTAAGTCATGCAGGTTGATTTGTTTTGTGATTCATAAAATCATAAGTGTGGTCTGCAGGATTCCACACGAGAGCTTGACTTTTGTCACCCAAATTAAAAGAACGACCTCGTGATCCAATGCCATCAGATCTTTTGTCTCAACTATCTTTACAGACAATTCACATCTGCGAGCTATTAAATGGGTCAGTAGCTGAGTAAATGAGCGCCTATTACTTTTTATTAATAGACTTCCCTCTCATAGTCCACACAGGGAGAGGGAGGGGGTGGGGGGGATGATACCACCCAAATGAAAAGGATGAATGGCCAACTTCTCAATTCAATTCTGAAGTTTAATCAACTTGCCAATTAACTGTATTAACATGGGAGGGCTTCATATTTAGAATTGATGGATCCCAGTTGCTCCTCGCTGCATTTAAATGTAGGCGAAAGGGCGGGGGGGGGTGGTGGATGGGGGGGGGGTGATCCTTGCGAGGACGACCTTCGGGTCGTAATGCGCTCATTAACTGGCTGTTATGCTTTGAGTATCAATTATTTACCCGCGTTAGCGCAGATGCGTAATCGGGGACGATCGAAAAGCAGTTGATGAGGGCTCTTTTTGTTCCGATACCGTCTCATTATCCAAACAAAACAATAGCATAAAAAAAGGCTGGGTTAACTCATCTCTTCATTTTTGTGCATCATTTAACTTCATCTCATATTTTAGCACAAATCATTTAAATAAACATTCATTATACAGTAGCTTTGGGTTTAAGAAACCAATTTAGAGGTTTGGATACATTTTGTGTACGTCTCTTAGTTTTGATTCAGATCTAAAAACAATGGGAAAATGTTTAATGTTTGATTTGTAATTTTTTTTATATATGCAAACAAAGACAATGGACAGATTTCAATTTCATTGTCAATACATCTGTTTGGAACAGAGTTTTCTTTCTTTTTTTTTAACACAGCATATGCACTTGTCACTGAGTGGATAATCCCAAATTGTGCAGGATCGAGGTTAATCTGTGGCTAAAAAAATGAAATGGATTCAAAAGCTATCAAGAATGAAATCTGTCGCCTGGCATGTTTTGCGCTTTTGCCAGGGCGGCACATTTAGGAGGAAAGTCATCACATCACGCCTATCTGGACCCGCACGTCTGCATGAACACGCTTCGGAAGCGCATTCACCTTTCTCTTGTTGACTTTCTTTCGCATGATAGAAAGCAGACCTTTGTAAGGATCAACTATCATTTTATGGGATTAGCATTTCTTTGCATGCTGGGATCTTTTAGGATTACAGGGGGATTACTTCTTTCATATTTTCAACCCCTCTCTGTGTCAGATCCACTTTATCTTTCAGCATCCAGCAGTTTTTGCTAAGATAGTGTTTAACCATGTCTGTCCCTATTTGTTGATTTCAGCATTAGAGCATCTTTATTTGAATTATCTAAAAAAAAAAAAAGTGCTTCCAATCTGGATACAATTTCCCACAGTAGACTGTTCTAAATTGGTTTTAATTTATTTATTTTTGTATAACAACATTTAGTAAGAATTTGGGTTTGAGAGCACATTTTTGACCCAGGGAGAATATGTTTTCCATTCATTTTTCCTACTATTATAATTGATGATTTTACCTCCTTAATAGGTGCTCATTGTTTTTTGTCACACTTCGGGCAGGTGGTGGCCACTGGCTTTGTTGCAACACCCTAGCTCCTCCCCTGATCGTCGCGTTAACAAAAGCCACCCCTGACATCAGGGGCAAAATATTAATTCGAATGCAAAAACTACTTCTTCATATGCACGAAATAGTTGCAGGGTGCACACTGAGTAAATGATTGTGTGCACGAAGACGCCGTGGCTCCGTACGGGACCGGCGGGGGGTAACCAAATCGAACGCACTTTTATGGACTTGCTATGCACAACAGAGCTAAAACTGCAACATACATGTGATGCCTTC
Source organism: Syngnathoides biaculeatus (assembly GCF_019802595.1). Classification (NCBI taxonomy): domain Eukaryota; kingdom Metazoa; phylum Chordata; class Actinopteri; order Syngnathiformes; family Syngnathidae; genus Syngnathoides; species Syngnathoides biaculeatus. The sequence continues at coordinate 10,427,685 of NC_084640.1, read as the reverse complement.
AGTGTAATTTTATTTCCTCATCATGTTGTTGTCAATATCCCTGTCCATTGTGTAACTTATGAGCTTTAACCTCCCCTCGACCTTCAACTTTGGAAAGAGGGTGCGCTCGATTTACTTATCTTTTATACTTTTTCCCCCTCATGTCACGTCGGGTACGCTGTAGTTTCTGCTCTGATTAAAGAATAACTTTGTTCTGTCTGAGTGCTTTTGGTCCAATTCTTGCTCTGTGCTTAATACACAATTATATTCATTTTCTCATCTCACGCTGAGACAGGAAGCAATTAAAAGTATTTCCCAAGGCATCTTACATGCCCCCCCACCCCATTTTTTTTTTCAAAGCGCTTTTGTTCAACATGGCATTTACCATCCATCTCTCTGTTCGGGGGCCCTGCCTCTTAGTAAAGCGCCCTCTCGTCGTCTTGACAGGTCGTCAAGCCTCCCTCCCTCAAATGTATCTGCTTTCAACATCCACTGACCTCTGCAACGACACACACACACACACACACACACTAAACCTCAGCTGAGAAATGATACGCATGTGACCGCTCAAGTGTGCTCGCCAACAATGCTAACAAAATTGGCGGCTATCGTCCAAATCGTTTTTACTCGCTTTTATCCAGCGCCAGGGGATAGGGTAAAAAAAAAAAAAAAAAAAAAAGCCCCGGTCACCTTGAGGAAGAAGGTGAGAGAAAAGGGAAAAAAGTTTTGACTGCTCCCTTCAAGCAGCGGCAATGACGGATGGATTTTAGGTTTTAGCCTTGTCAATCAGAACACACACACACACACACACACACAAACGTCTGGGAGAGAGAAGACATCTGGATGGTTTATTATGGGCTGTATGGCGTCTGCAATACGTGACCCCCATGCTCAAAAAACACACGCTCGGCCGCTCATTATTAGAAATCTGCAAAACACTAACATGAAAGTCTACTTTGAGGTTTCAGAAATAATATTAAAACGAAAAAATATGACTGTCAATCATGGGTAATGCAAAATAATATTCTTTTGTAACGTGTTCTTTCAATGGGAGGAAAAGAGAGCAGTGGCGCTACCTGCTGGAAGGAATGGAGCATGCAGTTCAAATTTACCAGTGTTTTCGTCCTCTTTTGAGCAAAGGCACACAGGTTAGGGTGAAAAAAAATTACTGTACACAAATCCAAGTTATTATTCAGTTGTATAAAGCAAGTTAACCGGACATTTTGTACAAAATAAATCATTTGAATAAAAACGGAAAGAAAAAACAGAACCATACAACTAAACAACCAAATTATTGACTTTTCTTTTTGTCTTTATTAAAAAATGAGACAGAGTACCTGACCCTGTACTTCTGACCAACTACGGAACTAAAACGACTGACGGAACGCTGTTAAATTTGCAGGATTGGGTCCAAATTCCTCCTGCCAATAAAAAATGAGAAACTTATTGAGCAACAAAAGTTATTTTACAAATGAGCCTCAAAATTCAAACAGGAGTTTTTCCCAAAATGTCCGCGAAGGTATTGGGGCTGCTTTAATTTTGAAAACAAAAAACTCTTTTTCTTCTATCTTCTTGACAATATCTTGAGTGACTGACCCTTCAATCAACAAACAAATTTGATGGCGAGTTCATAATTCATTTTTCTCTTCCGACGACGCACGCCAGCGCAAACGCTGTAAACAACAACGCGGCTCTTATTGGCTCCTTGATGCAAAGCGAAGGTGACCAAGCAATTTCTGCTAACTCGCAGCAAATCAAAGGCATTACTCCGTGTAAGTGGCTACTCCCTCATCAGTTTTCCCCCACAATGGCAGCCGCGTCCTTCTTCTCCGGAAAAATGAGCTCCATTGATTTGAAGGAGTATGGGGGGGGGGGGGTGTAAAAGGGACTCCGCGAAGAGGCTCACTTGGCTCATGAGCTCCAAATGCAGTTGCAAATTAATGTTGGGATGAAAAAGAACAGCCTGGATTCAGATTGACTGTGGGTTGGTGTGGGGTGAACCGAAGAACATAATACAGGAGAATATTGCATACAAGTTCACTCATATTAGGTAAAGGCCAGACACCAAAAGAAGAAAAGGAGATAGTGATTATCCACTTTCCTAAAAAGAAGAGAATATATTGAGCTTATTAATTAATTCTTCCACTGGAAGAAGAAAGAAAGAAAGAAAGGAAGTGTTGCATTTACTAAAAAGGAAAACAAACGGTTCATTTTGTGCTTTCCTAAAAAGAAGGAACGAAGATAGAGGAAGACAAACAACTTAATTTTGTACTTTCCTAAAAAGAAAACCAAGTTTTGATGTTGTTCTTCATTAAAATGAAGACACATTTTTGATGCTGCACTTCCTCAAAAGAAATGATTGAAGTACTTTCCTAAAATGAAAACATTTCAGCTGTTGCATATTGTTAAGCAATGTTTGTTGCTATTACTAGCGACATCTTTGCATCGCAATCATTTTTTAATTGATATTTTTTGGGCAAATTTACTGCTTTCATTTCTTATTTTGGGGGTGAGGTGTTGTCAATAAATCTGTTCCTGTTTACAGAAAAGCTAAGAAATGTTATGCTTTATTGTTTTATTTGATGACTGTACAGAATGTAAAACGATTTTAAAACCACAAAATGTATCGATTACATTTGAATAATTGCTGTACTGGTACACCCTTAGTAAGAACATTGAAGTAAAGGCTGGATATGTGGAAAAATGAGCCTACACACTTTTTTTTTTCTTCCAGAGTGAAGAGATTTGTGTATTAGCTCATAAATGCGGCATGTTGATATGATGCTCAGACTCGACACCCAAGTTTCTTTTTTTGTTTTTTGTTTTTTTTTCTTCCTGCTCAAGGGCTTGTTGTTTTCTTTGAGTGCTTTTCACTAATCCCTCTTTAGTCTCTTTGTTTCACAAGTTATTCTGCACACACTCCAAAAGACGCATCTATTCAAAAGAGGTCTAATAACTGCTTGTCGATGTCAGTGATTAAAGCTGCCGGTTGAGGGGAATGGGGGGATAAATTAAGTACACAAAAGCAAGATATTATGCAAAACAAACTATTTTATTACACTGTCGTATCTGTTTAGTAGTATTGGCACAGAAAGTAGTTTTCTTTGTACTTTACATATTATACACTTCAAAATAAGTGGGATGAAATACACGTTTCTCACAGTGATGTTAGACAGTTGTTGTTTTTTTTTTTTGTTACATTCATTTAAAAGTATGAAGGGATTTCCAGTTTAGGGCAGACAAAGAACAGCTTTTCACACAGGCGTGACGGCAAACCGGCCATGTTTTAATTAATTCATTTTATTGATTTCATGGCTCCTTTTGTGCCGAGCAGGCCGGATGCTTCCTAGCAATGTCGCAAGTGTCACTTTTCTTTTATCACTGGTATGCTTCAGAATAAATGAGCAAAGAAAAAGTCAACTTCAAATTTTAAGGCGTATTTTTTTTAAATGTCAAGAAAAAGTCAAAATTATACTGATAATTCTTTTACTATGAAGGTTCTACTTAAAAAAGAAAAATGTCCGCTGTTCTTACATCATTTGGCATGCGTTCAATTCTAATCAGTCACGACGACGTGCTTAATCTCGCGGCCAGAAAATCCAACTTTGCACCGTCATCACCGAAAAGCGCAGCCAGCTGAGAAGATGCGAGGGTGGGGTCGCGACCTTCATCCATCGGGGAGGTGGCGAACAGTCAAAGGCAAACACACGACTGCGCGCTGCGGGGGGGGGGGGGGGGAGAATAGATTTTCCTCAAGCCCGCTGCATGTTGACTTAAAGTTGTCAATAAAGTGCACTTGCTGTCAACCTTGTGCAAAGGTTGAACATACATGAGCTCCGCGTTTTCCACTTTTATCTCTCCAGGACAACAGGCAGTGATCTGAATGATTTCATGTAAACTTTATCAACAAAATGAAGAAAAGAAAAAAAAAGGACATTACGGAGAATAGATAAATAGATTGGGACACCATTGAAAAATAGAAGAAAATATATTTGTCGCTACAACGGCTTCCGCTCTTCTGAGAAGACTATTTACAAAATTTCGGAGCGTGTGTGTGTGTGTGTGTGTGTGTGGGGGGGGGGGGGGTTGAGGTCAGGGCTCTCAGGTTTATTAACATCCACCCACCGAAGCACATCCGTGTGCATCTTGCTTTGTGGACTTTCTTCAAACTGTTTTTATGTATTTGTAATGTCTATTTAATGCAGCACAATTGGAACAAAACATTAGCTTACAGTGTATCGCCTATAAAATTATTTTAAGTACTATTGCACATGGGCAAATAAATATACTGCACTTGTTAAGCTGTGTCCATTCGTTTAGTAAAGTGTAAGCTGAGTTTAGGTTACATTGCCTGGTCGGGTACATATTTTTAATGCGCTGTTTTAGCTCTGTGCATGTTAGCATATTGCCTTGAGAACGTAAAAAAAAAACAATAAACTGACTTATCTTTTGACGACGTCTGATAACAAGGGAAAAAATATGTCCAAAGAAAATGTGCTGGATCAGTTGAAGTCATTTTTGCTTGAGATATGTATGCATTACAAAAGAGGGTTAGGGCTGAAGGGGGGAAATAAAGAGCCGGGATAAGTTGAGGAGTTAACCCGCCTTCGAATATCTGAATCAAGCTCAGTATCAAAAATTCTGGCCCAAATCATTTTGGTCAAGTTTGACGAAGACCGTTAGAGAGCTATGGTTAATGCTACATAAAGCAAGAAGATGACCAAAAAAATAAAAAAAAAAAAAACCTTTCAACATTATTCCAAGATTTCTTCGAATGTCCTTGCATTTGAAAGGATCCGTTTGTGCATGAAGCGGCTACACGGACGGCGACGGAAGGGAAACGCGGCGCGGCTAGCGTGTGTTAGTGTTGTGGCTGAGAGGTTATTCATAAGGCCAACAAAGCATCTATGTTGGATAGATGTTACATACAGTGTTTATGTTACAATTTTGCATGGCTACTAGTCACACTCACACCATCGGGGTGAGCACTTGTCACGACACACCAATCGCTAACCATCCTAACGAACAAAGATTCTCCTGGTTCCTAACAAGGTTATGCACTGTACATAAAGAGGATAATCCTACATGGTGGTTAGGGTTAGGGTTAGGGTCAAAAAGCACCGTTATTTGAAGTAGTCCAGTCCCGCTACCAAGAAGAACTTCTCCAGGAAAAGTTCAGAGTCCAGGACGGCGATGTGGGCGGCTCGTCCGATCAGCGTGTTGGCCGTGTTGGGCAGCGCGTGGAAAACGTTTTGGCGGATAAGCCGGCAATCTTTGGCCTCCACGAGAGGCTGCAGAAGGTTGTTGATCATCTCCGTGTAGACGGGCCCTGACGCGGAGGAAAGAACCCGTCATTCCAGTACGATCTTAAGCACACTTGAAGTGATACTGACCGGGCTAAAGGGAGAATGTGGGGTAGCTAAAGTTCCCGCCAGTAAATTAATATCATATACAGTGAAGAAAATAAGTATTTGAACACCCTGCTATATTGGAAGTTCTCCCACTTAGAAATCATAGAGGAGTCTGACATTTTCATCGTAGGTGCATGTCCACTGTGAGAGAGATCATCTCAAAAGAAAAATCCAGAAATCACAATGTATGATTTTTTTAATGATTTATTTGTGTCAAACGTTTCCTGTAGTTGTTCACCAGGTTTGCAGACACTGCAAGAGGGATTTTGCACCACTCCTCCACACAGATCTTCTCTAGATCAGACAGGTTTCTGGGCTGTCGCTGAGAAACACAGAGTTTCAGCTCCCTCCAAAGATTTTCTCCTGGGTTTAGGTCAGGAAACTGGCTAAGCCACGCCAGAACCTTGATATGCTTTTTACGGAGCCACTCCTTGCTTTTCCTGGCTGTGTGCTTCGAGTCATTGTCATGTTGAAAGACCCGGCCACGACCCATCTTCAATGCTCTGACTGAGGGAAAGAGGTTGTTCCCCAAAATCTTACGATACATGACCGCGGCCATCTTCTCCTTAATACAGTGCAGTTGTCCTGTCCCATCTGCAGAAAAACACCCCCAAAGCATGATGCTACCACCCCCATGCTTCACAGTCGGGATGGTGTTCTTGGGATGGAACTCATCATTCATCTTCCTCCAAACACAGTTTGGTCTCATCTGACCACAAAACCTTCTCCCATGACTCCTCTGTATCATCCAAATGGTGATTGGCAAACTTAAGATGGGTCTTGACATGTGCTGGTTTACGCATGGGAACCTTCCGTGCCATGCATGATTTCAAACCATGACGTCTTCGTGTATTACCAACAGTCACCTTGGAAACGGTGATCCCAGCTCTTTTCCGGTCATTGACCAAGTCCTGTCGTGTAGCCCCTGGCTGATTCCTCACCTTTTCTAAGGATCATTGAGACCCCACAAGGTAGAGTTGTACAATTTTGTCTCTGGTGTCTTTGGATAGCTCTTTGGTCTTGGCCATGTTAGAAGTGTGAGTCTTACTGATTTATGGGGTGGACAGGTGTCTTTATGCAGCTAACGACCTCACACAGGAGTGTGCTTCGGTGGTTGGATGTTGATTCAGGATAGTACATGGAGTGGAGGTGGACTTTTAAAGGCGGACTGACAGATCTTTGAGGGTCAGAATTCTAGCTGATGGACAGGTGTTCAAATACTTATTTGCAGTTCTATCACACAAATAAATTGTTAAAAAAATAGCATACATTGTGATTTCTGGACACAGTGGACATGCACCTACGATGAAATTTTCAGACCCCTCCATGATTCCTAAGTGGGAGAACTTGCAATATAGCAGGGTGTTCAAATACTTATCTCCTTCACTGTAGTGCACAATATACGCAGTACCGGTGGTTTTGTCTTTCAGAGCAGTTTTGCACATCTCTATCCGGGCAGAGTGGAAGGGAACGTAGCGGTCCTGTGGAGACGCCACCAGCACCACATTCTTGAAGAAATGGAGCCCTGCCGGAAAGGACACAAAATGACTGCGTGGGTGTGTGTTTCTGTATGGGTGGGAGGGAGTCAAAGGAGTCTATTTACTGTAAATGGGAAAGCACAATCACAAAGTGCACTGACAGGTGAGACACAATAAAACAGTCTTTTTTTTTTTTTTTTTGGGTCTCTTGTCAGCGAGTGGTTTTAAAAGCGTGCTCTAGTGCGTTTTCACTCACGGAGTGTCAGATGTGTGTGCGTGTGTGTGTGTGTGTGTGGGGGGGGGGGTTGACAAAATGCATTTCCGTGATTATCGTTGTCAAGCCCATGTGACAAACGACCGGGTTGTTGCACTCACACAGCAGGGAGGCGTCTCACACTCAGAAAAGTGACACAAAACAGGCTTATTAATATTTCTTTTTTTTTTTTTTTTTTTTTAAATGTTGCCAAAACAGAAGGGTTGCAGTTTTCCTACCCGGTTTCTGACTCAGGAGATAAAGGAAGGTTTTCCGTGGATCCGTGTGGTCTCTGAAGGTGAGCTGCAGCAGCGATCCGGATTTCTTCAGCTTCTGCATTAACCACAAACCTGCGAGCGCACAATCTCGTCAAACCTTGCCTCAGAACTCAGCGGCGCGAGATATTCTTAGTTCAGCCGACAAACATTGTGAAGCACAAACTGTTCACGTGCGGGGTAAAAGTCGACATTTATCCCCTTACGGTACCCACCAAATTACTTTCAAACGCCAGATGATTATCGGGAGACATTTAGATTCATTATTTTAATGATGATTATACACAATTACGGTCCTGACTCAATTCTTTGAGTGAAGTGAGGAGGGCCAATTTTCAACACCTACTTAGACGACCTAACTTGGTTCTTAGTTTGATAAAAGGTTAAAAATACTTGCTTGGGTTCTAAAGGTCTGCACAATTTGCATCTCAGCAGGATTCCATTCAAAGGAAATGCTTTATGTAAAAATGGTATATTTCCCAAAGAACCTCTTTCTATCTTTCTCTATCTCTACAGACAATATTCCATATCATCAGTTCCAATATATGACATTGTATTATTATGCTATCATATTCCACTGTTTTGTGGACTTGGAGTTGGCATTTGACCGTGTCCCTCGGGGAGTCCTATGGGGGGTTCTTCGGGAGTATGGTACCAGCGGTTCGGTCCCTGTACGACTGGTTATTCCGGATTGCCGGCGATAAGTTGAACTCGTTTCCGGTGACAGTTGGACTCCAGTAAGGCTGCCCTTTGTCACCGACTTTGTTCATAATTTTTATGGACAGAATTTCTAGGCGCAGCCGAGCCATAGAAGTTGTCTGGTTTGGTGGCCTCAGCATCGCATCTCTGCTGTTTGCGGATGATGTGGTTCTGTTGGCTTCATCAAGCCGTGATGTCCAGCTCTCACTGGAGCGATTCTCAGCCGAGTGTGAACCGGCCGGGATGAGAATCGGCACCTCCAAATCTGAGACTATGGCCCTCAGTCGGAAAAAGGGTGGCGTGCCCTCTCCGGGTCAGGGATGAGTTCCTTCCCCAAGTGGAGGAGTTCAAGTATCTTGGGGTCTTGTTCACGAGTGCGAGAAGAATGGAGCGGGAGATCGACAGATGGATCGGTGCAGTCTCTGCAGTGATGTGGATTCTGTATCAGTCTGTTGTTGTAGAGAGGGAGCTAAGTCGAAAGGCAAAGGTCTCAATTTACCAGTCGATCTACGTTCCTACCCTCACCTATGGGCATGAGCTGTGGCTTGTAACCGAAAGAACAAGATCCTGGATACAAGCGGGCGAAATTAGTTTCCTCCACAGGGTGTCCGGACTCTCCCTTAGAGATGGGGTGAGAAACTTGGTCATCCGGGAGGGGCTCAGTGTCGAGCCGCTGCTCCTCCGCATTGAGAGGAGCCAGATGAGGTGGCTGGGGCATCTGATTCGGATGCCTCCGGACACCTCCATGGTGAGATGTTCTGGGGATGTCCCACCGGCCTCCGAGACCCCGAGGACGACCCAGGACACGCTGGAGAGACTAAGTCACTCGGCTGGCTTGGGAACGCCTCGGGATCCCTCCGGAAGAGCTGGAAGAAGTGGCCGGGGAAAGGGAAGTCTGGGTATCCCTGCTGAAGCTACCTCGCCCGTGACCCGACCCGGAAAAGCGGTAGAAGATGGGTGGATGGATGGATGGATGAATGAATGGATGGATGGAGGGAGGGATGGATGGATGGATGGATGTACCACTACTTGATATTGCTATTGTGTTTTTGTATTGAAGGCTGTGTGGGGTGTCTGGCGGTCTTTGTTAAGCGAGGGCGGGGGCCGTCACTGCGGCTGCCGCGGGGCTGACCTGTGCTGACCAGCGTGCTGTTGTTGTAAAGGGTGCCCAAGTGGGGGCCGGACAGCGAGAGGAACGTGTGCAGCCTGGGGAGATAGCAGCGGAACCGAGGCCTGGTCAGCACCGAGCGGATGATGACGTTCCCCAGAGAGTGGCCGATGAAGCTGTCGGCGTGAGGAAAAACACCAGTCAGAGACAAACGGCCTTGAACATAGGACTCTCCTAATCGAGAAACTTTATTAACTTGTCAAACGTTTTCCTCTCCTCTAAGACAATTTCAGGGCACAGCGTGAGAACGAATCGCGAAAGCCTGTAGTCACCTAGTTTAATCACGCCACCCAAAATCCTTCATCGCCATGACGACTCCCTCTCACCTGCGTCGGCGCGACAGCTTTTTGCCTTACATGCGCCCGACTCTCCGGAGAGGGCGTCTCTGGTGAAGAAAGTTGAGTGGGAACTCTTCTCCCCGCCATTTTGAGGGCAATTACGCGGTAAGATGAAAAGCTTCATTTGATTGGAACTCGGCAACCCGTCGCTGCATTAAAGGCTACACTGAGTCAAGTATAAACCTTTGCCTATGAATGATGACAACTTTTCATCCATTCTGCGTCACTTATCAATTTGCAGTTTGCTGGGGGCAATAAATTAATACGGGGAGGCTGACTATGGGGCTTGATTTTTTATTTTGTCTGTCTCTGCTGCCCTCTACTGAGCACTGTATGACGATTATGAAGGACAGTCATATTACAGATTTGTACTTTATTTAAAAATGTACTTTACTTAAGAAAAATAAACACGTTTTGGGTTAACTGAACATGAATACACTTAGCATATATAAATATATATATATTGGGGGGTCAGACACCTAATAAAACGTACAAGATCAGGACAATTACAATAAAAACAATATTGTGTACATATTTCTAAGGGCAACTCAATAATGTATACATTTGAGAAAGTGTGTGTCTACATTAAAGTCACGTTTGGTTGCATGTGCCGCACACCTTGTCGCCAATACCAGGTCAGTTACAGACAAAACTGAGAATAATATTTAATATCAGAATTTCTATGATTGTATCATTAAACGGTGCAGGTGTAATCAATGTTGTGGTCCGCGTCCTCTCATTTGGTGCAGACTGACCTTATCCTGCCTATGGTGAGATTGTACAGCTGGATGTGCTGGATAATCTCATCCAGCAACCTATCGGTCATGGTGTCAAAATCAGCAAAAGTGTCTATCTGCAAATAAAAGAACATGAAAAAAATAATAATTTTTAATGAAATCAAACCGACTGCACGTCATCTACAAACGTACCTGGTTTCTTTCAGACATGAGGAAGTCAAGTCGGGATCCTGGCAGGCCTAACTCGATGAACGTCTTCACCAGGCGGAGGTCTGCGCTGTTTCCTGGAAGCAAAGATTCAATTACACGGCGCAGCGTCCGAATCGGTTATTTGGACGAGCCGGAATGAAAGACAAAACTCCCCGCGTTCGCCCGTGCTCACCGTCCAGCCCGTGCACACACACCACCAGGTGTATGCCGTCGTCAAACTCCTCGTCGTCCTCCTCGGGGGGGAAGTAGGGCAGGTCAGATGCTAGCAGAGGGAGGTCGCTATATAGGCCGCCATGGAAGCTCATGCCTGTCAACAGCTCCTCCTTGGCTTTGAAGAAACTGGACGTGTGGCGACACATGCGCGAGTTCGGTAACTCACAAAAACTTGTGGCAAAAGATCTTAAAACGGGAATAATGTTCAATATTCATCAAAAGCTGAATTTCATATTTCAATGATAAATTTGAGCTTTGCAAAACTGAGTTGCCATCATTACTATTATTACTCAATTATAAATACACTATTAGTAGTATTACTATTAAAAATTGCATTTTGAAACACAGGTGGCGTAAATGAGCGTAAATTTTACTGCCCCGCGATTGGCTGGCAACCAGTTCAGGGTGTACCCTGCCTCCTGCTCAATGACGGCTGGGACTGACGACAGCACTCTCGCGACCCTTGTGAGGATAAGCGACTCAGAAAATGGATGGATGATGGTGGTGGTGGTGATGATGATTATCGTCAATGTTATTAAAATGCTAATTCAGATTTTTAAAAATCCCCAATATGATATGAATAAAGACAACTAATTTGGTCCCATTTTGCTACCCAGCTATTACATATTTTCATTTTCTGTATCATAATACAACAAATACGACAAATCCATATGACACTTGCTGTAGCTAATAGTGGAAGTGGTCAGTGAGTGTGTGAAAAACGTATAAAGAACGAACCTCAGCATGCGTTCGTTGGTCTCGTGGTCCATGCCGAGATGGTTGGCTAACGTCGAAGAGATGATACCAAAGGAGCCCAGCGGCTGATTGGTGATGGGTGAGGTAGTCTGGCGAGTGGACATGCCACTCATGGACGGAGAGTCTCTTAGAACAGAGGAAAAAGGCAGACAGGTGGGGGCGCAGGACACCGACATGTTCACCACCTCCACCATCTTCTTATTGACAAAGGCCAGCCCAGAGTTGGGCTCCTTGGTGAGCTTCGCCTGGTCCTCGGCGGTCTCGTTCCCGCCGGCCGATGTCCCGTTGCGGTCAGCGCGTGAGCTTGGCTCGTCGGTTGTCAGCCTGGTGAGGTCACGATCTTGTGAATATCCCGAAGAATCAAGTTGTAGAAGTAATCCTCTGGACTCCTGGTTATGAAGTTCAGTCTGGTGGAGACTTTGGCACTCATTGACATTGATGACACTCTGCGGGTCCATCGCACTTTTATGAGAACTTGGCTTGTGTCCAGGACTGCAGGGGAGTGCTTCCAAACCCGCAAGATGCACATCTTTCACAGAGACACTTAGACCGCTGATGTTCTGATTCACATTCTCCCCATGGGACACCATAACAGGACTCTCCTTGACGTGAGGGCCCTCCACAGACTTGCAACTTAGCAGTGACCTGGATTCGTGGGTCTCTAAAACATTTTGGGGATGATTTGACATTTCAGAACTGACAGTCCCTTCACTACTAATGTTTGTCATTGAACTTGTGTCTAAAATCGATGATTCTGACTGTTCTGAGTTCAAAGAAAAGGGCATTTGATCAGAATGTTGGTGTCGGGTAAGACCGTTTGGAGCTTGTACTTCCTGTATTGGAGGTGCGCAGTCCTCTTCGTTGTCATCTGGGCTACTGATCTGCGGTGCAGACATGGATTTGGTTAATTTGCCGCTGTGGCTCTGCTCCCGCTCGTCCTCATAAGGTAGGGAGCTTATCGACGTCAACGAGGCCTGTATGCCACCACTCGGAAGGCTGCCGTTGCTCTCCATCTGCAGGCCCTCCAAGGAACTGCGAAGGACCGGGTGTAAAAATACTTTTTGCTGTGGAATCTCCCGTTCACTGGAGAAATCCAAAGGGGGTCGACCTCGCAGCGCTGCTTCAACGGGCCACGCCACAGAGCTGGGCTCACTTTCGATACCTGAGTCGGAAATGACCGAGGACGAGCGCTTTATGATTTTCGAGATGGCTGGACCTCCTCGGTGTCGCTTCTCCTTTCTGAGACCACCGGGAGAGAAAGATGAAATTGAATGTGCGGAGACCGCAGGGTTGCTAACCGGGGCATCTTCACTTTGGCCAGCCATGAAGTGATTTATTGGCATAGAATTATCAGACTCATTGTCCTCACTTTTTTGGCTAATGCTGTCCTTTGAGGCATCATAATGGTTAGCGCGATCTTCTGGGACAAGATGCGCATTCCCATGATTTATAATTTCTTCTGTTCTACAAGAATCGGGTTCAGCCGATTTTCCCAAACCTGAACTCGAGCTTTCCTCAACTAATGAGACATCGTTCGATTCCTGCGGATCTCCAACTTGTCGTTCAATTCCTTCCTCCATTGGAATGGAGTCGTGAGAATGTTTACAGTTGGTCTTTCTCTGTTTTCCTATAAGCGACACGTAGGTGGTCAAATCCATGCAGTCGTCACTATCCGAAGGATCCTGGGACACTTCAAAACATTTGGCTCTCAGGCTACTTAGGTGAGTCCTGTTGGCTGCCAGGATTGCTCCCGGGTCAGTATGATCGTCGGACGTTGCATGAACCGGTACATGGGGTAACCACTCTGCAAAGATGAGTATGACGGTTCTAGAGCAAATATTGTGTCTTCTAACATATCAAAAAACATTATTTACCTGATTGAGAAAACTCCACATATCTGTCCTCGAAGATGATGGGAAGACTGTTCCAGTCGCCATCAATGTCCAGGCACTCGACAGGTAAAGGAGGCATCTTGGCCAAGTAGTCTGAGCATCGCACTTCTGCAGCAATCTGGCCCTGTCTGTTGATTCTTGAGCACAAAAATAACCATTTAGTCAATGGCTTCATCCATTTGTGGGAATCGGGTTCTTCCACTTACGGTTCCTCTTGAAACGTCAGGGATGTCTCTTTGGGGTGCTCTGTGAAGAAATAGGCCTCTGAAAACCGCCGCACCTTCCCGAAATGAAATACGGCACACCATTAGGATCACACTGCAGTTCAAAAGTCACAAGATGCCATTAAAGAGCAAAAAATAGAAACGTTTCAAAAGTTTTCCTTTAATTAGGAAATGATAATTGCCCATGTCCTTCTTCAATTTAGAAATGCTTTGTAGTTTAAACGCAAGCACTGTGAAAATTAATCACCAGCAGGACAAGATTCCTGGTGTATATTCTCCCACCCCCCTCCCAAACAATTACAGAAGAGTTGTTAATTGAAATTCCACTGATGGATGAAGGCTTGCCAGCATCCCGCCGCCACGGGGCACTTCAATACCAAAGCAAATATGTTCATTACATTCAGACAACTGCAACAAAGCAGAATCGCCCCACGGACGCAGCGAACAAGCTTTTGTCTTCTCCTTTTAAATGGCCTGATGATGACAACTGTAATGCTTTGTCAACAAAACTAGATTTAAAGTCCACCAGTCCGCTGCATTTATATATGCATTTGTGGAACGAACAGTATATATGTGTGCACAATATATATATTTTTTTATTATTTTTTTTTTTTTTACTGTCACAACAAAATAATAATTTCATCCCAATTCTGGGTTGGTGCCTCTCACCCTGAGCGTGTGGTGCTCCTGGGCCAAGTAGGACAGGACGTGGGGGTTGAGCACGGCCGCCTCCAGGAAGCGACTCCACAGGGCGGCCAACTGCGCGCAGAGGTGGCCCACGTCGCTGCTGATCTGCTCGGCCACCTTCTCGTGGCCTTCCTGCAGCTGTCACGGACGGGGGCATAACTCAATACTTTGTGCTCCGCTTGATGTGACTCAAAAGTGATATTTGCTTTTTACACGGCTTGGGAAAGACAGCAGTATCTTAAGCAAAAGTGATTGGCTGGCATGTATTATGTGCAATTGTGTGACTAACCAAGGTATTGTTCTTTACTACAGATACAGTTATACATATGTTTCCAGACATAACTTTGTACTTGAAAACAGCTCAAAGAACTGGCTATCATTGGGTTTTGCAGTAAAAATATAATTTATAACCAACCATGCAACCATTTAATATCCAAGCTCAATATGATTGTACAAGACATTTAAAAACCTCTTTTTTTAAATGTCATTACACTTTTATGTGTTTAACATGTATACCTGCAACTCTATTGCGAGCTGATTGAGCATCTCTTCAACGGGGAGGGCTTCTGGGATAAAGCACAACAGTGTTGAGTGGAAATTACTGCTAAATTTTGAAATTTCATTTGATCGAAAACAAATATTGGAGTTGATTACACACAACAACATGAAATCATAATAAAAATGCTTTGTGAGACCTGATATTTCCAGAAAGACAAATTTAATGTGAGTAACCATTCCAGAGCAAAAGAAATTCCTATGCATGAATGCATGAATATTGCTACTGATATGATAAGATCCAATAAGTGCAAATGCATAATGAATTGTGCAAAATAATCATTTTTGGAAGCCAAAACCGAAACATGATTACCAAGAATGTGCGTAACTCAACTGACCTGTGTCCGCCTGTATGTGCTGCAGCTGCGGGACCTCCTTGAGGAGTGCCGTGCAGTAGCTGCTGAGACCACCGCGGGCCGACAGCAGGAGGCGACAGAGTCTCCTGTGCCATGTATGCGCTCTCTGCAGGCAGTCCTCACTGGGCACATAAAAGCTCCCCTGGGGAGGGAAGAGACCAAGCAAGCAAATGTCAGCCGCTATGTAGGTCAGTGGTCGCCTCTCCCAAAAAGACCCTTCCTTAATAACTGCCGTGTACACGTATTTGAACTCTATAGCCGCTGCTGAGACAGATGTGACGGCTGGTGCTCGACCTTGTGTTGAAGTGGGCCATTTTTTTTCACATTGGCAATGTAGCGGTGATTACGTGGAAGATCAAATAAGATGGGAGAAGAAATGATGTAAAGGCGCAGCAATATCATGTGCATGGGGACCAGCAAGCTGGAAGCTGGCATTGTTGTTGACTTTAACGTCAAAACAAAAAGTCTACCTCCCAACCTCGAATCTCAGAACTGTGAGGCAGACATTGTAACCACTAGCAGACTATGCGTAATGGAAGAAAACAACAGAACCAAAATAGTGAAAGGAATACAGTACAAGATTCCTGCCAGGTAAAGCATTGATATACAATAAAAACAGTATGCGTTTATGTTCCCCATGCAACCGAACAGCCATTGCGGCCATGACGCCGTGTTCACAATCCGGATTTATCATCCGGAGGGGAGCCATCACATCAGATGTCAGCGAGCCTCAGCCTCGGCCAAAGGCTGCTGGCGCCTGACCTCAAGCTGCTTCCGGTGACCGTCTTCCATAGTGAGACTCTTTTGGCTCTCCAGGTTTGAAAAAAAAATCAATAAATATTAAAGAGCTCATGCCTGGAGTATCTGCGGACATACTATAATTTCCCCCAGGCGACTTCAGTCTCCTTCCCTATCATCATACCTGTGCGCTCTGTAATTGCAACAGTGCAGTACAAGCAAACCAGGAAGGAACATCTGTATGTTTTCTTTCATAATTTTCTATGCTGATAAGCAGGCTGCCAGGACACAGAGTGACGGGTGAAAAAAAATATTTTTTTTTTGTTTTGAACTAGTCATTATAGATAGTAGAATCTCTTTTTTGTCTATGCTGACAGAACTTGGTTTCTCACCTATTTATCATATGAAAAAGTCAATATTTTCCATAATGTGTTGCGTTTGAAACAATTCATCAAGTCACTGACTGTTCATTTTCTGCATGGTCAATCAAGTGAATGCAATCAAATATCAATCCTGAGTGTAGAGGATGTTCTTCCGCCAAATTGTATCTTTTAAAGCCACTATTCCACACTAGGTAATGACAGTTAGGATTTAAAAATACAAAGAAATCCCCAAATCACGTTTAGCGAGAAGGAAGCTTTTCACCCACAGGTACGGAGTACGTGGCACTTGCAAACAGAACACCCCCCGACCCAAAACCCAACGATACACCTCCCTCCTCCTGGCCCATGGCGTAATGCCAAATCTTATTAAAGCACGGCAGCCAGAAGTGGGAATAAAAGCAGGAGGAGGCGACTGGGGCGCTCATTAAGATTGACAATGGTGATGTCCAAAAGAACCTGAGATGCAACTATAAAAACTAAAACCGTTTTACACGCGTACAGGGAGGCACAGGGTGGTAAATTTGCAGTGAAAGTATATTAATAGGTCACATTTTAGTGGTGGTGGGGGGGACACATTCGTGGGTTGAACCCAGTGCTGCGGAAAATAATGTATAACAAATGCATATTGTATAAGGATCTACAACTAAAACAATATTAAAATAAACCCGATGGATCACATCAACGCATGGTATCGGAATGCTGGGCCATCTCCCGTGAAAATGTTTTGGTTCGACTGGATTTCCTGCGCCATACCTCGGAGATGATGGGCTTGCAGTACCCTGCTCCGAACACGAGGTTTTCCACAGAGATGGCAGCTGGATCGCTGGTGCCCTCCGGTGAACCTTTTCCCAGCCAAGAAGCCTTTCCCGTGCGAGCAAAGCTATAGGAAGACGACACATGCTCAAATGCAAAATACAGTATAGGAAAAACTGCAAATTTCGAGGGCTTCCTGTTCCAGTGATACGTGAGTGGCCAAGTAGGGCCGTGCGATAGTACTACATCAAAGGACCCGCTCTGCTTTGTGCAGTTTTAAAGTCATGCAAATGCGGAAAAGGCCGCCTTTGCTCTACCTGATGAGCGGCTGATGTAAGGCAACCAGTGAGGCGTGGATGGAGACCGAAATGACGGACAGGTGGAAGTAGTCGAACATGACGGGAACGTGATGATGCAGGCCTCTCTGCGGGTGGAAGTGGAGGTTGAGGGTGCGGCTGCTGATCAACGGGACGGAGGCGATGTCCGTCAACCTGGGAAAGAAGACCGTGACTTAAGTCAATGCAGTCTTAGCTTCGTGATTAAACTTCCTGGACTTTCTCAACAACACAAAAAGGTCTTTCCAGTGAAATGGCGTACGTGTTTTTATTTTCTCACCAAACAGGCGCGGCGACACCTACTGTTGCTCGTTGTCCGTGAAGTGAAGGTCCAACTTCAACTGGAAGTCCACCTCGCTGAGCGCCTCCTCCAACTGCAAAAACGAGAACGCTCAGCGCGCAGACCACTGCCAAGCCATGAGTAACTCTCCCGAGGGAAATTAATTACAGATTGCTACGATCCATGGGAGGAGGAACATTTTCACACGTATTGTGAATTAATTCTGTTACAGAAATCTTTTCTAATCCATCCATCCATTATATACCGCTTTTCCGGGTTGGGTCGAGGGGGAGTAGCTTCAGGAGGGATACCCAGACTTCCCTTTCCCCGGCCACTTCTTCCAGCTCTTCCGGATGGATCCCTAGGCGTTCCCAAGCCAGAAGAGAGACATAGTTTTTCCAGTGTGTCCTGGGTCGTCCTCGGGGTCTCTATCCGGTGGGACATACCCAGAACACCTCACGAGGGAGGCATCCGAATCAGATGCCCCAGCCACCTCTTCTGACTCCTCTCAATGCAGAGGAGTAGCGGTTCGACACTGAGCCCCTACCGGATGACCGAGCTTCTCACCCTATCTCCAAGGGAGAGCCCTGACGCCCTGCAGAGGAAACTCATTTCGGTCGCTTTGTATCCGGGATCTTGTTGTTTTGATCACGACCCACAGCTCATGTCCACAGGTGAGGGTAGGAACGTAGATCGACTGGTAAATTGAGAGCTTCACCTTTCGATGTAGACTCGACTCTTCTAATAGTCATTTAAAATATCTAATATTTTTTTCCTACAACCAACGCCAAGGCTTTTCATTTAACTATGTCCAAGCCAGCATGAAAAGGCACCTGGCTACTTTCTTCTTGGTATCTTAGCAACCATTGCCAAATATGGGCATATGCTGTAGTGCCATTGCCTCTGCAGTATTCTATGTCCACTGCTGCACAAGGTGCCTGAAGGGCAGTAAGAGCACTTTTTTTCTTTTAATCTTTACGATGTTAAAAATCAGTATGGGTACCCAGCTTTAGAGGTACTTGGAGGTACTTGGCAGACCATCAAAAAGCAGCACAAATGCAGTAAAAACCAACTCGGGCCTTATTGAAAGTGAATGAACTGAAGTTCCATAGAATCAAAAGTGCCAAGCACAGCACAGAAACAAAAACAGCATGAAACAGAAAGAGAATAACTGACGGAGTCTTTTGAAGGTTGAGGATGCAGCAGCCATGTTAAAAGATTCACACGGCGGCGGAGATGAGGGTGCATCCCCCGTTGGCTCCGACGCAACAGTAAACTGCGACGATCTCGCTCCTCTGTCCGGTATTGACGCCGCCATCGATCGGAGCACGGATGGTGCGTAAGCGAGTAGGGGGAAGCGAGGGGCTATTTTTGTCTGCGCTATCTCAGGATATGAGCGGCGGACAACCGCGAGAAGGTTAATGAGCCAGGAGCCTTTGGGAAAGCTCGCTGCTCGCACCCGACGTGTCTTTACGCTCCTGTTTTGCATTTTTTTATAAAAGGAACATTTTTTTTGCAGATTTATATCCTGCACATTCCATCATTTATAGTTCATCTGATGCAGGTGTTTTGATGAAAAACAATATCTGTCATGCAAATTGAAAATAAATAGCTATTACTTATAATTTATTTAATTTATATGCTGTACAGTATCCTTGCTGCTAATGCTGTTACGTGGACGTCATCTTCATTTTGACATAGGAGGGTAAATGACGCGTATAAGGAAATGACGCGCAAAGTTACAGTTTAAAATGTGAATTGTCAGGAATATGAAGCAGTGTACATATTTTCGATGGAAAGCAATGCTGAATGCACAAAATAAGCGCATTATTGAAACTATATAAAATGGGGACATAGTGCGACAGTTTCAGAGGCTTACGATTTAAATCCCCAAAAAATGCAGAGCAACAATAATCCATCCAGCCTATACCCATTGATTTTGTATGAGAGGGGGGTACACCTTGACGAGACGGCCAGCCAATCGCAGTGCACAGCAGCCAATCACACTGACATTCACACCTTTGGGAAAATTATCTAAGTATAGCACTAACCCAATGCACGTGTAACAAATAGCTGAGGCAAGGCGCCACAGAAACAAATACAGAAAGGTGAATTCATGAATAATGAATCGTGACTAAGTGGGGGATTACTGTATAGCCCAAAAAATATATACAGGATTTAAATTTTGTAACATCCCAAAAATCACCAATGGAGTGAACCCGGAGAGGAAAGCCGTAAAGATGTGCTTGTGCACGTGGGCGCACAAAATGTCACCCCGTGTGACTCACCCTCTCCCCATCCAGCAGCAGATGCACTTTGAAGATCATGCAGTCGTTGACGGTGATATCCTCATTCCTGTAGAGGATCTGGAATATCCGGCTGAATACGGTGCCGTCGTACACCCCCGGGGAGCTGAAGCTGCATTCGCGGCCTGTGCGACACCGCAGCATATGTTACGACTCTCGGCACCGACGCTCGTTCGCCCAACACGACGGGGTCTGAGCTACAGATATGCAAATGGGGTCCACTGTATGTGGGATGTTCATTTGAATTTGTTAGTTCATCCTTCGACAGACAGAGGGCTTTGATTTGGATACCTCTTGTCTGGTGCACGTCTGAGTTCATCGATCTCAACCATATGATCGCAGTTGTTTATTTTTACCTCCTCTTTCTACCCCCCCCCCACATTGAGCTGTACAAGTCATATAAATAGTGGAATTGAAAGAATGTATGTTGATAACCTTGATATCATAAAAACCTGCCATTTGAACAGATATGTGCACACTTTTTATAGTTTCTAGGTCCTTTTATGGAGCCAAATTATGATTAAGGAAATACCTATATAATCTCAAATAATAAGTAAATGTAAAAAATGATACAAAAGCACAGTTTCTGGATCCCCGCTAAGGCTAAAAGTAAAGAAAAGCTGTTTCATTTTTTGGCCCTGTGTAGTAGCTATCTTACTTTCAGTATTATGTTGATGTTGATGTCTTTTTACAAAACAGGGCAAATGCACAACACAGTTCTGAAGTAGAACAATACTGTAGATTAATTCAAATTATAGGATTAATAACAGCACACATATAGATAAATAAATAAAAAATAATTAAAAGGCTCATGATATACTGTACTCGAGAGCACCGCTGCAACAAGATGGCTGTTTAGCACATGGCACTCCCACACAAGCCACGCCGCAGTCCAGCTGCGAGCCCCGAGAGGCTTTTGAAATGTCCCGCAGAGACGGTGTGCCTGTCTGTCTCAGTTAAGTCTGCCCCTCTCTGCGGGGGTCCCTCCTGATAATGCTGCCGCCCCCTGCAGCATCAAGCGGCCCCCAAACGTGACGGGTGGGACAGTGGAAGCGTGGCGCTCGCTGGATATGTGGCGGAGCCCGTGTTAACCTTTGTGCCAGTCTGCCGCTCCCGTCTCGATAAGATTAAGCGATTCCTCAAATCTTCTCATCATAACTTAAAAAGGCACTGTAAACTTTTATATGTAGTGCCCCTAGCGTGAATTTAGAAGGTTTGCTGCCACCTCGGGATATGAGGGGGTTTGTCATTGTGTTCAAGAATAACCGCAGAGTGAAGCTCAAAACCAGCGAATGTTTTAAAATGGCCCCTTCCAACTAATTCAAACCAGACCAAAGCACTAATGAACGTCATGGGTTTTAAGTACGTTGAAAGCAATAAAGTTCAGCATCATTCCCCCCCCCCTCCCCCCAAAAAAATGGCA
Source organism: Syngnathoides biaculeatus (assembly GCF_019802595.1). NCBI lineage: Eukaryota > Metazoa > Chordata > Actinopteri > Syngnathiformes > Syngnathidae > Syngnathoides > Syngnathoides biaculeatus. Next base: position 10,406,236 of record NC_084640.1, on the reverse strand, counting down.
ACATTATATATTATAGTACATATTTATGTGTATTTTGTTGCTACTATTTTGTCAAAATACCGCAAGGAAGTAATGTGCAGCCGTCACACACATCAAACGCTTATTGCATAATGAGACGCTTCCGTCTGTACACGTTTTGGGGCGTTATCACATCCTGCACTTTAAAACCTGCTGAAATGCCCCTAAGCCTTAGTCACAGCGATTCTGTGCCAGAAATAATCTGCTTACAGCCTCTGGTACTCTACATCTGCTGTCTATATATATATATATTTGTGTTTGTGCCTATCAGTAAAACCCACAAAAACTCTCAGCGTACAATTGCTCTTCATGATGCTATGTCATCCCGCCTTACAAATCACAATGTAATTGTGAGTGAATGGCCATCATTAAATGCTTCAGATGAGTGTTTGGCGCAATCCGTCACACACAGAAGCACACACGCGTGTTGTGGGTTTGTCTGGGGCCATATCACGAAAATGTCAACCATGTACTTTGAGAGAGATCACAGGCAGGGATTATTTCCTGTTGCCGCGTACGCGCTCTTTTCTCGCTCCGCAATGAGCCTGTGAGGTGAAAACGGGCTTAATTTGTGACCTTGTGAAAGGAGAAGCAAAGCAAGAAGAGGGCGGCAGACTTATGATCTAAATACGGATATAAATATGACATGTCAGCGAAGGCATCACCTGTTTAGCTAAGATGACAGATCAAACGTGAAATGAGGTATTATTTGCATCATAAATTGACATTTGTCTTGTCATGCGATGCATTTTTCATTTCTTGTAACAACTAAATAAGCCTTGATGTATCTTGTTTTTCTGTTTCTGCATTTGTCCACTGCATGCGCCACATACCCAGATCAGCACAGCAATTGGCGAGTTTCATTTGGAGGGTTGGTGAGGAAGTGCTGCCCCCACGAGCGAAAACACAGTTGATGTTGACTTTACGGTGGCTAACGTGGGGGAGTAGGGCTTGAAGTAAACGAGCTGATTTCAGCAAGACTCAAAAAAGAAGATGTAAAGTATATTTTAAATCAGTTAGACACCTGGAAAATGTTTACATTTGCCCCCCCCCCCAAAAAAAAAAAACCACTATATATTTTCTTTAACTGAATGCTCGAGCCATAGATATGTAACGCTCATGATTTACTATTTCAAAAATGCTATTTAAAATTCCATTCACGCCGTCAACTCATCAGCTAATGAACTTGCTTTGCCCATTTGTTTTTTGTGTCATCTCACCAGAAATGACAAATCAAAATCATACCGAGAAAACATATCCTCCGCTTTAGCACGGCAAATTCTTATGTTGATAAACCGAAAAGTGCTTGCGGTGAAAAAAAAAAATAAAAATGCCCTCTGAAGAACAATGTCCTTTTCAAGAGCTGCTCCGCACAATCCCACAAGGACATGCGCACACACTCGCACACACGCACAAACGCACACGCACACACACACACGCGTGACTCGCCAGTCCGGAGAAGCTAAAAATAGCTGTTATTACTGTGAATCATTATTGTAGTGAACTGGCTTCCTGAATTGCTGCAGAAGCACATCGTAAGGCTCGGGAAGGTTCAGCAAGATAAAGGGTGGGAAAAAAAGATGAAAAATATGAAGTATGTTAAGTGAGCGGGCATGATTATATTTCAGATTTGAAATATATAGATTGTATACGCTTGAACTCATCATTTTTTTTTTCTGTAACCATTAATGAGTTGCAACAGAAATCGGTTGACGTCGACGCAACTATGACTGGTTGGAACCAGTCGAGCAGGTAAAGGATTGAGGATGAAAGACGTTCCCGCCCGATGCTGATGAGTCCTTGGCACTGACCTGCATTTTCTTGGGTTGTCACTAACAACCTGTGGAGCACCCGAGGAGAGACCTTCAACCCTGTCCGTACCTGGTAGAACCTGATGGAGCCCAATAGAAACATACATATTGTATATTAGAAAATACACTGATTAAAAAGCACGCGTGTATCAACGTTTGCATATTTTAGCCCATTATGCGCTGTGTGTTGATTGAAAAGGCATCACAATGCACCACTTAACTGAAGTAAGTAAAGAGCACTAACACATTAATTGATTAGTGGTATCGATCCGACACAGGATGGTTACTGTATGTATTTTTCAATTGAATATTTGGGTAGCGTAAATTAAAAATGGCCTATTTTCAGGACGCTTCAGATGATTGAGGAATCAACTACAGCAACACGAGCAGATTAGATCGATGCCGTTTTGCGTGAAAGGAAAGTCTCAGCTCTCCGGGCAATTATTGGACAATCAGGGACAGCAAATCGCAGAGGCAAACATAATTATCACGTCAGAGCTTTAGTACAACATACCCAAAGATGAAAAGCTTGGAAAGAGACAAAAAAAAACCATGTAGACAGTCAATAGATACATAATAAATGTTTATGGGATGGAAAGGGTCAATATGGTGAGCAGTTAACGGTTTGACATTGATCCGAATACTGCAGTGCTGCAAATAGTGGCCTGGGGTGTTTAATTACTCAACTGAAGATGGGGAAGACATCCATTAGTAGGGCATGGCTATTCGGGAAGATAAATCCTTTGGCGTAAAAGTGGATTTGAAGCACCCAAACGGCAAGAAACTAAAATGCTGTGTAGCACAAACGTGCAAGCGCACAACAGCGTGGCGTGACCACGTCAGACAGGACTCGGACGCAAGTGGGTGGTAAAAACGCTTTCTCCACATGGCCCAAGATCATCTTTAACGCATCACGTGTGGGTTTTAACAAAATTGCCAAATTGAATTCAAAGAGTTTTCGGCCCGTCTGTGCTGCTGTTTTGGTTAGCAACACTATTGAATGTCTGTGAACAAGACGAGATGATGATTAAAGTTAAGAGCTGTGTTTATGGGTTTTTTTTTTGGGACGGAGAATTATTATTTCTCTGAAGTGGTTGACACCCAGACTGACTAATAGGAAGACCGTGTCTATTAGTAAGATGACTTTTGGAGAAAATATGGTATGCGTGTCATGGTTAAGTGACTGTATAAATGGATGTAAGTATATACCCATTTTTACAGATCTACAGATAACAGATTGTGAAAAATGACATTACAAAGTGGAGCTGCAGTAATATTAATATCAGTGTGCAAATACCAGTTGGCTCCTTTATATTTTAACTTGTACTTTGTCAGTACATTTACAGTAGTCAGTGTACATTCACTGATGTAAAATTACTGCAATTCCATTACAATGTGGCAAAATGCTATTTATATTTCTGAATCATCTTTACATTAAGAATTAATCACTGCAATTTTGTCAGTCCTTAGAGATGAAAAGGCATGGCAAAATATAATGTACAAGATTACATTACAATCGAATATTACAATAACATAGTCGCCATTTCATTATTTTTATTGTATTTTACGTTGCTGCTTGCTAAGGTTTTAATATCCCGAAGATACATGATATCTCTTCAATGTCATACATAATGCCAATATGCGCAATGATTGGCCAGCACCGTTGACAGAAGTGGAATGTTGTGACGTTTTAATTTGCAGCCAAATTGGATTTTAAAGTTCATGCGAGGCTATGTCCTTTAGTTAATGGAAATGCGCGGCAATAATTAGAACGATGAATTAAGTCATTGTTGTTTTATTTCTGCAGTGGGCATGTGGTAAAACGTGCAGAAAGTATAACCGTGGCATGACAATGACTTCTTACCCCCTCTGAAAAAGATCCACATTATGAAACTTGTGTAATTCTATGGAAAACTCCAATGTTCCTTGGACTTCAGACATGATATAATCCCAGTCATCACCTGCCAAAAGAGAACATGTAAGACCAAGAAAGGAAATAAAATGATGCATTGCTATAAACATTTGAGTTGCCATTAGAATTGGGCTGTCCTATGTCACCCAGCGACCGAAATGAACAGTTTGACATGTACAATGTACAAGTGACACACGAGTGTACTGTATCGCTGACAGCCTGAGGCCCAAGCAGCCCGAGCGCCGCATGTTTGTTTTCTGTTGAACCAACAATGTCTGGACCCCAGTTGGACAAACAGACGGAATTTTTTATTCTCCAGAATAGCGCCAACATGTGCACACTTAAGAGGAGGATCATGTTGATAGCCAAGCGTAAAACAGGAACGTCCATTCGAGGTATCGAAATACGATCCGGTCACGCAACTTGTTACAACGAACTACAATATCTTGGCGTGGTACCATTTTATGAGATAAAGCTATATTTTGACCAATACAGATCTCCTCGATCAATGTATTCTGACTGAGCTCATGAAATTCCAAATATGTCCTTTTTTTTAATTATAAAGAACAAGCTTTCTATTGGTGTCAAGCAAGGAAAATCTCTGGAGGAAAAGTGGGACAAGGAGTAATCTCATATATTCACAGGATTGTGGAATAGTGACAGAGTGGAGGAAATGTCGTGAAGAGGCGAGAAAACCACAGTGACAACTGTTTTGTGACACTTTGCTGACTCCACGCCGGCTCTGACAATGCCGTGCACTCGCAGCTCCGAAGAACACACGGACGGTAGCAGCCATTACTTTCGTGCTCTTAGCGTTTGAGACTTCTGTCGTTTTCTTCACTTCTTAATCATTTCCATTCATTTTGCTGGCTGCTCTCGCTAAAAGATGTGTGAAGTGGCCAGAGACCAGTAGCTCGAACACAGTGTACCCCCAGTAAAAGACGTAACACGGTCTTCCCCCAAAATAATCTATCTTTGTAATGTGGTTATTACATAACGCACGCAAACAGGCCAGCGTCTCCGGCTTTATTATTAGGCTCAGCTTGAAAATTCATCAATACCTTAATCATGTAAGCGAAGCACCCGCACTGGCGAGAAGAAAGGCCCGCGACTGTCATCGGTTCACCTGCGATGCCTTTTATGACACGACAATGACGCAAGTTGAGTAGAATATAAAGTAGGTGTTATTTGCAGGCCGTGTGTGTATCGCTTTAAAAAAAAAAACACTTGAAAGACTTTCTTGTGCTGGAATGGCAGATAATATTCTGATGTGAAACAGATAAGGTAACAGTGTACTGTCACTGGACATTTTCTAAGGGACTCTGGAAGGAAATAAGACATAAAATACATGTATATATTTGTAATGCATATGTAAGAACAGATGAGTCAGACTTTGGCCATAATTCAGCTTGAAAGTGTTTTGTTTTTTTAATTTGTTAAATGTATTTCTTCAAGCTGGAAATGTCACACGAAAGTGAAAAAAAGACTGATGTTGTGGAAGGATGTATTTTTTTTAAAGTGCATTTTGCATTTTGACTAAAACAAATCAAATACTAATATTCAAAAGGACTTTGGCTGCCTTCAACAATGTAAACTCTACAAGGTGATTTTGCATTCATGTTATGGAAAATCTGATGAAAGTTCTCTTTTGGTTGTTGTTGCAATTTTCATTTATTTCGCCCGGTATTGGATCCTGCGGTTCGACTATATGCTGGAGTTCTTTCGAGGTTCACTGACCCCGCCAAAGTGCGGCGTCGGTGAGCTATTTGCTTCTCATTTGATGCTATATAGGTAGAACCATTGAATGATGGTTAGTTCTATGTAGAAATAATACAATAATGGGTGATAAGGAGTACCCCAAAGCCACAACACAAACTGCACTCCAAGTAATAGACATATTTAGTGTTGCATTTGTAGCTCCACACTTCCAGAAATCATTTAGGTGTGACGAGACTTGAAGACACGAGGGTCATGCCCTCAATTAAACGCATCATTTTTTTTTTTTTTTAAATAAACCGACAGGCCAGTATTTTGAACATTTTGTTTCTGTGTATGATGGTGACATTTGATTGCATTATTGTTGTGTTAACACAGAACCTGCCTGAACAAAGCATTGCTCTTCCCAGAAACTAAAAGAGGAGACAATGTGTCCTTGGCAGGAAAACACGTGATGTCATAATCTTCGCTGAAAACTCCCCCACACTACCCTGACGCTGTCGTATTAAAGTCTCAGCTCTTCTGACACTACAATACAGCATTGCCTGCTGGTTAAATGAATCTCAGTCTGACTGAATTGACAAATCCTTTCTTACCGCCTAGAGAATGGACCTTTTCACTATCTTCCACTCACAGCTCGTAGTCCTCGCAAAGTTGGTGGCGCGCCATTCCATCTGTCAAGCGCTAAGGCATGACGCTCACTATTTGTTCCCGCCTGTTGCAACTGACGTGATCTTGTGCTCTCCTGCGCCAGTGTCGCAATCCCAGCACTTGCACCGGCGGCGGCAGTCACATGAGAGGCCGCACGCCAGGCATCACCGCACTTGAATGCAACGTGTAACCTCCTCGCGGTTACCCGGCCCTGTATTTTCAGACCACGAGCCACGAAAATGCCACATGGGTGGCGGCGCAGATGCGTACAATTCAGGCATCGGGGCAAAACTAATAAGAGACAACACAGCGCGTGACTTGCAGTCATGTGCAGTCATATTCCACGGCATTATAATTCTAGTCATCCTTGAATTCATTTGTACTTAAAAGGCACAAAGGTGCGTCATGTTTCATTTACTGGAAGAGATTTTCCACCATTAAAAAGATGTCAGAATCAAGAATTAAGAAAGAGCCAATTAAAATTTGGTACAGGTCTTAGATGATATTGTCATGTGTTAACTCTTCAAATTCTGTAACGTTCTCATCAATTGTCAGTGAAGAAATAAAACCTGAATTATAATGAGACAATTTTGACACATGCTGGACTTCCATGCATTGTTCCCGCCTCCAAAAATCCATATTTAACAAAAAAAAAGGGTTTCTAATTGCACCCAGGTGTCACAAGGTGGCAGCTAAGCACTTCTTTTTTGTTCGACAAGACTATGGCCTGACCAAATTAAGCTCCTCCCCACATCCCAACATAGTTCTTGGACCCCAAGATGCCACAAGTTGACCAATGTTTTTATATTCGTGCATACGTGAGTTTTAAAGCTAATAACAGGAATGGGTTCTCCTCAAAAAAAATCTGCATACAGGCGAATTTGTGAAAACTGAAATGTAAATATGTGCGGAGACTTTCGAGCCTTAACAATATACATGTGGTTTGTTGGCACTTTTCGGAATATGGTGAGCGTGCGTGAGTAATGAGTCCATCAAAATTGAGTACAGATATCTTTTTCCGTGTTCTAATTTGGGCATATCTAAAAATAGAACGATAATTTTAACCTAGAACATAAACATAATTTTTTTCATGCAGAGCTTCTATTTTTTTAAATTGCATATTTTTATACATTTTTCATTTAATTTTAACGAGCTATCCAAAATGGATATTTACTTTTAAGATTTTATGGCAATTTAGTGGCATTGTGCCATGTTTGCTTAACAAAACTTTAGTGAAGCCACGGCACATGAGCCCAGAAAGGACATATTATATTTGAATGGACGGGTAAGTTTTGGAACTTTGTGTCTCAAGTCGTCACATAGTGTTTAATAAAAGAATGTATGAGAGTTTATGCATGTGTTGGTCCAATTTGGCGAGGAACTAAATGTGCATCGTCAGGCTTCGGTGGAGATCTCAGTTTCCAGATTCGTTATTAGACATCTGGTTACCCCATCATCGATGCGTTTGACAGTGAAAGATGCAGAAAAAGTTGAAAACATTAGATGAGCGGGCGTCGTTTGGCTGCCGGAAGTGGCTCCTGCTCATCTACAGTACGAATCGTTTGGAATCATCAAAACAAGACCTGTTTGTCTTTCACGCGGTCTGCCTCGGAGCCTCGTCTGCCCTGGACTGTGCAAAGCCGCACCGACTGACCGACACGCGTGCACGCAAGCGCCAGGAATGCAGACCGAGCAAAGTCCGGCATCGTTACCTTAGCGGTGATCCAGGGTGTGAGACGATCCAGTGACTTAATGCAGACGGATGCGCTCCTGTGCAATGTTTATATCTCCGCTTGCACCGCTACTGCTGCTGCTGCTGCTGCTGCTGTTGCCATGGTTATACATCCAGACCCTGCGTGTACTGCAGTCCCCCCACTTTCCCTCTCTCGCGCGTGCTCTATCGCTCTTCATCAATCCGTGTCTCTCCCATCCACATGGAGGAGGAGGATGTGGAAGAGGAGGTGGCGGGGATGTCAAATTCGGGCGTCTGTCGCTTAATCTGTCTTTGTCCTCGCCCTCCAGCATCGAGTCCATGCGCAGACTCGAGCGTATTAATAGTAAAGCGTGCAGACACGGTGGCGTGTGTGCGTGTTTGTGTGTGTGTGTCCTGCTGCTGCACTCTCGCATCCAGCCAGCCCACTAAAAGCTGAAGTGAATCGTCAGTATGAGGAAGGAAGGAGAAAGGCTAAATCAGGCTCACCGTGCGTTGATGCAACCTGTGAAAAAACAACATCGGCGCAGATAAGTTGCAGATTGAGAGGAATGAAGGATTGAATGCAAAATTAAAGTGAGAAATATTCATACGTCAATGGTACAAAATTCAGATTTTACTTTGGAAAACAATGGTCAAATTTTACTGACCCAAGCAGTAAATTCATCTTAATCAATTCTTCTCAATTTGATATAATGCCGTGGTTTTTTTAATGAAGGGATGGAAAATATTTTTTTTAATTTTCATTTTATGTATTATTAAAATAATAGTTAGTCGCAGCACCAGAGAATAAAGTGACAGTTGTAAAAGGACTCATCAACTCACATAATCATATAAAAAGACGAAGATTGTGATACAAAGCATCTCCTTTTAGCGTCAGGGATGGGAGAAACCATATGTCGCAAATTGTAAATTTCCAAATCGTATTACTCCGTTTACAAATGCTTGCAACATCTCAACATTATTGAAAGTGAAGAGGATTTGCAATTCCGGTACAGATTTGAACAAGATAAATGAAACAGGTGCACATGATTCACTCAAAGTCGTGACTTCAACATCCTACCACACCCAACAGGATAAACAATACAGAAAATGGACGGATAAACATCACCTTTAATTTGATGGATTAGACTATTGATTTATTTATTGCCTGCTCTTGCTGGTTCTTTAAATTCTGTGACGTAACAACTGAGATGGTTTTTCGCGCCCCCCTCCCATCTTCACCTTCCTTTGAAAAAGTCAAAGTCAATCGCAGCTTTCCTCGCATGGCGTTCTGCCATCTGCCTGGAGCACTCTTGATTAAGGATAAAGCGAGCGCTATTGATTTTTTAATTTTTCTTCTCCGAAACGTTGGCCGTATGATTAGAATGAAAAAGTCCGGGTTAGGCATCTACTTCCACATCATCCGAAACTAAAAATATATATATTGCAGGATAGCATCTGGCCGATGCTGTAACTAATTTCAATACCACTCTATGAGAGCGTAATTTCATGAAAATTATTTTAAATGTGGCACGGTGGACAAGTTAGCACATCGACACAGTTTAGAGGTTGTGGGTTTGAATCTGGGTCCTGCATGTGTGCTTCCACATTCCAAAAACCTGTTAAAATCCTTCTACACACAAAATCCCTTTACAGTTTTGTGACGATCATGGTCGTACCCTGGAACAAGTTCTTTCTAATTTCATTTTTATGCTAAGCTAGGCTGAACGTAACTTGGCTCCAAGCAAGTCTATTGAACTGCACACCAGACAACTGCATCGGTTGCAGAGTACTGACCTGGATCCAGTACAAATCGTAACGAGTGACCACGTAACCTGTGGCGTTTCCTCGCGCTCCGTCTATTGCGGCTTTGACATTTGCAAGCAGGACCCAGCTGGGTTCCCGCTCAAGGGCGGCGCTGTTTGTGTCCACAGGTCACGAGAGCGCTAGTCATGGGGCCTGCTGGAAAAAAACAACAAAAACAAAACACGCTTTCTCAATGTTGTTAACCGGACACATGGTTCTACAGAGGTCAGTCAGTGTACCAGCTAACAGACTATCCTTTGTCCTAATACAGTATTATAATCGATTGAAATTGTTCATTATATCACATGATCTGATGGCCCGCTTTCACATCTAACAAGATCAGCATCAAAAAGATCAAAAATTTGTCTTTGCAAACATAATAATGCTCATTTTTAGTGAGGCTGTCAAGAGGTATTAGATATTTCTAGTTGGTGTACTGTACAACTACAAGACCAAGTTGTACACTTTGGCACCCCTGCTTGTAAAATCTGCCGATATCTTTTTGTTTGTGTTGTTTTTGGTTCAAATCAAAACAACCTTTTCTCGTAAAGCAGGTGCGCCGCGCCAAAACGTTGACGCTTTCAAACCACAATTGATTTTCCTTTACATTGCGCCTTCATTCTCGTGTCTCCGTAAAACGTTGGTTGAAAATCGGACCTTTCTGCAACGCGGTCAACACGTTGGCGCCGTCCAGCAATTGAGCTTATCAGAGCGCGTTTAGCTCGCAGCATGAATGCTGTGTTGCATGCGTGGTTAATAACAAGGCGAGCTCACGTCAGCACCACTGGGCGACAAACATTCTTCTGGCAAACTCTTGCCAACACGTGATTATAAAATGCACGTATCATCACCAGCGCGCTGCTTCTTCACTATTATGGGAATAATTATTGAGAGAATTACACACAGGCCACACGTATGATTAGGGGGCACCCAAGAGAGGCCAAAAAAAAAATATATATATATATATAACAAGTTTACACACACGGGCCCCGGGGCTCTAGCATCTTTTAAAGTCTTGGTAATAAAATGCGGAAACCACCTCCCAAAGAACTCCTGGCCAATGGGATCCTATTAAGCAAACTTTTATTTGGCCTCAGAAAATGCTTGAACATCCCCCCGTGCGGCCGCTCACGCTCACTCCTCAACATGCGCAGGTAGGACCCGGCCGGCTGAGGGGCGGGGGATTGCAATTCGACTTGAGCGCCAGCATCGCACTGAAAACATGGCCTTCTGCTCCTCCGCTTTGACGAGGTAAATAACTCACGTCAGATCAATGTCAAAGCTCCTCATCGCTCAATTTGATTGTGACCTTCCAGAAACGCGCACTCTTGGGAGTAATTGTGAGTAGTTTGCTTTACTTTGCGTCAATTAACTACCAGTGAGGCGGTGGGAAACTCGACTTCCTTCAAAGGCAATGAGTGGACATATATTGTTAAAACACTTGCAGTACCGAAGGAAAAATTGAAAATGACATGACATTGACGATATGACATAATGTCACAGGGACTTTTGCAAGCTATTGCATCTCGGCCAAAGGTGAAAGCCTTGAACAGAAATGTGGATGGAACCTGGGACAACCTCAGGACTTAATACAAGATACTCTGTTCATTATGTTGTCTTTGTCTCTTATTGTTTTGCAAAATACATTTTTTTTGGGGGGGGAGGGTTTTCTGTGGCCCATGAGCCTCTCCAGGAACATTGTTTTAAGACGATGGCGATTATTTGAATGGCTTATAAAAAGGATAATAAATTGCTTTTCCTTTTTTTTGCACTGTTTTTGCTTACCCTTAAAACAGGATAATTGGAAGTCAGAGTCCAGAGAAATATGTACTTTAAAGCCTTGAATTTTTTTAAATATTTTGAATTTCAGAAAGATGTGATGCTATGTTAAGGAAACAACCCATAGTGACATTAAGTTGTTTTTTTTTTTTTCATTTTTATCCTACTCGGCACAATCTGATTTGTCCTCACTTCATCAATCCTGTTCCTTCGTTCAAATCTGACGTAGCAAATATGAGAGGATATCGAATTTTTGCATCAATGCTACGGTATTGCAAGGAGAACACTTTGATAACATTTTTTCCCCCCTAAAGTAAATATTTGGGAATTTATTGCATTTCTAGAGAACATGACAAAGCTTGTTCCAATATGGAACTTGTGATCATGATATCGTTATATTTTCTTGACAGATTTGCTTGGAAAATGGCTGTAATGATATTCTGGATTATTGTGAATGGCAGATATTGTGGCTCATTTATTCAATGTGTGTCAAAGTTCCCAAGGACATTGTAGAATTCATCTCTTGTGGGCACGAATGTGTCATTTGTTGTCACATTCCTTTCTTCACGTGTTGAAGATAAGCATTGTCACCGCCTCTCATTACCACCTGCAACAACCTTTATGCAAGAACTACTTCATAAAGGACATGCATGAAAAAGCGACAGATCCGCAGGTACCTCTGAGATGGACTGACGCTGAAAGCAAGATGCCAGCGAGACCCTGAAGGCGGTTTGAAGACGATTCACTCTTCGGAGGCTGACGGGGCCATCAGTCACCTCTCTTGGCATTTCAGTCGCACCTCCGCTCACACGTTTCTGCAAGAGAGTTAACAGAGAGAGAGGAGACGCCCTTGACGACACCTCCGGGGAATCGGCCTCTCGGATGGGATGAGCGGCAGTCCCGAATGAGACATAAATTGTTTGGAGTGTATCTGCACCGCAATGGCCATAGAATGTTCCGCCACGGCTCTTTCTTGTGTTGCGAACGCCTGCAGACAATCCCACTGATGTTTCCCATCGTGTTTGTGCAGAAAGCAGCCAAGTGCTGCGACGCTCCGGACGTACTCGCCCGTCTGCGTGGCCCTCGTGTCTCTCCTTCTCGCTCCTGCTCTTGGACGTAAGACAATACACAACGCGACATGCATTACTTTATGGAATTAACCCCTTCGTGGGCAGCGTCCCATTTTTGGGACGTCATGATTTTCACACATTATATCCTTCAGTATATCAAAATATTTAAGTGTTTTAATCTTATTCTGGTTTTTGGGATGATCTACTAAGAAAACCCAAGTACCCTCTCCCGGGCAGCGTCCCATTTTTGGGCCGATATAATAAATTAGTAAAGTTATCGTATATCATATATCATATGTTATTTCCTTGATTTTGGCCTGTTAGGAGACTTTTATCTCAATAAGGCAAAAAATTGCCACCCTGCCCATGAATGGGTTAAATTAGGGCACAGGTGTCAAACTCAAGGCCCTGGGGCCAGATCCTGCCAGCCACATCATTTATTTGTGGCCCATGAAGTAAATAAAATGTGTTTACTTCTTACTCCTGCTTACTCTTTCCTACAGAAATCTTTCCCAAAACAAATAGCATCTAGATATGTGGCAGTGTTGTCAGACTTTAAGGAATTGATAATTGAATGCAAACACTGGTTGGGAGACAATATAACGATACTCATGGGCATATATTCTTTATCCTCTGAAAAAATAAAAATACTAATATTACTGAAAATTAATGAGTGATGTAACACTCTTCTTTGCTGTGGGAAATAATAGCTATGATGTGGACCATGATGAAAATAATTTGGTCACCACGATTAGACCGTGCAAGTGTGCCTAATGAAGTGGCCGATCAATGTGTGTGATTAATGTTAAATCCTGTGCCGTTGCCAGCCAGGTCTTCCTCTATCATAAACGGCCATGCAAAGGTCCAAAAATAGCAGCCATGCTTTACTGGTTTGTGTCGTGACGGGGATTAAATCAGATTAAATGTCCCATTCTGACAATCCCAACAATCCCATTGTCTGCACTTGTTTAGGGAAGCCGTAAATGTAATATGACTGCTGTAAGCTGCAGATAAAGTAAGAGTGCATCTTTTTTGTTTTTATTATGATTTTAAAAACTGCACGCCGGGGGGCCACGTGACTTCTTCATTGTTCTCCATCTCACGCTCGTCGCACTAATGGCTGGCTTTGCCCGTGTAAAGCGACGGCAGACAGTAACTTTAACAACTTGAGTGTGCGGTCAGATGAGTGTTTAGTGGCAATAAAAAAGTGGCATTATAAATTCCGTCTCACCACCCGATCTCATGTCTCAGCGTTTATGTGGGCTCGGTGAAGGGCTTCCAGATGTGTCGCCGGCTGACTCAGGTTGTTGACTAGGCGTGAGTCCAAATGGCCGCCACCGAGGGAACTGTGAGGAAAAAAAAGAAATAAGTAGAATGATCATTCTTATACTTGGATTACATTGGATTATCATCTCTAGTGTCATTTGCGAAATAATTCAAGTATGCACGGAATTGTAACTTTACCAATTTCGACACTGGGAAAGAAAGTCTGCAACTGAATACATAACTAACAACGTCCTCGCACAATAATATGTTGTATTAAATTCATGTGTTTTCCCAAATAAACGTCATCACTGCTGTATCCTCTGTCCTGTCAGAACTGGACTTCAACCGACTGGATGGCGATACCGTCTGCCCACCCACAAGAAGCGCACAGGATGATCTGCCGGGTGAAATACTCTTCTTGTCCCATAAATCAAATATTGGCATATTTTTTTGTTTTGTTTTGTTTTTTGCTAGCAAGTAACTACGGTGAAGTGAATTGAGCAGCTTCATCGTGACAAAAATAATCCTTTGCCACAATTACGTACCATCTTGGTTCCAAGGAACTATGATGAAGTCATTTGAGGAATTTCATTTCAACCGTATACTATCCACCATCTTGGGGATCATGGTGCCAAGGAACTACATTGCAGTGAATTTAGGAGACTCGTTTGGACAAAAGTAGTGCTTTTCTGCAATGTTGGGGTATCTATAGTCAATAATAAACCTGCTTGGACGGAGTAGGGGTGTCAGTTACTTGCAAATGTTCACTTTTTGCAAAAGGGCTCAAGGGAACATTGTACAGGAATGCCCGAAAAATGAGTAGACACTCAAATTTCCAGAGGAAAGGCAATAACCACAACAATTTCATAAGGAGGCTTATCAAATTCCTGCAGACATAATTAATACATTTATGTATGAGGCAAATAGAAGGTTCCTTCCGCTTGAGCTTTAATATGTCATGAAAGTTATCCTAACTCCACCAGATTGTAATAGTTCTGTCCCCAAGGCTGTGTTCGAAACCCGTGACCCCGGATTGGTCGCCACTCACAGGGTGCTTGTGATTTCAGTATTTAGCAAGCTATAGGAACCACCGCATCCCCTTGCTTCTTCATATTAATAACTCTTGAATCAGGAATTCCATTGTTTCAAAGGTTTACAAAACTATTCGTTAATCATATCCATTTCCACATAGGTTTTGATTTGATCACTCAATTCCAGCTGGACGTGATCCCCCTAAAAGGAGTGAGGAAGGTGGACGGCTCAATTCCCCTCCAGGTAGCCTACCGCCTCGACCGGGAGGCCAACTTCCAAATTCCGACCATGTAAGTACAGTTTTTGAGTTTCGGGTTTCAAAGTGCACGCATGAATGCCACTGGAAAAGGGGTTGGGGGGGGGGGGCATCCCGTAGCAGGTGTTGCATTATTACAGGTCCCCTACAGATGTTACTGCATGGCGAGCGACACATAATTGCGCGAGTGAAGTGAAAAACATGTCGGAACATATTTGGCACCAAGCGGAGCACAAAGGGATGTTTTGTGATGCATTTCAGTGGACCTGAAATTTTGGGAAAAACAAAACACCCATCTTCTGGGAATTTTCTTTCAGCAAAAATGGTTGGAAACCAAAAAAAAAATCTATTAAATGAAATTCTGATACTTTTTGATGAAATTTCAAAGCACCTCAATCAGCATACGGGCCTCCTCAGAGGCGCTGCAGCTTGAGAAAAATAAAGAATAAAAATGTAAACTGAGCTAAGATAACTTTTTTTTAGAGTAATCCTGGAAATGTATGTGTTTTTGTACAAAATCCCACAAGATTCTCACAGGCTTTGCTCGAGATACATCTTGATGTGCCTATTTTGTAATTTATCTTTTGCTGCATGTGCTCCTTCAAGGTTATGAAACAAAAGCGAAATAAATACCGAGCGCTAACAACATCACAAGCTTCCTGTAAAAAAAAATAAATCGCGAGTTCATAATTAAAGGCTGCACTTGGCAATGTGTTGGGGGCGGGGTTCCCAGACCTTAAATCAGCTGTGGGTTCCAGAACAGGCTTTATTTATAAAAGATAAATAAATAAATGTAATGAAGCGAGTGAATCTGAACTTCTGGCTAGCCCAAAAAGGGACAAAAAGGCTTTCAGTCATGACCTTTAGTTTCTGACAATCACAGTATATGTTTCTATCTTTACAATGCTACTCAGTGCTTCGATTCCTTGATTCTTAATGTTTTATCCGGAACAAATGGTGTTCCCTTAAATAATGTATAAATCAAAACAACAAACTGTTGAGTCATTTTGTCTGTCTTGGCTTCACAGCATAAGTGGAAAAGTGTGATTAATGCCTTCCCATTGGGTGATTATGCCGGCATATTAGCCCTGCAGGCTTAGTTTTGTTTTTTTTTTACCATAAGACGTGATTTCATATAAGTGAATTAAAGAGTTTGTTCAGGTAATGGCTCTTTACATAATCAAAGCCGCCACCCTTCAGCTTTGGCTGGATGGACGCTGATCCTCCTGCAGGCCAGCTTGATCGCAAGCTGTTATGTAACGCCGCCGCTGCACTGTCACACTGAATGCTAATACGTGTTTACTGCCTCTCGAGTCCAGCGGCCGCCGCTTTAAAGTTCGCCCTTGCCAAGGTGTTTTCCGCTGCACATCCCCCTTTTCCATCGCTTTCCTTCCCATCTGTCGGGCAAAAGCAGCCCATACGTGAGACGTTGTAACCTCAGGCTAACGCTAGTTCCATTTGTTTAATTGGGCAACAGGAAACTTCTTTTATTGCTTCACCTTTGTTGTTTACAAGGCGATTAAAAAAATAAAAAGTGGGCCGCGATGCCCATCTATGAATTCACCACCTACCGCGAATCTGGCTCATTAAAAAACACAGCGAGCAAATGCTGGCCTTAGTGAAAGATTGAATTTCACCCACCAAGGCAACATAGTCCACAGTGACTGAATAATTATATGGTACCACACACCTACATTTGCTGATTAATCTTATTTTTATGTTTTCTGTGCCACCTGTGATATTTGAAATTATATATTTATCTTAAACCCGACTTTGATCGATCCTATCATGAGGTTCTCTGGAAGTTGAAGATCTGAAAATACCAGGAACGAGGTAGAACAGAATTGTAGAGGTTTTGAAACAGTTTTTTTGACCAGCTCGGTTTTCATGATTTTTGGGGGGGTTGTCGTGGCGAGTGCGGCACACTGTGACGACATACCAGATGCTGGGGATGTTTTTTTTTTTTTTTTCATTGACATTTGTGACTCATCAAATTTGCAACAACTGTGGGAGCCTTTTCCCCATTTGATGTTGGCGCCGTTCACCCAGAACAGAAAACGCATGGAAAAAGTCCAAATTCACAGCTTTAATAGTCTCACTCGCTAATGAGTGGGAAATTGTTCTAGATTTGACCTACTTGTGCAGTACATTCAATACAACATTAATTCTGCTTGAGTAATTTAATCTCCATTTTCCAACGGCTCTAGGCTCAACTTTCCTCGTGGTTTCCCCGACGAGTACTCTTTCATGGTAACGTTCCGCATGATCAAGAACACAGTGAGCAAGGTATGGAACATCTGGCAAATAGTGGACGAGGACGGCCGCAAACAAGCCGGGATGAGGCTCAATGGCGACCAGCAGTCTCTGGAGTACTTCCTGACGAGCCCAGACGGCACCCTGCAGACCGTCACCTTCCCCGGCCTGTCTGTGCTCTTCAACACCAAATGGCACAAGGTGATGATCGGCGTAGAGCGCGACCAGGTCACGCTCTACGTGGACTGCCAGCCTGTGGACCAGAAGCCCATCAAGGGCAAGGGGCCCATTAACACAGAAGGAGACACTCTTATCGGAAGACTGGATTCTGATCCTGAGGCGTCCGTAGTGGTAAGCGATGACAGCGGATTGCCTTTTTGAAAAGATGCTCTCTGAACTGTACCATATGTCCATCTGATACAATCCAACAAAGAAAAATCACATTTAAGAACATTTGTAAGTCAATCACAACAACCTGTAGAGGGTTCTGGTTAAAAAGCACTTCAAGAAACATTGGGGGAAATTCTGGGAATCATCAGAGCAGTGATTCATGTTTTAGTTTCAGGGAAATTAAACAAAAGACAGCAGAAAAGGATAATTACTTGCAAGTACTCGACGTTTATCCAGATCCTAATGGGCTCTTCATTACCCATGGCCACACAGATTTGAGGACGAGCAGATTTGAGTGATGGATCTGCGATGATGCAGAGCCGTTCATGGACAATTCAAGTTTTGAATCGCAAAACTGTCAGTCAATAGTCATCCACACATGTAAACTAGTTGCTGAGTCCCGCACACGCGCGATATTCCTATCTGGTTCAACCATGTCACTTGGTATGTAGTGGGCCTTTAAAAAAAATGTACCATTTTGCAATTGTTCAAAAAAAAAAAAAAAAACACTTCAACAACACCAAATTTCCTCAGAGTATTTCATTCTACAGCGATATGGGTTTTTTTTTTCAGTTTGAGCTCCAGTGGATGTTGATTCACTGCGACCCAAAGAGAGCCCAGCGAGAGAGCTGCAACGAGCTGCCCGCCACCGAGGTACATGTGACTCACAAGTGCTCAGCATCTGCTGCGGTTTGTGGTTTTCGGCCAAGCAAGCACCCCTATTGCATGCTGGGAGGAAACAAGGCAGAGATGCTGAGATGGAACGATACAAGTGTAACCGATACACTAAAGGGAACAAGGAGTCGAAGAAGTGCTGATATCCTGAATGCAAAGTTTGCTAACATGTAACTATAAAAATTAAGCAACCTTATTTGGTAGTATTGGTAAATCCCAGAAAGCAGTGGTTACTACTTAATTTGATTCCAGCCAAAAATGGTATGTGCCACAACATTTCTTGGAAGAGATCAACCACACTCCTCCCCATATGCAAGTCATTAAAACCGGCATTTTTTCGCTTGCTCTTTTTATCTGGAATTTAAAAGTAACGTGTACAACCTGTTTGTTACAGAATGAAAAAAGTTGAGAAATTGATGAGATATTGTTGTTGAAAAAGAAATGCAGAATCGAAATGGGTTGTGGATTATTTTTGAAAAACTTAATTTCCATTTCAAAGTCATCTACAATTAAACAGAAAGATCACATTTTAAACAGCATGTCTGTCAATCAAATGTTGTGAAAAATTAATTCACCCTAGCATGCTTGTTAACGAGCAGGTAGCAACGTATTTCATTAACATTCTTATTAGTTGGAGTAAAAGACTTTGAAGGGGTGTCATGAAAGCGACACTGCAGCATTGTTGTTTGCATCAACGCAACGCGTGCAATCAAGCATACGCATTTGCCTAACATGTCGGGAGGCGGGTGTTGACAATGGGTGTGTTTGGACAATGGGCTGCGTATTAAGATAAGAGCATGATAACTCACCGCAACGATTCTCAGCCGATGCGCTTCTGCTGGCTCTGATGGTGACGAGGGGGTGTGACTACTTTCACTAACTGCTATTTTTTTCTGATTTCTCTGGCTCCTTCAGATGTTTGCCAATGCTGAGGTATTTATCTCTCTCCCTTGTTTTTGCTTAAATTCGGTGCTTCGGTTGCTTGACCGCTTGATTGCTTTGTTACAAACCTAATTCAGGATGGTGGCTTGACGGTTGAAGAAAAAAAAAAAATGTACCTATCCATTTGCACACAATACTAGCAATACTCAATTCATGTCATGAGTTGCATTAAAACACAGTATATCAGAACTCCACCAAATTAAAAGTGAATTCAATAATTATATGCGCACATGCTGTGTTTTTCCCATTTGTTGTTTTTTCTGATTGTCCATTTATCGTCACAGCCAGAGCGATTAATCCAAGGCCCCCCTGGAGCCAGCGGCCCAGAGGGTCCTCGCGGGCCTGCGGGGGAAGATGGGCGAGATGGACGAGATGTAAGAGTTTCCACCATCTGATAACATATACACTGTATAAAGTGTATTTTTGATTGACTGCTTGATTTTCTTTCCAGGGTGTTCCCGGTGTTCCTGGCAGCCCAGGTGCAACTGTAAGTATCAAATAAATGAAGCTGCCCCCTTTCGCAAATAGGACCATTTTTCCTCGACGGCTTTTGCGTCGTGACTTTTAAATCAAGGTAAAGTGACTCACATACCCCGGACGTAAACCTTGGTCCGTTGATGGCTCGCAAACAGTCAACCTTGGAAGGCTAAGCAGAGCCGTCAAAGCATCAATTCAGGAGCCCATCCAAGCATGGAGGTGTAGTTATGACGGCCTGATAACGGCCACCCTCGGAACATGATCTCGTACTTGTAGTTCTTCTTTTTTTTTTTCTATGAGACACATGAGGATGGATAACCAAACCCTTTTGGAAGCTGCAGCACTGATCCAAGAGAAGTGAGGTACTGATTGTGCAGGCCTAATCTTCGTTGGGGGGAAAAACAATGACCATTTATCATCATTACTACAAAACAAACAAAACATGCCATCGGACCACGATTCTTGATCTCTAATTCCCTTTGTTTTTCCGCTGAGACATGAATCAAGCGTTAAAGAGCGTTAATCAATGCGCCAGGCTCCTTCAATGTGTTACATCTATTTTTGTATTAACAACATAAAGACCACCAACAAGCAAAAGGTTAGCTCATCAATCTCATTATTCTCATCCCGTCCAGCCTTAAACAAGCAGCTAAACAATGATTTACGCTCACTGTCACTGCCTTTGCACAGTCCACCAACTACTGTATGTACAGGGAAGATAAAGCGCTCCTGTTTGCGTTGTGTGTGCTTGGCAGGGCAGCAAAGGTGAGCAGGGGGAAATTGGACTTCCTGGGCAGCGAGGACTACCTGGTCTTCTGGGACCAGCTGTAAGAAACACCCTCTTTTCTATATTTGATCTTTTTGATATTAACAACGCTGCCGTTGTCATCAGTGTTTGCTTTTGGCAGGGTTCTCCTGGACCAATGGGTCCCAGAGGGCCAATGGGCGAGAGAGTAAGGAAACATTCTTACCTCTTCATGATCTTCCAGCAATAAGATGCAAGTTTTTAAATTAACCTTGACAATACCCTGTCTGTCCGAAACCATTAGGGTCTACCTGGCTTTCCTGGGCCTGCAGGTCCCCCTGTGAGTCCATGGCATTCGTTTAGCTAAAGAATCGATGATTTCAACACAATCATGACATAATCAAATGTCTTTTGTCTTAACAGGGCCCAGCAAGTGAAGGACCAGCCGTACGTCTTCACGAAAAATGATCAAGCTTCGCAATATCATGCTGCTGTAAATGACTTTGAGTCTGTTTCCAACAGGGACCGCCGGGCAAACCAGGAATACCTGGAGATGAAGGAAACATCGGGCCCGAGGTCAGAGAACAAATACGTACTGACACTGTCCTAATATTGCCATGCTCGAGTTTGTAGATTTGTTGTCTTCAGACAAAATATTTTCAAATTAAGAGATTTCTCTTACCTCGGTGAAAGTTTTGTCAAAGCTTCTGAAGTGCAAGCCAAATGTCTCAGCCTGTTAAGAAAACTTCTTTTAACCTGAAAAACTATTTGAACATAAGAATGTTCATAGGTATCTTGAAAGAATACAAGGTGAATGCAATCGATCTATTGTCACATGACTATTTTTAGTCACACTATTGGTCATTTGGTTTTATTATGAAAAATCTTGATGACACGTCTTGCAGGGTGCACCAGGACCCAAAGGGGACACTGGAAATCCAGGAACTCCAGGGCTTCCAGGACCTCCTGGTCCAATGGTAGGAAAAGCCTGACTGAAACCATTTGTTGTCGGTGCTTTTCTGGCTGTTAAATTTGGTTTTACAGATACTGATGGTAAGTAAGCCTGGACTGATTGGTCAGTTCACTTCTACCATCAGTCCACTTGTCTGCGCCAATTTGATTCAAAGACAAATGCTTTTCCTCTTGGGCTCTAAGTTCTTCACTTGCTTCTCTGTGGGAATCTGGTGTTTGATCAGTAGAAACATCTAAAGCCCCTTTGGATGTTTTAGATGTGATTCTGCTGTGTTTTAGGGGCCACCTGGTGCCAGCGGTGAGGGAAGTGGGGAAGCTGTGAGTGTCTTTCTGTCTTTCTTCCTGTCATCACGTTTCTTACACGCGTGGCCGTGAACTGTCACAGAATGTCTCGTTATGCATGTGGAGACCTGTTTTGTTTAGTTTTATTATTATTATTATTAGTGTGTGTTTATGATATATTGGTAGTGTCCTGCAGCCTGCCCTGTTGGACCCCAGGGATTGGTTGGGCTACCAGGCATAAAGGTGAGCAATGCTTATCAGGGTTTATGTGGACTACAACCAATAACCCTTGGCCTTTAAATTCAGAAATACTAAATACAATACACATTGACCACTAATTATTGGATTGTTGCCGTCAGGGACACAAAGGTATGCCTGGTGAAAATGGCAAAGATGGTATCCCTGGAGAAAAGGTACTTGAGAGAAACCGTAAATTTAGTCCCACAAAAACAAGACAACCGTTGACTGTGAACATATGGCAATGTTACTTTTTTCCACAGGGACAGACTGGACCACAGGGTCCTCAGGGTACTCCAGGTCGCATGGGAGATGATGTAAGACTATTTATTCATTGTCATAATGTTGGTTTACGATGTTGAAATTTCCGCTATAGTCTTTAATGAGATATGTCTATCTCAGGGTCAAAGAGGACCTATTGGCGTTCCTGGTACAACTGGAGAGAAAGGAGATAGAGTAAGTTCAATTTTGGTCTGATCACATTAAATTCAGCCTCTAGATTTGTGCCTTTAATAAATGCTGGTTCTGTATTAGGGTCCTCCAGGTTTCAATGGCATGCCTGGACCCACTGGCCCACCCGGAGCTCCTGTAATCAATCTTGTTGTGCATTTACGCCAATAAGGGTCTCTGGAGGTGTTAATGAGTGTGGTTCTACCCTCAGGGTGTGGAGGGATTACGCGGCCGTCAAGGTTTGGAAGGACCCAAGGGAGATGAAGTGAGTATTCCCTTAGAACGTTTAAAATGCGATTTCCCATTTGGAATTTATGATTGCGCTGCCTTGCTTAGGGAGCAATTGGACCTGAAGGAGAGAAGGGCATTCAAGGACAGAAGGGAGATGTTGTAAGTCAGCTTGATTGGTTTTCAAATATGTATGAATTTTCTGCAGCTGCATTTTTAACAAAGCACTCACAAATTTGTTTTTTGTGGGGGGGTCATGACAGGGAGCACCAGGCAAAGACGGCATGAAGGGAATTCCTGGAGTTGATGGTGCCAAGGTGACCTCTTAGCATAAAATAATTGAATAAAATGATCTTTTTGTTTGTGCATCTGAACTTTCAATCTATTCAACAGGGAGAACCTGGTCCAGCTGGAACCGCCGGAGTGAGGGGGGTCGTGGGCATTCCTGTAAGTAGTAACCTTAACATTTGTCATTGAGTCTTTGAGAAATGTCCTTACAAAATATAGGGAATTATTTTTGGCATACACATTTTAAGGGTATTTTCTCGTGTTTTCTCTTCAGGGTCTTCCGGGCAAGCAAGGAGTAGTTGGACCCGCTGGCGAAAAGGTGTACTTTTCAATCTAAACTTCTCACTAATGATGAATTACTGTTTTGGGTGTACAAAAATAATCATTTGGAGCTTCCCACATTACCTAGGGTGATACCGGTGCTGAGGGAGCCATTGGGCCAGCTGGACTTCCAGGCAAAACTGTGAGCTTCTGAATTCAGACACTCATTTAATGCTTGCTATATCTTAATACATGCATGTGTACAGGGTGAACCTGGAAAACCTGGAGAACATGGAAAACCAGGAGATAAAGGGTCAACAGTAGGTCATTTACTTAGTATTACTGTATTTGGCGGTGATTTGAGAGTTTTTCATTGAATGTGTCATTCATTTTCAGGGTGAACCCGGGAAACAAGGCCCAGTGGGGCCCGCCGGCCCTCCAGGCATTGAGGTGACCCCATTTTACTATCGTTGGGGCTGAACCAGAGTGATGTTTCTGTGACAAATTAACAGATTGATTTAAAATGGTGTGAAACCGATCCTCACAGGGTGAAAAGGGAGTGAAAGGTGACACTGGCGAAAAAGGAATGAAGGGTCACACTGGACATAAAGGGGATCAGGTTAGAAAAAAATATTCACTCAGGAAACATCAGTCAAAATGTGTTTAATAAGGTGCTGTCTGCAGGGACCAATGGGACCAGAAGGAGCAAAAGGAAATATGGTATGCCTATTGCTCTATGGAAAGCTTGACATTCTTATTTTATGAATATCACATGACCTTTCAATATTCTTTTGTGACTAGGGAGCTACAGGCCTTCCTGGAGATCCTGGAATCAAAGGAGACCAGGTAAGTTTTTGTCTTGTAACCCCTACATTTGTCTTAATATTAATTTTAATCAAATGTCACACCTACCCGTTCTGTGTGTGTGTGTGTGTGTGTGTGTGTGTGTGTATCAGGGCCCACCTGGTATTCCTGGAATTAAAGGAGAGGTACAAGTGTTATCTTAATGCATATCACCAAAAATGGGACCACCATAGAAGAAAAAAAATACATCCACAACCAAGCAGACCACATACAGTTGTTGGTCGTGTAAGCGTGTATTAACATTACATTACACTGTCATCTTCAGCATGGAGCAAAGGGCCTGAGAGGAGCAACCGGAGCAGACGGAAGACCAGGTCAGCCAGGTCACGAGGGTTTGACTGGTCCAATGGGATCCCGAGGGCTGGAGGGCGAGCCGGGATTACCCGGAGCACCAGGCCCCAGAGGTCTACCTGTAAGTGTTGCACCTGACGACACTGCCAGAAGTTGCTCTCAAATACAAGCGGTACTAACACGCAATAATAAAATCTCAGGGGCCAAAAGTTAGCGATGACAAACTTCGGGAGATGTGTTCGGCTGTTGTTGAAGGTACGGTTTGCGCACTTTGACTTGAAATCGCAAGAAAGGTTGACTAAGTTGATCCTTCTGTTGCTGATGCAGAACAATTAGCAGAATTCATGAAAGACTTCCTGAAGAGGCCCGCCGCCCTCGGAGCCCCAGGCGTCCCAGGACGAGCGGGACCACCCGGCCCCGCTGGAGCCGACGGAGCACCAGGACCCCCGGGAGCTCAAGGGCCGATGGGTGTCAAAGGCCATCCTGGCTACTTTGGGATACCAGGTACACCGGGCAAGAAAGGTTAGTATGATTTAAATGATGCTGAACTTCCCAGAATGTGCTGGTCCATATGTTCCCAACTCTCAATCAATTGGCTCAATTCTGTAGGAGATCCTGGAGCAAAGGGAGACAAAGGAGATAAGGGTGAAGACGGTGTTGGAATCAAAGGAAGCGCAGGGCTACCAGGCATACCAGGTAAAATAACAGTTGACATCTGATGATGCAAAGAAAACCAATTCAATTTGTATCCTTCATTGGATTACGACACTAACTGTAGTTTTTGGTTTAGTTTGGTTTAGCGTCATGATTACAAAGGAGCAACTAAAGCTAACGCGTACCATTTGTTTCAACACTACCTTAGGTGCCCCGGGTGCACCTGGAGTTGGCAAGGATGGCAAGGACGGGGAACGTGGTGAACAGGGAAGCCCCGGTGTCCCAGGAGCAGCCGGTCCAAAAGGTCCCGCTGGTCCACCGGGTCTTTGCGACCCATCGACCTGCATAAACAGGAATCCTCCAGCTCTCTACATGTACAGCGGGAAGAAGTCGTCTTCCTACAAAAAGAAATGACACGCCAATGCTCGATTGGTACACTCAGATCTTCGGCCTTCAGGTGATGGAGTTTCTAGGCTGGTCCACAAGTCCAGTTTTGTTCTTCTTGAGAAGTCTACACTGGAACTGTGGATGTTAGTGACACAAAGGGAAACAAGACAAGGCACAACTGCAGATATTGTTTAGCCATTTGGACTTTTGTGCAACAACAATGGGAGCTTATCTGAAGGTGTCTACTAAAAAGAACGAGCTTCTGACTTGGATACCTTCAGCAAAACGATTATGAACAAACTGTAAAATAGTAAAAGACAACTCTCTGACGGCAAATACTATTGCTTTTAAAAACCTCATAGAATACTCCAACATGTATTCTTTTACAGCTCCGGACAGTGTTTTCACCCACTGAGTTTCAATGCAATTACCAGCCTAGTTTGGAGACTTAAGTGGAATTATCTTTTGTTTGTTTTGTTTATTTTCTCTTCCAAGACAAAACTTCAATTAAATGACAAAACAAAATTTCAGTTGGAGTGCAGACTACAAGCTAATAACGTGCTTTTTAATGTAGAACCATGACATGCTATAGCATAGGAATGTTCTTTTTCAAACAATGCAATAAAGCCATGTATTTTGGAAGTGTTGCATACATACCTCGCAATCCAAATGAAGCGACTATCTCTGTCACGAAGCGGCAGCCACCGATATCATCATGGCGCAGTTAAAATGAACGCTATCCGGTGAAATAGCCCTTTATTGGATAAAAAGTCCTTTAGAAAGGTGAGTCAAGATGTCGTTCTGTGTTGCTTGGATACAAAGGAAAGTCAATATTGTCCCCCGCGCGCGAACGCCGCAAACGTTCAGCTCAAATATGATCACGACCTCACGGAGAAAACATCTCGAGGACGATCTTATTGTGCCTCACAGCCAGTTTGAGGTTGCGTACACAAGGCTGAGGCTACAAAAAACAGAAAATACAATCCAGTAATGGATTAACACAAACTAATTGGTGATGAATGGTTGCAAACTATTACCAAATTACAATAGGTGTTGTCTCTTCACAATCATAGCCTACAACTGTGGTTTCAATGACTTTATTCCAATTTTTATTGTACAGTACATTACATGAGTCTTTCAAATACTTACAATATGCTACTATTTGAAGAAGAAAAAAAAATAGCACCATTTTCCCCAGATAAAAACTGAATTTAGTGCAGTATGGAATAAAGGGACTTGAGCAAAGGCAATTACAGTAAATGTTGCAGTTTTGTGCATTCCCCGTTTTACTAAGGCACGTCTAATTGAGGTGCTGTAAAAATCCTTTTCAAAATTAAGAGACATGACTGATGATTGGACGATCTAAAAAAAAGATAAAGCAGATAGACAAAGATGGGATCGTTTATTTTGAAGTGATGCATTATCTTGCCATCATAAATTACAATAGTTAAAACAATATATTCTGTAGTTTGTCGGGTTCTCAAGTCTCAAAAATTGCCCGCTGAAAATATTTTTGTGTGATGACGATAGAACAAGTAACTGGGGGACAAAAAAAAAAAAAAAGTTAGCTTACTTGGCCCTTTCATGTGTAAACTCTTATTAAGCCTCACCAACGATTCATAAAGTGGCAGACGAGAAAGTGGTGCGACGCAACGAGCCTTTCGAAAACGATAGCTGAAAGCAGCGAAAGAGCTGAGAGGTTCAACACGAGTCGATGCGGTGACAGACGTGACAAGTTAGTCCTCTTAATAAACAGAAAGTGCTTTCAGAAATTTGTCACTCACTTTTAAATCCGTGCAAAATCATTTGCAAAGTCTTGATTTGTATATATACATAAATATATATAACCAACCAGATCTTATGATTAATAGCCTTCCTGATCTCTCCCAGAGGTAGAAAGACTCAAATGAATGAGTTGGGAGAGCGGGACGAGAGTTGCATGGCCGTAGGTTTCTTCCGCTGTTAAAGATTTAACGTGTCAAAATAAAAAGGCCACTACTAGTTCCCTCTATTTTGGATAAGCTGGCCAAAATTGATCCCATTCGAGGCTACAAAATGGACAAATATGGTCTACCATCATTTCCATCAACAATCAATGTTAATACTGCCTAATAATTCAAATATGGCTTCCCAAAGCTCCACCCCTCCCCTCCAACCCGATATCAGCAAAAATAATAACCCCAATACGAAGCGATTACCCAACAGATTGACCGGCATCTGATCATTCTAGTGAGCAGTAATAGACACAGACAAATCTAGACCTTGACCTATGTCCTATGGAGGGACTTGCATCTTCCATCTTGTACGCTGATCTATTTTACAGGAAGCATGCAAGTCAGGAAAACATATTTAGCTGCGCTCTTTACCCCCACATTCTTAAAAAGTCCCCAACCCCCTATTAATTGCAAGCGTCATATCAAAAAAAAAAAAAAGACCATCGACACTTATTGCTTCAGTCCTCCAAAAGTGAGGTTATTTCTTTCCCAAAATGTTCTTGATTCAGACACTACAATGTTCATAAATACAGCTGTACTTCAAGCTCGTGGTGTTTTGAAATTTTAAGTCCCCTTGACATTTTTGGTGTGAGGTCTGTTCGCAAGGCTGGCGTAGTAGGCGCACTGAGAGGGGTCGCACTGGCCAGTAGGCCCCGGAGGGCCGGGCTGACCGTGGGGGCCTGGATTTCCTGGCTCTCCTTGGGCTCCGGCTTGTCCTGGGCTTCCGTCTTTACCGTAACCAGGCATACCAGCTGGACCTGTGGCAGACAGAAGCACTTTAGCCCTCAAGATAGCTCAGTGCAAATCCAAAAATGGCAAGTGAATTGTGGACAACGGAAAGTTTTTCATGCGGTTATTACCTATTGCGCCAGGAGGGCCTTGCTCTCCTCTTTCACCAACCCCGGAATCTCCCTTGTCTCCTTTAGTACCCTTTTCACCTGCAAGGAGCGATACAACTCAAACATTATTGCATTATTTTATGTCAGTCATTCAAAGAGTTGGTTGCTAAGCTCTTAACACCATTTACAACTATTTAGCTAGGTTTACCCGTAATACACTACGTATACTGTTCCGACTAGAGTTCCTCATTACCAGAAACTGGTACCAAATGATGACTAGATTAAAAACACATTTTCATGTTATAATACCTCGGACTTGAACATATTTTGGGTGATTTCTAAACAGTCAAAAGATCCCTTAGCTAACCAATACATTTGGTCTTGCTTGGACTTTGTAAATCTTTGTTATTGCTTTTTTTGGCAAGTCTTCCAACCTAACTTCCATATGCAGATACCGTGACAACACATTCTCCATAAACTAATGTTAACCCATGTATCCAGTATATATGGATAAAATATGGAAGAATACAGACAAATTCTCTTCAGAAATTCATTTTTAAGGCCAAACGGAAATTGATGCTTCTAACTAAAATGGCAAACTTCCACTGTGTCTCTTCAGGCAAGGCTTTATGACTCTTTTTTGTGTCTCTATCCACTCCTCCATCTATTTTCTACTGCTTCTCACAAATACAAGAATGTATACCAAATGCTTTGGGGGTGAAAGGAAGACTGCACCCTGGATTGGTCACCAATCAATCATTGGGAACACCGAGACAGATGATGATTGACAGTTGTGATCACTCGTTGGAAAAGATCTCACATTGGGGCTGCACAAAAGTCAACCATGAGAATTCGATAAAAAACAATGAATCGTTCTACCTTTTGGGCCCATGGGTCCCCTCACGCCCTCGCCTCCATTCTGCCCAGGCATTCCCGGTTCACCAGGTGGGCCAGGCCGTCCAGGGTTGCCGTCTTTACCTGGATTGCCGGGCGGTCCTGGGCGTCCCGCCGAACTCTTCACGTGGGCCGGTTGCATCTGAGCCATAAGGTAGGCCAATTTGGCTTGAAGCACAAAAGAAACACGTCTAAGTACGTTAACGCTTCAGACATGATGAGAACCCCAGCGGAACTGCTGCCTCACCGTCCAGTTGCTTGGCCAATTCCTCCTGAATAAGCCTTCTCATCTGCTCCAGTGATGCAGACTCCCCCTGATAAAATGTTGATGATGCTGCATGACTGAATTGTTTGCATCACCTCATTCACGCGTATGCAAATCGTTTTATAGCGAGAGGAACCCACCCTCGGGCCTGGCAATCCAGGGTTCCCAGAAGGTCCTTGCGGGCCGGGAGATCCCATTTCACCAGGTGGTCCTGACATGCCCATCATCCCAGTGTGGCCCTTTCTGCCGGGTGGTCCTGTGTTTCCTGGCATACCTGGTTCTCCCGATTGTCCTTTATCTCCTTTTTTTCCTGAGTCTCCCTGAATTAGAGAAGTACATTTGCATGTTGTGTTTTTGTGGAAAACCTCATGCTAGTAGATGCTGGTACCAACCTTTTCCCCCTTAAGGCCACGGTCACCCATTCGGCCTGGTATACCCTACAAGACCCCAAAGATATAAATTCAAAAAAAAACTTGCAATGCCATTATGCATTATACATGAAATAACATTGTGTTTGTGTTAGCTACCTGTTTCCCTTCTGGACCAATTGGACCAGGTGGACCCTGTAAATCAGGATAAATGTCAACATTGAAGATGTTTTAGATCTGGAAATATTTTTTAACCAACAAAGACTTACTGAAGGCCCTTTAGGTCCACTGAAGCCTGGTAATCCAGGACTGCCAGGCTCACCTCTTTCCCCTCGGATGCCCTGGTTGGCAAAGACATGACTGTTCATCACACACAAATTTACTGCTTCCCGTACTTAAGTGTCCTCCAAAAACCCTGCTCCTTAGGGAGGATTCAACGAGATTAACATTTAGCTTAGCGTTTTAATCACCATGGTGCAGTACCGTGGATCAAAATCTCATAAAGCAATCTTTTCTGTGTGGTTTAGGATCTCGAATGGATTTAAAACATTTACAAGGCCCATGGACCAGCGTGGATTATTCAGCGTTTGCAGAAATGACAGAACATTGGACTCACGTGGCAACATTCAACGTTTACTGAACGAATTAAAGTGATGACAATTTGGGTTTTTTCACGATCCTGCCTTTCCACAACAACACTTTCTCTTCATTTAGATTTCGTTTCCTTCATTCTTCCCTTCTCGAGGCCATTTCTGATTATCTGCTCTCTCTGCTGACTGATGCAGTTCCCATCTGACCCGCACCGCCCACCACCTCTTCCCAGGAAACCATTTATCAGCCCGAGGCCCTGCGGTCTCCCACTTTCCACACTGCAGTGTTTGTGGCCTGGTCTTTGTATCCCCCTGCACTCCTTACACGAGTGGACTGCCATCATTTGAGTGTGAAATCACTCAATTACACGGAGAGCAGAGGCTTCACGAGCTTGGAGAGGACTCTGGATGCACTTTGAAGAGACGGGTGTCCGCAAGGACGCAGCAGCCACTGAGCGAGTCCTCTGTTTGGGGTTTGTGTTTTAGGAGATAGGTTGTGAAAATGAACGACGGGAATTAAACTTTAAAGCCATGTTTAAAATCATGGGACGCAAATGTTTTCAAAGGCTAATTTCGAACAATGCATGTTCTTTATTGTTTCTAACTTCTATAAAATGTGGGTTTCACTGTCCCAGCAGTTGAGAACTAATTCCGACAATCTTTCAACTAATTCGTCCTCAAGGTAGTCAAACATTTGCGGGTTTCGGGTCTTTAAAATTAAATGCTTACCTTCAGCATGCCTTTACGTGCAACCTTTTCCCTAATGTACCGTCGCAATCATTTTCTACAGTCATTTCGAAGAAAGTAAAAGTTCACCCACAGGTGAGACGGATGTGGCAGACGCGGCTTCCGTCATAACCTGACAGCTCATCTCGGAGATGAAGCAATACTTCACGTGCCCCCGGCAGGCTCCCTTTCGGCAAACGTATGTTTTTGTTTGTTTTTTTTCCCCTTCTATTTATTGCCGAGGAACACGACATCACTATCATTCAAAGTTGTTATCGTGACAGTGTGGTTCTTTGCAGACGCTGATATTGTTGTCGCAGAACGTTTACTTATTTATTATTTTTTTAATAGTGCTTGCAGTGTGTGCCGTCGCGACAGTTAACTCACTGGAGTTCCCGGGAGACCCGCTTTGCCCGATGGCCCCGGTTCACCCTGCTTGCCCTGAGAGTGAAAGAAACAAAGAGAGAGGAAGCGATGGACTCATTTCTTTACATCACTAAATCTTTCTACTTGACGTGACATTGTGCTGAGTCGCGCGTTCATGCTCACCGGCTCTCCTCTCGGTCCGACGAGTCCCTCTGGTCCTGCGGGCCCCTTTGGACCCTGCCGTCGTGAAACAAGAGTTACAGTATACACATGGAAGAATAAACGTGCTCTGGCATTTCCACGTCAATGCAGATAATGTAAAAGTTTGTTCCCTCTTGACGATAAATAGGACAAAACTGTCATAATGTTTAAAACTCTCCCAGCGTAATATTTTAAACTGCTACACAGTAAAATATAGACATGATTAAAGGCTATTCTGGCACGCTGCTCGGGGCTGGCTTTAGTCATCTGTGGGCTTGATTCCAGCAGATGAAGGCAAGCAATGCTGCACCCTGAAGAATGTTTTATGTAGTTTTAACAATCCAGGATTTTCTACCGTACAATATTTATGTCTTCTTTACAGCATAGCTGGGAAGAACAACTATTTATTCCTTCATTGTGACGTTTTCAAGGTTCCTACATTAGTTTTCTTGGTGGGAAATAAAGCACCTTCCCTATGCTTCCATATTTGATATATGCATGAACAATGCAGACAAGTCATGAGCGATACATACTTTAATAAATAATAATACTTTAATAAACACTGTACCTCCTTGCCAGGTTTGCCATCCCTTCCAGGTAATCCGGCCTTTCCATCTTCTCCCTGTTTGACACAAAAAATAGCAGCTAAAAGGGCTTACGTACTATAAATTACAAGATCTAAATAATAAATACATGAGAATATGAGCATGAACTTCATAAATTTGATATACATTGGACTTCTTACCGAGTCCTATCAGGTTCTGACTAGATCAGGGAAATACTAACTATATCTCCTTATAAACTAGTTCATGGGTCATTTTTGCAGTAGCTTGGAGGAATTATGATCAAAATTGTAGTTTTTAACATGCTAGCCAGAGGCTGAGCTGCACTGTATTTGGAAGTGACGAGTTTGCGAGGCAGTTACAATTTCTGTCCATCCATCCATCCATCCATCCATCCATTTTCTTTGCCACTTATCCTCACAAGGGTCACGGGGAGTGCTGCAGCCTATCCCAGCTGTCAACGGGCAGGAGGCGGGGTGCACCCTGAACCGGTTGCCAGCTAATGGCAGGGCCCATCAAGACAAACAGCTGCACTTACAATCACACATAGGGGCAATTTAGAGTGTCTAGTCAATGTCACATGTTTTGGGGATGTGGGAGGAAGCCGGAGTGCCCGGAGAAAAACCATGCAGACACAGGGAGAACATGCAAACTCCACACAGGCGGGTCCGGGATTGAACCCGGGTCCTCAAAACTGTGAGGCCAACACTTTACCAGGTGCTCCACCGTGCCACCAATTTCTGTCCTCCACCTAAAATGGTCTGTTTATGGACTCAGTAAAACTCTATTACAGTACAGGAAAATCCAAATTTGAAACTGCACCGCCATTATTCTCTCTAGACTCTACAATACAGTGCAGCTCACACATGATCGCTCGGCTTACCTTTGACCCGGGAGAACCGGGCTCTCCTCTGTGGCCCTTGAAGCCCTGAGCAAGAAGAGATGGGAGTCATGAACCTGCAGCAGTTGCCGTAGTGGTTCTTCTATCTTTTTGAAGTTTAGGATGTTACTTACTGGGAGTCCCCGGGCCCCTGGATTTCCTAGTGGTCCTGGTTCACCTTGTTTGCCCTTGTTTTGAAAAAAAAAAAAAAAAAAAAAAAGGCTTCAACCTCACATCATCCCACAGGTGAGAGAAAATGAGGCTTTTTTTTTTTACTTACGGGTTCTCCTTGTTCACCTTGTACGCCATCTTTTCCAATTTTTCCAGGTGGACCCTGCGGGTGAGTAGAATGTATTCTGATTAAGCAGTACTGCAATATTTTTATCCAATTAAGGACCTTATGGCCACTCTGCTGTTGAACGTCTATACTTTGGATGGTGCGCAATTATTCTTACGATCATGCCTGGAAGACCCGGAGGACCCTGAATGCCTTTGAGGCCCTCTTTGCCCTGTTAAAAACAAACATAGAGAATCATTAAAAAAAAAAATAAAGCTAAAGCAAGCAAAAGAAACCGCAACTATCACAGTGTGACCGGTATTCTAGAGTATTACAGGCTAACGACACGTGGTCTGTATAAGTGGGGAAGTGCAAGACATGTGGCCTGACCTTCTCTCCAGGAGGCCCTTGGGGACCAGGAGGACCTGGTTGTCCGTCATTACCCTGAACACGAACAAAATGTTGTTTCAATAAAGTAAATATGCTTTGCTTCAGAGAGTATTTCAAGCAAGCATTAGACTTGGACTTTAGCATTTGAAACTCCAATGGGTAAATATGTAAAAGAGCAATTTACCGCCGTGCCCATCATTCCGGCTGGACCGGGGTGGCCTGGAGGCCCAGGGTGACCCTTTGGTATAAAGAAGAAATAATTAATACATAACAGATGCCAAATAGTGATGAAATCGATGTTTGTGTTCCTACCTTTTCTCCTTTATCTCCTGGCATTCCAGACGTTCCCCGGTCACCTTTAAGTCCCTGTGGGGATAAATTAATGAATTTCATATGATAATTTGAGGATGAATAATTTCATTACACATAAACAAACACAAAAAAAATAATGATTTATTTTTAAAGGAGGTTTAAGGGAAAATTGATAACATTTCTCGTAGACTAATAGTATACTATTTCTGGAATGCCCGCTGACTCATTCAGTCTGAAGTTAAACAAAAAAGTAAATCATTTCATAAACGCGTCCTTTTGAATTTTCCTGGATTGGAATGTCATAGTCAGGTGAGTGTACCACTCCATTTTCAATATATATTTCACTTTAATGCAATATTCAGTGTTTTAAAGTTTAAATTTTGTTACCAGGAGCGAGACGGCGGGAGTAAATCATCTGTTGCAACTCATTCACTGCCATTGACGGATTTAGACGTCAAATATCCACGTTAGTTGGTTGGAAGCGAATGAGAAAAATACATTTATGAATAATTCAGAATGTTGTTATCCCGGGTCCGTTTAGATAATATATATATTTTTTTTTAAAGAAACTCCCGATGACAAAGAAAAATTAATTTAAAGATAAAGCTTATTTGTTATCATTATTTTTAAATCTGATGATGTAATATCTTCAACATCACTTAAATATAGAGTTTGGGATGTTACATGAGCAAAACAAAAAAGGAAGCAAACAAATGAAACCAAAAGAGAAAATATTAATTAGCATCTGGCCATGTCAGGAACAAGGATACGTGTTTCCGGGGCAACTTGCCTTTTCACCGTCAGCTCCGGGCGGTCCTTGAGGTCCCGGTAGTCCTGGTGGACCCTGTAATGACACAACAGACAATCAGTATTCGTCTTGGAAAACTAAGTGTGCCATCATTGCTCACGACTACCCCCGGAAGAGGCCGTACTAATGATGCAGACTGTGTTTGAGCGTACTTTGATTGATGAGAACACATTAGCAACATGGACCTCATGCCTTGTTTTAGGCTTAATGAATACACAAACACCCCTGCCCATGCCCACGCACGCGCACACACAAACACACACACACTTGATCGACTTTACATTAAGGCAGATGTGATATAAATGACAATTCGGAATACAAATGACTTTGTCCTACTTGGTAGCCATCTTGACCATCTTTCCCAGGAGGTCCGTTTTGTCCTTTGTCACCTGGCAGTCCCGGGAGACCGGGTGGACCCGGCGGACCCGCTGGGCAGTCAGAGCAGATGTCCTAAAAGATACAAAACGAGGCTTCAACTGTATGATCTCGACATAACTATTTACTTTATCTTGAAACAAGCAGCGGAGCTTACCTTCAGTTTTAAATCAGAAAGGTCTGCTGCTTTTCCCTAGAAAACATGACCATAAAGTATCAAACTCAATGGATACCCCGGCGGATACATGTTGCTTATCCAGGACCATGTAGCTGATTCATAGAAAACAATATGTTACATGCTTAAGAGGTCATTCGATCAATACTTACAGGCTCTCCAGGTGATCCTTTCTCTCCCGGCCTTCCTGGTAGTCCCTATTTGGACAATAAGGTGGTGGATTACATGTACAATACTGTATTTTAAACCCCATTGAGTCGACATTTTTGATCAAATTTGGACTCACATTATGTCCCGGAGGGCCATCAGGACCCGCAATGCCAGGAAGACCCCTCAAGCCCTGAAAAGCAGCAAAAATAAATAAATTAATGAATTGATGAAACTAAAAATTTGGTGTGAATAGATAAATACAAAATCTATAATACAAAAAAATGAATTGATTAAACTAAACATTTGGTGTAAATAGATAAATATATCATATAAATATATAAGTGTGGATATTTTAGAAATAATAAAAATCTTTTTTTAAAAACAATCAAATAAACGGACAAAAAATAAATAGATTTAATAAAACATCGATTACATAAAAAGAAACTTACAGGAAGTCCAGGATTCCCATTATTTCCAGGAGGGCCCTGTTTAAAAAAGAAATAAATGAAAAAACAGTCAGTACAGAAATGTTCTAAATGCAAACAGAAACGGCTTAGTGGAATTGGGCTGTACAGGCGATCATACCTGAGGTCCGGTTTTGCCTTCTCCTGGGGAGCCCCTGTCACCTGGTAAGCCAGGCTCTCCTCTTGCTCCCGGGGGACCCTGGAGGACATAAACCACACTAACTGCACATTCCTGTTCATGAGTTATGAGAATTTATTTTTGTATGTGAATGAACTGACTTAGTAAGTTGTCGTAATATCTGAAGTTCTTTGCAGAGGATAAATAATATATGCCCGTGAAAACATTTAGATTGCTTGTCTATATGTGTTGCTGCACCATGTTCAAATATTCGTTACTCGACATCGCAACACTGATGCGGGATTTGTTAGCCCACCAAGTCATTTTGTGAGTTAATATTAAGCAAGCGAACTTCCGTGCGAGGCAAAGTTTAGTAATTCTGTATGAAATTTAGTTAACTGTTTGTACACGATCCCCATTTTTTTCCTCACATTAGCACACAAAAAAAAATCCCTTTACCTTTGGTCCTGGGGGTCCTTCATTTCCCCGTGGTCCTGGCTCTCCCTGTCATGTCACAAATTACGTCACTTCAACATCTTAGAAACATAAACACCTCGTAAAAACCTCTTAAGGCTAAACCATTAGGCATTTGAAAGTGTGTATAAAGTTGAATCTTTTTTGACATATAGTATACAGTAAATGGCAACAGCGAGGCCTCGGGGCCACACCTGGTTGTTGTAAAAAAAAAAAAAATAAAGAAAAACGAAGTGTGCTTCCTGTTTGCCGGTGCCTCGTCAGCATCTCTAAACTGGCAAAGAAGAAAAAAACGAATGAAGGAACACGCTACGCAGCAGCACAAAAAGTGCCGACACAGTCTCGTTGTGTTGTGGTTCAACTTGTAGGTCATACAGCGCATGTTTACAAGCACAACATGTGGGCAAGAAAAAACAGGAGTTGAAGAGAAGAAAAAGCGATTAGAGAAACGTTTGCAAATAAATACAGATGAAATGATCTTTTCACATTTCCTGACACACTTATACATTGATACAAATCGAACACATTTCATTCAAGGGTAATGATTGCAAACATGTGACTTAATACGATCAACAAAAACTATAATAATCCATCCATCCATTTTTAATGCTGCCCATCCTGTTCAGAGTGCTCCAAAGCAAAATATGTGTTTTGTTTTGTTTTTTTGCAATATAGTGAGTTTCTTACAGTCAGTCCATCTTTTCCTTTCCCTGTCGGTCCTTGGGGTCCAATCAAACCGGGCTCTCCGGGCGGTCCTCGTTGACCTGCTTGACCTGGTTTGCCTGACTCTCCCTAAAAATAATACAAAAAGAAAAACAAAGTTGGTGAAACATTCAAACAAGAGCACTTAGTAGTATGTTGTCATAATAATATGCTGTTGTTCTATTTGTTGCTCTTGTTGTTATTAGTAATAGTAGTAATCTTAGTGTTATGATGATGTATTACAGCTCTTTCTAACAGGGAAACAAATAAATATATACCTAAAAAATAAATATTAACATAAAATTCCATATATTATTCCAAGAACAACAATAGATCATTAACACTACTACTACTAAATAATAATAATGATGATAATTTCAAAGAAACATGCAAAACTCAGTTGCTTGATTTATAATACTGTATGTTTATTATTTAATAAACATGATAATTTACATTTTTTTTATTTATATTCCCAATAATTGTATCATTATTAATAATAATAATAATCATAATAATATTTTTATATATTATTGTTACATTTTAAAATTATAAAAGTATGAGCATTTCTCATTATTATATATTATATATACTATTTCATGACATTTACAACAATGATAAATAGAACTAATTTGGCTGCTTGAAAATATGAATAATTTTTTAATATTATATTACTTATTTTAATAAAAATACGTTATGTTTCAACATGTTCCATTTTACCAACTTAAAAATACAATTGAAATAAATCCCCAGTACAACACTGTTCCATACTTCATCATCTATTTTTGCCCTCCATATAAACATATCATCAAACTCGATGAAAATGAAATGGGCGACCTTGTCTCCTCTCTCTCCAGCTGGACCAGGAGGCCCTATGATGCCTGGTATACCCTTTAAAAAACAAACAAACATTGTGTCATCAAAAATAAGACATTGTCAAAGTGTGTTTGGTCACCCTTTAATTGTGCGCGTCGACGTACCACGTTGCCCGGGAGCCCGCGAGGCCCTTGAGGACCAGCCACGCCAGGAGGACCCTGGAGCAAACACACCACCGCTTACTACACTATTTACTCTAAACACTTCTTGGGCTTTTTACGGCGAATCGTTCTGAATGCGTTCAACTCACGGGGTCCCCAACGCGTCCCGCCTCTCCTTGAAGTCCTGTGTCTCCTTTTGGGCCCTTCAAACAAGAAAGATCAAGTCAAACACGATCAACTGATGGAGTGATTACGTTGATCGATGTAGTTATTGCGGTTCTGTTTTTACTAGCGCAGTCTTACCGCTGGTCCAAGTGGACCCTGAAGGCCCTGCTCCCCAGGTAATCCCCTCGGGCCCTTCGGATGAAACATTCATGAGCGGATTTGATAACATTGTGTCGTTTCTCGTTTCTCTGTCAATTTTTTTGACTGCTTATCCTGTTATTTTTTAAGATACCACTTAAATAAAGCTCTGTATCATTGAAAAAAAGTCACAATGAAAATTGTTTAAAAAAAAAAAAATCATACATATATAAAATGTCCATAAATAAAAATTAAAGCTTGACGAGTAATTAAGTCTGTCAAGGTCCGACATGATTTTTTTTTCGTTGATGTTAATGAGATATGATATATTATTATTAATACCTGCAAATTATATTTCGAGAGAAGTTAACTGGAAAAAATTCTCATTTTTTTTTTTCAAATGATAAGCATCTCAGCCATCCTGCTGTGTGGAGTTGAGTCTGAATACTCATACGCTATCTCTATTGACATCTAGTGGATCTTTGTGCACATTGCAACATTTAGTTCGTCTCTATTAAAGGGAAATGTATTTTTTTAAAAGCTATAAAATGTAAAAATATGTTTAAAAAATCCCACCATTTCTCCAGTTTGTCCTTGGTCCCCCTTTTCTCCTTTTTCTCCTGGGTTTCCCTAAAAGTTATAACAAAGTTAATATATGTGAGCTAAAAGAACACCACAGGAAGCCTTATTTGGCTTCCGACATAAATGTTTCATCATCATTGCCATGAATTGTTGTATGTATTAACGACTATGTTTGCAATTTTTTTCAGAAACATTATTTTGTTGAGAGTCAACTTACTGGTTCACCGGGCTCAGGAATGACACTTGCCACCTGTAAATCAAAATAAATAAATAACAATCCACAATATATGTGATGATTTTGCCTTGTTTGTGTGCGTGCGTGGGCTATTATTAGTGTAATTTACATTTCCGGGCACGCCGGGCAGTCCCCTGGCTCCTACTTCGCCCTAAAGGCAGCAGGAGAAGATGATTTTGTTAATTTAATGCCAGCGAGATTAACATTATTTTGACGTTATGCTGGTGATAGGTTAAGCAGTTAAATATTGTTTGTGATTGTTGTTTTTTTTTTTTTTTTTTTTTACCTTGTCACCCTTTTCGCCTTTTGGACCCAATGCTCCCTCTTGTCCCCTGTCACCCTTAAAAAAATGAAATAAAATTGAATAAACCCTTTAAAAAATACAAATTCAAACTTGGAAAGTTTCAGCAATTTTTAATTAAAAAGGAAATGAAGCGTTGGGGGAAAGAAAGACATGTTTCTTCAAAGAAAATGCAAATAAATGAGTTTTTTTATACATACAGGACTTCCTCTCTCTCCTCTTGCTCCATCGGCACCAGCTACACCAGGAGGCCCGGCCAATCCCTGTGAATAAAAAAATAATTAAAAAAAAGCAATAATAACAATTTCTGAGCCCCACAAATAAAAATAAAAATTTCAAAAAAGTCATCGGTCCACTCACTCTCTCCCCCGGAGGTCCTCTTGGTCCCGGAGGCCCTTCATCTCCCTATATGAGATTTAACCCAGTACATTAAAAAAAATAAAATAAAAATAAAAGCCGCTTGCTGTGTTTGCAATCGAGATGCGGAATCGTCCCAGTACCTTTGGTCCGGCTTTGCCAGGAAAACCATCTGCTCCACGTTCTCCTCTGGGCCCCT
Organism: Syngnathoides biaculeatus; assembly: GCF_019802595.1. Lineage (NCBI taxonomy): Eukaryota > Metazoa > Chordata > Actinopteri > Syngnathiformes > Syngnathidae > Syngnathoides > Syngnathoides biaculeatus. The sequence goes on along the minus strand of NC_084640.1, from coordinate 10,365,948 downwards.
TTAGAGATGTCATACTTTTAATAGGATGCCAAAAACTTCATCACATACTGTACGACAGGTGCGCTGTGGCGGTAATCAAACACTAAATACAAAAATGTGAACTCATTCAGGCAAGACTTTAAAATCAAGATGTATTTATTATCAAATATGCTTCCCTATTTCAGTATAAGTTACCATGTACGGTTCCTCACTTCAACATTAGTAAGTTGTGATTTTTTTTTTTTAAATATACTAACCATAGCGCCTTCATTTCCAGGAAGACCGTCCAGCCCGTCTTTACCGGGAAGACCCTTTTGAAGTTCATGGATGGAAAATGTTCAGCGACAGATTCGCAGCATCACACGTTGCTTAAATTAATTTCAATAGTGCAATTTTAAATTAAACTCACGGGCTTTCCAGGCTCGCCAGGTTTGCCGGAAAATCCAATTTCACCTGGCAGGCCCTTTTTAATGAAAGAGGCAAATTATTAAACAAGCCAGTCAGGTATATACAGTATGTGTGATTATATTTTACTTACAGGTGGTCCAGTGTTGCCATTGTTGCCTGGTGGTCCGGGTGGACCCTGCGGACCCTGCAAAATAAACATTTACAAGCTCAATAACTGCTTGCAGACAAAATTATTTGGGACAATCTGCAACATTAATTTGAAGCTCAAAGACGCCCTCGAGAGAAGCGAGTCGTTTTTTTTTTTAATTCTACTTTGAATGATTGTGCAGTCTGCCCTATTAAAATATGTAATAAATTTCCGCCGTTCCTGCACGTTGCTTAATGAAATGAAAATGAAACACATTCTTACGATGGGTCCAGGGAGTCCGTTCACTCCAGGCAATCCACTTTCACCTTTCTTTCCCTAGGAAGTACAAAATTACAAGGAAAAAAAAGGTAAAAGTGAGGTTTTAGGTTTCTGCTGTAAAATTGTACTTTCGATTATAAACCAGATTAGGGGAGCAGCTAATACAGTTAATTGTAACATATTTGCGTAAATGTGAGCAACTGTTAATGTTGTACAGTATGTACTGTTGAAAAAGAAAAAAGTACTGATCAAGAACCACCATCAGGATTAAAATATAACATAGTAACAAGGCTAATTGTTCATCATAAACCTTATTCCTAAAAATGTGTTTAATAGTGATGTAATTGTAATTGAATAAAGATGCAGTTAAAATGCATTGCGAATAAATGTTCAATAACATTTGTACCTAAATATATCAAAAAATGCAAATACTGTATATTGCACTAAAAAAGTTCAATACAACTGAACTGTATCTAGTCAGGGATTCTCTTGCGTGCCACTGGTAGGCGCCAGCGTACCACACATTCAGAATCACGAGACTCTGCCTTCATTAGTATTTTGGAAGTACGTGTTTAAGCGGAAAACCACGGGGACCGAACATCGCGTGGGCCGATGCTACATAAAAGCAACATACTGCTCATTAATTAGCACAAGGAATTAATGTTGAGGCTTTCCAAATTGTCTCACTGGGCTACGATTCATTGAGCAACAAGATTAAACGTTGCCATATGTTTGCTTGGCTGGAGAACATCGAAGCAGAGGGGAAAAAAAAAAAATATATATATATATATATATATATATATATATATATATATATATATATATATATATAATCCAGCCAGAGCGCTCAAGGTTGTTTGTTTGTTTCTAGCAGTTTTCTTATTTCCCGTGTGGGGCACGGCCTAAGAAGGAACCAGTTGGTGGATTTATTCATTTTTTGGGTGCGACTGTTGGGCAGAGCTGGGTGAAGGTGCAAGCATTGCCTTTAGCATCACTGAATAATGGATGAATATTCATGGGAAAATAAAACAAAAATGGAATATGTGGGACCTTGCAAAAAAAAATACCAAATAAATAACAATTCGTACCCTTTGACCAAACTCCCCAGGCTCCCCTGGTATTCCCTGTTGCCCGGGAAGCCCCTTTGAGCAGAAGACAATAACAATTGCAATTAGTGACATCACAAACGCCAACACGCATCCGAACATTCAGGAAGGAAAGCAATGAAATCTTACAGGTGGCCGGGTGGGCCATCGGCCCCTGGAGGTCCCGGAAAGCCAATCTCTCCCTAAAAATAGTCAAAGGATTACCGTAACATTTATTATTTGCACATTTGAATGAAAACACAATAAATTCACCTTGGTCACATTTTGTTATTTTACACCAGTATTTCAAAATTCTACACCTTCAACGAGAAGTTTGTTTGTTTGCTTTTTAGATTTGGTTCAAAACTTATTTTGTCATTACGGGACATTCTTTGGTCTTGTTTTTGTATCCGGCTTCATATTTGACAAAGAACCTGCAAAACCTTTCATAGCAATACAAATAAAGGTTTCATTAAGGTCATATTATACGAGCAACTCACCTTTTCTCCCCTTACGCCCTCTTCATGAAACTGGAAAACAAAAATTCAGAAAATCACAGTGACAAACGCTGCTTAAGAAAAAGAATCAAAAATGTGTTATTATGTGTTTTTATGTTTGTTTTTTTTACCTAATTTGATTTGTTAGCAAAGAAAAAACTTTTCTTTTGGGGGGGGGGGCACTTACCATATCACCAGGCAATCCGGGAATTCCTTGCTCCCCCTGTGACACAGTTCCCACAAAAAGAAAGCACAAATCAAAACTAACCATTCTTAAATTTCCTCAGGCGACACGATAACGAGTAGTTAACAACTGCAGTCGTAAAGGGCAATTTGTGTGTGTGCATGCAAATGGGCGTTGCGAGACGCAGTAAAATGAAGAAAGTCGCTAATCTCAGACAGACGAATGAACGCGTTGACTTTTATTGTCACGAAAAGAGACAAAGGAATGTCTGAAATCTTTCCATGCGTGCTTTGAAAATAGATTTGACCTATATGAAATAATTTATACATGCATAAAATGACATCGATGATGTATTATGCTTGCAGCGGGGTGGGGGTGGGTGTACTGTACCTTATCACCTTTGACCCCGCTAGCCCCGGGCAAGCCAGCCTGTCCCCTTAAGCCCTTAACAATTTGAGAGAAAAACCTCATTGTTATTCCTGCATTATAGCAACAAGAAAATATTTTTTTTTTTGACCACTTACATCTTTGCCATGAATGCCAGGTTTCCCAGGTAAACCATCCAAACCGCGCTCGCCCTAAAAATAAGAGGAGCGATCAAAAATTAGGCAAGAAAATAATCTAAATCATAACAGAATAAGTCATGGCGAGAACAAATCAGATCCACTCTGAGGGAATACATTTGTGAGTAACTTGAAATGACTCCTGTATTTTAGTACATGTAATTGACATTTTTATTTGGTTGTGATTTTTATACTGTATATTTTAAAAATGTGAAATATGGGCCTTAGCTCCAGAAAGTATGTGAAAAACTAATCTACATTATGACGGAAATTACAAGAATTATTTGAAATTGCATTTAGGGTAAAATATTGGGTCCCTGAAAAATTGTCAGGGATTTTCAAAAACTGACAAATAATATTTCCTCTTGTCATCTTAATGAGTTGGATTATATTACTTTATGTTCAAGTGACTTGTTATTGTTTTAAGGGCATATAATATTAAATGTGGTGTTCCCTACTCATGGAAAAGGGCACCGAGTACCAAAAACCCAACGAGCAAATGACACCTGCCAACAAAGTTTTTAAATTGGTGGCAAAGCACGACAAGATGTTTCAAAATAGTTTTCACTTCACTTCACTTCTTGGCAGCAAAATGCCACAAGATGGCAGCAAAGTGCTACGTGACGCTTGCCAACTCATTACGACATGCAAAACAGTTGTTTCTTGGCAGCAAGAGGCCACTAGAGGGCACCAGAGTAATTCTTTACTATTAGACAAAGCTTTGGCCTCAACACAAAAATTTTCTGGGGAACGCTGTTCTGTATTATTTTACGCAGGGATCGTCAGGTACTGCATTTTATAAATACATGTGTGTGATGATTTTGTAAATGTCAATCATCAAATTCTGCGGCAACTGGTCGGATAGCGGTGCATTCGTGTTCTTGTGGGAATTTTGACATTCTCTCCTTTTTAAATTCACACAAAGCACGAGAGCAGCCCTACACATGACATCCAGCATGCCGGAAAATACAAAGAAGAAGAGAGGAGAACAGAGGTCAGGTAAGTGTCTTCAAGTCTCTTCGTCACTTTCACACGTACTTGTCCACTTTTGAACCCCGAGGAAATTGTCGGGTTGCAGTTTGAGCGCCGAACAAGTCAGCGGGAAAGTTTTGATGAGATTTCAGTATGCTGACAACCTGCTTCGCGGTCCTCGTTGCCATGTGGCAAAGTCATCAAGGGATTCTGCGCCTAATGCTATCCAAGCTACGGGTCCGAATGAAGTGGAAAGCGACAGCTTATTCGTCCTTCGGCGGATGCGATGTGTGATCGAGGCGTTTGAGTTGTTCGAGGAAGTTGTAGACATCAACAAAGCGTTTTGGGGTTTGGGAATCAGCCGCAATGGAGCCAAAACGAGCCCCCGCATGAGAACCAGACGGGAAGTGGGGAGAGTGAATCAAAGTTGTCGCATCTGTTTGTGCAATTTTACATCCCTTCGCTTCGCGCATCTCGCTGAGAGGAAGGGTCACGGTTGCCCTCAGGCATGACCGCATAACGAGCTCCTTTAGCTTAATATCATCATTTCACAGTTTTCCTGACCTTTTCTAGACGTTACCAAAATATACAATGTGGTCCAAATCGGGACTGATGAACCCTGCAGATGTACGCACCTCACTGAATATCATCATTTGGACCATTTTAAATGTTTTAACTTCTCATCTTGAAGAAATATTACGTTTTCCTCCTAAATTCTGCTCAGCACATGCGGGAAAGATCAGCAAAACTGAAGTGCGTTGCAAATCACTTACGCTTGATCCTGTTGATCCTTTTTCACCTTTTTTCCCCTCGTCACCCTATTTGGGAGATGATATAAATAAAAAAAAAATTACCAGGTATTATCGTGATTGAATATTGGGTGTATGCAGATACTTACAGATACCCCTTTTGGTCCCGGTGTTCCCGGGTAGCCGGCATCGCCTTGAACGCCCTACATTGTGCAGCAATATCATAACATTAAGACATATTAAGCTGTCAATGTTAGAGTCAGTATTACTGGAAAAGATAAAATTACATCATATTGTTAGTCACTGTCGTTTGGAAATAAACACTGTAGTTATAATCTACGGCAATTGCAAGCAGTGATTACAACGGTTGTTCAAAAAGAAAAAAATTTTAAAAACTAGTCTTTGTTTGTAATGTGTATGTAATTACTGACAAATGCCATAGGGTGGAGGCAAAGGACTACTTTGGTGAAAATGGGAGTTCCTCAACTCACTTCAATGTGTTTCCTGGGCACCACACAGCAAATGTGAAAGTGTTTATCGTACTACAGTTGTTGTATTAGACTACTAATGACTGTGAATGGATTATATAGTGGGAGCCAATCACCCACCTTTTCCCCAACCAGACCAGGAAGTCCTGGATTCCCAGTCCGCCCAGCCTCTCCCTGTCAAAACAAAGACGAAGAACTGTAAGGATTTCATCTCCTTTTCAAAATAAAACCACACAACTATTTACTTTGTCGCCTTTGTCTCCAGGGAGACCATCAAAACCGGAATAACCGCTGCCTCCCTGTTAGACCATTAAAAGAACAAAGTCAGGACCAGTTCCGACTGTTTGAATGCAGAAAGCTAATTCGCCGAGAGTCCAGGTTCAGGAGCGCCAGACCTTCTCTCCTTTTTTCCCGGGGGCACCTATGCTGCCTCTATCACCCTGTTAAAAAATAAAAAGTTTTTGTTATTGATTTTGAGGGAGGGGCCAGATTCGAGCATGCAGGGTGGGACGGCGTGTTGCCACAACCTGTTAGCGGCACACAAGAAGCTTTAGTCACGTGGTGGGTTAGGTGGTGAGACACACACAGACAAAAGTGGGAATCATTTGATTTAGACGCACAATTGTCCTGGCCGAACGACGGCAGGATACGCACATATCGCAACAAATGTTCCCTCTCTGGCGATCAAAGTCTGCAAAATTCAGGCTATGACCGTTCGACAATATCAAATGAACAATAGCCAATAAGAAAAGTGACTTGAAAAAAAAATGACATGGAGATTCCACATCTGCAGTGTTTTTGTCCGAGACGCTACCGTTAGCCTAGCATCTTCAATTTCTTCTTCTTTGTATTTTGTCATGTGGTACCCTGCTACCAGTCTTGATAACACAATTTCCAGTGGCTATATCGTTATGTGTACGGTGATGGTCAACTCGTGTAAAGGAATCTTACATATTTTTTTCATTTTTCCCCTTCATGGTGTCGGATCGCTCACCAGACGTTAGACGGTAAATTTAAAATTGCTCATTTTTAGAGTAACTACATCAAGCTGGCACTAAGACATTTCCGAGCTTATCTCGCTTTAGCTCCGAGATGATTTATTGGACCCGATTGAACGTGTCACGCGTTTGCTGCAGTTCCATCAGGGATGTACGTATAAAATTTGAACACACGTCATTTCTTTCATCCCAAAGATTAGGATGAAGCTCGTCTGCGATGACAGGAGGAGGAGAGACTTTCCAGGGGAATTGCCCTTGTGAGTGAGTCACTGGGAGGTGCAAATAGAGCCAATGAAAGTGGGAGGAATTCACTTTCACACCCATCCAGCTCAAAGACACAAATTTTGCAGTTATTTTTTTCAAACCGCAGCACGGCGCTGGTTTATGTCACAATTTTTGCCGTTGGAGCAACAAATTGCACCCAGTTATGGCAGGAAACTTAAAAAATAAATATCCATGCATAAATGAACAGGGCAGTTAAAGTGGATTTCATGCAGCAACAAGAAATTTGCCAAGTGGGCGTTTTTGCTTTTTCTTTGGATTTTTGCTACACGCTTATCTTTCCATCTGTTTAGTAGATGTTTTGCAACGCAAGCAGTTAACGAGTACCCATGCTCGTATGCAAAAGGGGTGGTTAATAAGGCCCGCGCAGAGCATCAGAGACAGGTTTACTTACCTTCTCACCCCTATCACCTCTGACAGAGATGATTTTGCCCTGCAAATAATTAATCAACAGAGATTAATTATTATCGAGGCTGGCAGGAAGCCAGAAGAGACAGAAGGCAAGCATGCAGTCTGAAATGACTCGTGTGTTTTGGCGTTGTAAGACTAATTACGCTACGTTGAGTTGTGTTTTTTCCATACACTTTCTCCTTTTTCTCCTCTGAGGCCCGACAGACCGGTGGCACCTCGAGGGCCGGCGTCGCCCTGTAAAAGTAGCCCACGCACGTAAAAACCAGAGCGTGAACGTGTGTGATTGTCAAAGTAACGACAGCTAAGCGGTAGCGGTCGATGACCTTTTCACCCCTGAGACCCGCACGGCCCGGCGCGCCGGCCTCTCCCTGCGAGGAATGACAAGCCGTTAAAGAACAACTACAAAATGGCTTGTGGAAATACGTTGAGGTGGAAGTAGGGGACAAAATGAGCCATTCACCTTGTCTCCAGCAGGGCAGGAGCAGTTGGCCTGGGGGCCCCTCTGCTGCTCCACTGTGGTGGGTGTCGGAGTGGGGATGGCCATGGGCGGAGCCTCAGTCACCACCTTCTTAGGGCACTAGAATGGGACACATGAAGTCGATCCCGGTTGACTGAGTGAGCGGGACGGAGGGAGGAAGCCGCGATACCCACGGGAAACCCACGTAAGCCCGTGAAGAACTCGCAATCCTCAAGTGGTTCGGACCAAAAACCTCCCAGCTGTAAGGCAGACGTGCCGACTGTGTTTGCCAGCTTCATCTTTGCAGTTTTTGCAAAACATCATTCCCTCGCCGATGGCTCCTCAATAAATCAATGGTTCTGTTAATCGCGCTGAAGGTCAGCGGCAGGTCGAGAAGCTGCCGCATCGCTCCCATGAGTAGTACTATTTACATGCTCGACGGCAACTCGCACAAAAAAAGAACGCTTGTTTGACAAGGCAGCGTCACGCTTGCTACTACCACCACGACGAAAATGCGAAACCTCGAGAGAAGGCGTTTGTGCAAAGTCAGAAGAAATCTATCCAGAGCTCTGCGTCAACAAAAAAAATATATATATATATTCACAGATTGCGATTACTTTACTTGTATTGACTGATTCATGATGATTATGATACTCAACACCCTGAAGTCGAGAAAAGATTCTGTTTCAGGAAACCTGCCATGAAAAACATAAATTGTCGTATATGTTGAAGCACTGTGACGTCCGTAAAGCTTGCCAAACTGGTGCCGAATATCTGCCGTTGTCTGAGTTAATAAAGGAAGTACGGATGGGTCCAGTGATTTTTGGGATAGTTTGTATATCATTTAACAAACTGATTTAAAAAAAAAAAAAAAAAAACATCTCCATGCTCCAAATTGCACATTGGCGAGAATATGAATGTGAATGGTCAATTGTCCCACATGTGGGCTGCAGCTGGATGCCGGCCAGTCCAAACTCCAACTCACTCACAGCCGTGATACATAAAAAAATAATAATAAATGAACGGATGGAAAAATAGATTCCAAAAATGGTGTGGGCGTGTGTAAAAATGTCACCCAGAGGTCAACATTTAAGATCAACAACCTTGGTCAGGAAATAGAAGTTGTGGTTGTGTGGGGGAATTGCGTGTTATGATATTATTAGATATTGCAGAATTTCACCAGAACCCACACTAACCAACATGTTTAAAAAAGCAAAAATAACTGCATGAAATTCCATTGATGAGTACTCACGGGTCCGTTGGGTAAATCGCAGCAGGTTTCCAGCTCGGCGTGCTTGGAGTCGCAGTAAATGACCATCCTCTGGAGGTCGAACTGTGCGGTAAAGACACACGTGAGCGGCGCCGGCGAACCGGGAAGATCCAGGACAAATTGGCGACGACGACGACGCTCACATCAATGGGGACACTGTCGTACAGCCGCTTCCCGATGACCGTCTTCCCTTGGATGTCGATGTCCTCTCTGTCGCCGATGGGCAGCGTCTGGATGTGTCTGCAGTCCAGGTAGAGGGAGACGGCCTTGGCCTCCACGCTCAGCGCGATCTTGTGCCAGTTGCGGTCGAACAGGTTGTCCACTTCGGGGTTTTTGAACACGGCTCGGACGGCGTCCTTGGTCAGCCCGACGGCGTTGTACTCCACCGCCTTGTTCTCGCCATCCAGCCTGATCGACACCTGAAAGGACAAACGCGGGACTGCGTTTAGACACATCTGAGGCTATTGGAGCCGTCACTCATGGTGAAGACAACGGACAGGGCAATTTTATATGATTTGATTTTCTTTTGTGTAGAAATGCACTCATTTTTTATGCTTACGCTCATGGTTTCGGGTGAGCTGGAGCCCATCCCAGTTGACTTCAGGCAAAAGTCAGCGCACATGATAATAATTGTTATTGTTATTATTATTACTTCAGTTCTTCTCATTAGTTAAAAAAAATAATTAATTTAATTTAATTTAATTTCATGTCAAATGAAATAGCAATATTCTACATTACATGATAAAAATGGCAACCGTAAGTAGAATGGATTAATTAACCTTGGAAATGTTATGGAATTAAATTAGATTTAGAAAACATCAAAAGATTCAAAATGTTTTCAGTTCAAACTAAATTAGTTTTGTGGATTACGCTATGTATTATTAAGTATGTAGTATTTCATATTTGTATAATATAATGAAATACCATTGAATAATTAATTTTAGAATAGTTAACCATACAAATTGACGATTGAAATTAACTGAATGTTTTAACAATTTAAATTAAATAAAAAAATTATGACAACAATAATGAAAATAATTAAAGTAAGCTAACATAAGAGTAACCCTTAAAAATTTGACTACAGTAAATTCAGTAAAATTTTTGAAGTCATGAGATTATATGAAATTGTAAAACTTTATGCAGCAGCCTTTAAAAATTACAAAAATCTGAAACAACGAAACTTAATTTATTTTGTCTCGTGAATAAATATACTATAAGATCCGTGTCCCAGTTCCTTGTTAATGATAACATTTCAATAATAGTAATACTAATTAAAGTGGACCTGTAAGTGTGAGGGCGTCCTAACCCGAGTTGACAAAGTAATAAAGGAAAACCCTAAAAATAGACCCGTTTACGGCATTTGGGGGCTTGCTGACCTACCTGCGGGATTCCATATTTGTCAAAGACCTGCCAGAGGTACCAATCCTCCCGCCTTGAGGTTTTCCTGAATTTAAATGTCGTCACAAAGGCGTATTCATCCGGGAGCCCCTGTGGGAACACGTCTCTGTGGAAGCAAACCACAGTTTGTGTTAAAACAAATAAAAAAAAATGCTTGAAGCTGAGTATTAACTTCTGTAATGACCATTTTACACTATTAATGGCAAATTATGGCCGCATTTTGCGGTCACAGGGTGGTCCTCGGACTGAAACCTTGTTTCTGACCTGTGAGCATGTCACATGTCTAACGAGTCCCTGAGGGTCTAATAAAAACAGATAAAGCCAAAGGGGTCTACAGGATACGTTCAAGTGCAAAGGAAATCACTGTTTAGTGCATCGCTTCACATGCGGCGGATTAAATGTTTCGGATTAAAAGGACCACTTTGTTTGAACCAAAGCTAAGCAAGAGTAAACATTTTTAATTACTGAACATCACAAGTAGCTTCTTTAAAAATGAATGGTATGTATTACAGAGCAAAAGCCTTGGGCAACGCATGCTTTTCCCATTCCAGCATTTTTTTTTTTATAGCCGACAAAAGTATTAATTAGGGCTCGATTCTAGTTAGCTTTTAGAGAGGTTGGTTTCAGCAGCTTTACATCGTCCAGCAATTACAAGCTTTTACATATTTATAATTAGGAAGAGTTCCGAGGTCCATTTCACCACATGAATAAAAGTACTGTAATTTTCGGCCTATAAACCGTCACTTTTTTCACACGCTTTCAACCCTGCAGCTCATGCAGTGATGCGGTAATTTTGTGCATTTTTTCCTATCGGCCGCAAGGGGCACTCGAGCGGAAAAGGTAAGAGTGGTGGAATATATGTGCCGAGAAGTGATTTTTACCAGTATGTTTCTTTTTAACCGTCCCTGTTAGCGTTAGCGCTGTGCTAGCGTGTTGCTGCTGTGTTACTGCCATGTCTCAGTGATTTTTACCGGTGTGTTTTTTTTTTTTTTTCAACCAGGCCTGGTAGCATCGCGCTAACATTAGCGCCGCACTAGCGTGTTGCTGCTATGATACTGCCGCCTCTCAGGGATTTAGGTATGTTTTTTTTTTTTTTTAACCGGTTAGTGCTGTACTACCATGCTGCTACTCTGTAGCTGCCGCAGCTGTCGTTTTTTTTACCGGTATGTTTCTTTTTTTTTTTTTGTGTTGTTGCTATGTTAAGCTAAGCTCTAAGGTATCAAAACTTTGAAAACTCTTTCTGTGTACCGCCTTTCTTTGTGAATATGCGGCTTTTACACAGGTGCGGCTTATGTACGTACCAAATGGTATTTCCTTACAAATGTAATGGGTGAAGATTATAAGCAGGTGCGCTTTGTAGGGTGGAAATTACAGTATGTTTTCTGTATGCAAATATAATAAAGTGTGCATGTGTTTTTCCTCCCTCTGTCTTCTGTCTGTTTTGCATGCCTTTTTATTTTGGGGTGGGGGGATTTTCATGGGATGCTACCAAGAGAATTTAGGGGGCTCATGTTCCAAACTCTTAAAATCCATCTCAATATTATTGAATTTAACTGCATATTGATGTCCCTCATTCATTGGGAAATATTAAATTGTGATTCCAGGAAAAATTACTGCGGCGCACTGAATACGATTGCGCCGGTTGGCCACTTACTCGGCCTGCTGGACGATGGGCATGGTGCCAAGACGCACGTACGCACTCTGACCCTCGTCCAGTTTGGTGCCCAGAATATCTCTGACGCTGAAGTACTCCATCAGGTCAAAGCCTGCAAAAAAAAGCACCTATACGTCACCCCGGCATTGAGGTCAAGTCGGGATTGAAAAGAACGTCAGTAACACACTTTCAAATGATGGCTTCTGTCTTTGAGGGAGAGGAAAAAACAAGTCAGCATCGGCTTTTAAGTGCACGTGTGCGCATGTTTTTCATTTGAAGTGGCCCGACCACAAAGCCTATATCCCTGCGGCGTAAAGGGGACACTCCCTTATACAATAAACAAAACAGCAGAGCTATGGCAACGCCCGCAAGATGGCTGCTCGCACTTCGTCCACATCATCTGGCGGTCATTCTGCGGACGCTTCTCAAAGTGGACCGTCGCAAATGGGGGAGCTGCAAACGCTGACGTTTTAGCGAGACATTTTTTTGGAAAGAGGATGTAACCTCATTTATTATACCAGAACTTCACTTTGACGATTTGAGTAAAATAGAAAAGGGAAAAAAAATTAATATTAAAAATGGGGAGGGAAGTCATACATGCTTATGGAGTCAGCTTTTAATTATTTTGGATTTTGGATGAATAAAAGCAAAACTAAAAGATAAAAATGTAGAGAAAATTACAAACTAGAAAAAAGTAAAAGCAAACATAAATAGTAAAAATGAAAAACGAAATGGTTGTTTGTACAGGAAAAAATGTCATCAAGAAAAAATAGTAACTAAGTAGTAGAAATTTTAAAAATAATTAAAATGGAGTAAACAGAAAAAAAAACTTTAAAAAAAGTTTTGAAAAGTGACATGGGAAAATCCTATAACCTCAATCTCTAATCCTAATAACTGGAAAGGCATGGATTTATGTATCCCACAAGGCATCTTCCAATTCGTTCTTATACTGTTTCCGTTTTGGAACCAAAATGGCGCTTCAACCAAAACGAGCGAATGCTAATCATAAGGTCAATTCAAACAACAGCGTTAACCTTCAATGTTGATATTATGAATGCATTTTACTTTTTGTTTTTTAGCCTTCCCGTCCCAATTAGGCCTGAGAGCACGTTGAGTGTTTCCACGCGTCTCACTTGACCCTTTGGTTTAAGGCACAGCTTTCCTGCAGTGCTGAGGTGGTCTTGGTTCTCGCCGGTCACCCGCTTGCGTCGTGCACAGTCGCGCAGCGCGCCGCCTCTGTGTGGTTCTTCGGAGGCCATCCTTGCACACAGTTGTAATTTAGACTGGCGATGCGTGCTGTATAATCATGTCAGAAAGTTATTTTGGACAGCTACGAAAACGACCGTTTGTGGGCGGGGTGAGGTGGTGGTGGTGGGGGGGGGTTTCTGCGGCAAACGCCAGATGAGTTCACGGGCCGGTAGACATGGCGAGGTTCAGTTGTGAATATTTGCATGGCGGCAGCGCATTCAGACGCAACGGTCCCACCAGATGGCACCGCGGCGAGTACAAATCTGGAGCAAACTCTCCATTGTCTTGGTGGCAATTTTCACTCTGATGACGTTTCTCCTTCTTGCTCCTGCTTCTCTCGAAAATTAATCTAAAGTTGGCGCCAGAAACGCAGAGCTAAGGCATTCAGATTTGGGCTTCTGAGCGTGTTTCCTGAAAGGGGGACTGAGTGGAATGTTGGCATGAGCAGCAAACATGCATCCACCCCATTTTGTCCTATTCAGGGTGGCGGGTGAGCTGGAACCCGTCCCGGCTGACTTCGGGCCAAAGGCAAGACTGCACTCCGGACTGCTGGCCAGTCAACCACAGGACACACGCAACCATGCACACTTCCAGTCACAGCAATACTAAGCGCAAAGGGAAGACACGCTATCTGTACGGACCACCGGCGAGTGAACTACTACACTATCAGCGGACTTGGCCAAAATGATTCGTAGCCTGGCAAGATGTAATTTGTACGGTATTTATTGAATTGACATGCTTGCTAAGTTTGGGGTCATCTACAGCATTCTACATTCACCAACCATAGATTTTGAAAAGGACAGATTTTGTGTGCGTGTCAAAATATACTGTAGAACTTTATATCTGAAGGATCGCTCGCTCCGATCTTGCTCGTCGTGTGTTTGCGTAAAACGAACATTTGAGTCCGTGCATCTGTTTTTTCTTTCTGCGCGCTAAACGTGGGTGGGAGATCGAGACAGGAACTCGAAATCCCCCCGAAAGACGCTCTTGTAACAACATCCCAAAGTTCTGGAGAAACGCTGTCCGAGTGTTCTGAGAAAAGCTTAAGGGGAAACGGGGGTGAAGATATCACAGGAGAGTCCAAATCATTTTCTCATTACGTGAGGACCGCTTCAAAAGTCACCAGTATAATAAGTCAGTTCAGAAAGTACACTTATCACTTTAAATCCAGGTCAGTTTGAACATACAGTCTCTAATACCAGAAAAAAAAATGCATTCACAACAATAAACAAAATCTTATTCAACACTTTGATCAAATTCCAATTTCGACCTGTTTTGATTTCTCACGAGTGGCTAATAACGTGTCCAGTGTGTGCAATCGTGGCCTTGTCGGATGTTCAGAATCAGAATCGGAATCAGCTTTAATGGCCAAGTGTGTAAAAACACACTAGGAATTTTTCCCCGTAACCACTGAACAAACACGTCAAAACTGAAGCTCAGATTTTAAAGGATGGATTCGAGAATAAGCAGAAATTCAAAAGCAATATGTGGGACTTCATTGTAAACTTTTAAAGGACATTAAGATCCGAAATAACCTTTGAGCTTGTTCTGTCTTAAAATATATGCAAATTAAGTCGCATCCGGCAAGGCAACTATTAGTTGATAATTGAGGCCACACCCCTTGCTCATGGCACTATCACTTGTATTATTCATAAGTCTTTTAAAATCGCGGATAACGTCGAGCATTTCATATTCCTCACAAAGGTTTTTGTCTGTAGGTAAATGTGGACGTTTATCAGCCGGCCTCCTTAATAATTAAATACAAACAAACTTGGTGGTTGTAGGTGCTTAGTGTAGATGCAATAAAAATAATCATTTGTGTTTTGTTTTAGTGTTTGTACATACCTGGAACCTGTTGAAGGCCATAACTGCTGCTGTTGTGTTTAAAGCGATCAGGCTGCACCTTCATGTTTGGACAAAGTACATCTGAGGAAAAAGGACATGTGTTAGGATGCGGGTCAGGCAGTCTCCAGCCCAAACCCCACCCCGTATAGTGAATATCCACCACTTAATTGCCTGTATACGCCACAAGATGGGAGCAAAACCCGTTTTTTCGATTAAACCAGGATATGGAATGAAACTTGGACTTTCATTTCAACATAGTTGCTTGGCACCACGATGCCACAATCTCATGTCAAAGCAATATTTTGAAATTAAATATGACTTTGGCCAAATTTGTGAAGACCGAGACTGCAAGTACGAGGTTGGGGGTCACCGTCATGTTTTGAAAAATGCATCCGGTGGTCTGACACATGACGCGAGGAACGCAGACAAATTCCCTCTGAGACTGTCCGGGGGGGTGTTCACGTGTGGGAACACGGGGGTTGTTTTGGTCGACAGCGACGGGGGGCCCACTTTCAAGTCAGCCTTCAATTTCCACTCAGACGTATTTTACACATCGTGATGACAGAAGGAAAGATTACACTGCCAGTATTTAATGGCGGCTTTGCTATTTGAGTAAAGGCGGCAGCGCTGCTTTCCAAAAACACATCCTCTCGGTTCTGTTCCAAGAAGACAAGAGGTCAGTGATCATTAATGATAATTTACATTTAAAAAAAATATTTAAATCTTTGGAAGGAGGCTTGCATGGCAGAATCGCCCGAGCGGAATCACATTTGCGCAAAGGCAGCAAGTGTGCCAGAGGGGTGAAAATCTGGTGTTCCGGATGTCGGAGTCGCTACATTTGTTAGCCACTTTCTTGCAAAAGGAGATGCTAATGGCGCTAATTGCGTCCCCTTTGATAACGAGGCTCGTGCACCGCCCCTAGTTGTCATGGTAACAAAAGCCATAATGAGCCTTTTCATAAGATACAATCCCCCCATCAAAAACTTAATTGGGATGTTAAGTGTCTGTAATTCTTTCTCATCCGTGTAGAAAGTTAGAGAAACCTTTTATTAAAGCACACAGGAAGTGTTTTGAATTGTGAAAAAAAAAATTATTATGTCTCCAATAAATCACAGTGTAAAAATGATGAATGAAATGAAACTATTTGATGAAAAATAGTATTTTTTTTTGCAAATTGCAGACAGCTGTACAGACCCCATTCCAACCTCATGTAAAAAAAAAAAAAAAGTGTTAAGCACCTATGATTAAGCTGTCACAGTTTGCACATTTTTGGTCAATTCAAATCAAATCGGACGTATCGTTCATCATTTCAGCTTTTTATTTGACTGGCATTTATCTATTTTGGGCAGAAGGAAGGAAAGCATTTTCTCGACTGCTTTTTAAGGAGATCAAATAGACTGTGAAGACCACAACTCCCAGCAGAAATTGCAAAAGTGTGCGGGCGACGCTCGTGCGTCACCGCTTTCTCGGTGCGCCGCCGTCGCGCTGCCATCACGCTCCTGCGCAGAGGCCACGAACGGCCGAGCTACTCCCTGCACTTGTGGCCCTCCAGGCTATAATTTAGGGATCCGGCTGCGAGCTAAAATGGAAATGACTCAAAAAAAAAAAATTGAATTCGTTATTTTATCAGCGGAAGCTGAATGACGACATTAGGAGCAACCAAATGTCTACAGAGATCAACTTTGAATGATTCAACACTTCTTATATGAGATCACTGTGGATTTTGATTGCTTAAATGAGCTTTTGAGTCAATCCTGTTTGGTGGTGTCTAAGCTTATACCCTCACGTAGATCGACTTTTTAAAAAAATGTATTTTGGCACCAATTGATTAGAAGGTGAAAGTAAACGGACGCTGACATGAAGGCGGCTTTGCTGGACACACTTAAAACAACAAGAGCTGTAATTTCTTGGGTGAAAATAGCCTGCACTGCTCAGCGACTCCACCGCTGATTTACTTATAGGCTCACTTGTGGTCCTTGAAGAGATTACAGAAATAAAAACTGAAAACTTGACCTCCCGCCGTGGTCTCCATTTAGGAAACGCTGCCGTCCAAGGCGGTCACTTATGGAAGGTTAAAGGGCAGACGTATTGAAATGAATAGGCAAGCTTTCAAAGAAAAAAAGCACTCTTTCTTTCTTTTTTTTTTGCCACTGAGGAGAGTGACACAATTCCGTGACAGCTTAAAGTGAAACCACAGAATCAGATCCTATGGAATTAGTACTGTATATCCTCTTTGTGGCAGGAGACACAAGGCGCTCGTTTTCTTCTCTCCCGGGGTTTATTTTAGGCCGGAATGTTCATGCGTTGGACTGCAGTGCATCCATCATTCCCAGTGGCGTATTTAGATGGAGAAAAATAGGAGGGCACCAACCACTTAGGTAGACGACATACCAGGAAGACTAGTGGGTTATTTACTGGCTTCCAGTTTCTCTTGCATGTCGTACAATGCATGGAACAACAACAATCAAAACACATATTTCAAAAGTACACAGTAAACACAATTGCTGTTGGGCAGAACTCCCGTGGCGCGATCCTTCGTGCCCCAAATGAAAACAGTTGACATAAGCCTACAGAATACAATGCTCAGTCTGATGTGCTATAAGTGTTTTGTTTTGTTTTTTAAATTCACAACTTATATAAAGAACAACCTTTCATTCCAGCAATGTAAATGGACTACTTGTTGCTAGGCGGACTTTATCTGGGCTCCTTCATTTTGTGTTCAAATGCCAGGATTTGGTGACCATTTAAAGCGCCTCTGATTAACCCCAAATAGATTTGACCTCTTTAAAGAGACTTCTCCTGACATTTGAGGGCGTACACATGACAACCAAATAATTTCAGTTGTTTATTTTACTTTGAGTTGCACAGGTGATACCGTGGGTCAGTTTAATGGTGAAAAAGGTTTTGCATGATTCGATTAACATCCCGTTCGGGATGTGATTTATCAGATCACAAATACTTTGCATTTAAACCGGGGTATGTGACTATCTCCCTTACTGATCATTGCCATCTAATCATTTCATCTATTGATTAAAAAGTGTACAGTCGTGCACTCCTCTGCAAAAGTAGTAAATTCAGCGACACCATAGAAAAAGTGCAACAGCAGGGCACGATCATGCGCTTTGTGGTCGCTGTGGTCTTTTGAAGGTTAAAATAAAGGCCGAGTGTCCTGACGTGGACATCGAGGGGTGTGGCGTCTTGAAACTGAGAACCCAAAGAGAGTCACGACTGACTTACTTTCGCACAGCCTCCTCCTGAGCCGGCCCCTGATCTTATCGATGGCGTTGAAGTCGGTCACGTGGAAGACGTGGGCATTCTTCGGTTCCGCCGCAATCTCCTCCAGCTCCACCTTCAGTGCCTCGCCGATGCCCACCGCGAACATCCTGACGCCAGCCCTGGCGGCCGCCCTGGACGGCTCCAGAACGTAATCCTGACTTCGGCCGTCTGTGAGCAAAATGGCCACCTTCTGGATCCCCCTGGCCGCGGGCCTCGCTCCGTTTTGCTCCAAAAAGATGTTGTTGGTGGTGTAACTGATAGCATCCCCCGTCATTGTATTCCCCCCCAGGTAGCGTATGTTCCTGGCGGCTTGCTTCACCTCCTCCAGGGTCCTGTATCTCCCCAGGTGGAACTCGGTGGTGGGCCGGTCGCTGTAGCGAACCACGGCCACTCTGGTCTTATCCGGAGCTACGTCAAAAGACTCGACCAGGTTGGCCACCCATTGCCTGATCTTCTCAAAGTTCTCCTTGCCCACACTGGATGAGGTATCCAGGATGAATGCCAGGTCGTAGTGGACATTTTTGCACCCTGACATACACAAAATACACATATGAAGGGTCGTCCAATACAGATGAATTCATTCAAACATATCCAACATGCTCCTACCTGCCCTCTGGGCTTCCACTCCCTCTCCAGAAAGAGTCGCGGCCAGGATGACCAAGACGAGCGTGATCCTGAACCCCAATCGAAATTCCATCTTGGTCTTGGGTTGGTTACCTTCACCGTATTAGCACCATCCAAGTTTCTGGTCTGTGGAAAGATCAACAACATCCACATTACAACTGATAATGAGGACTAGACATCCTAACCTTAAAAGAAAAGCAACAAGGTGACCAAAATGTATTTATTTAGATCTCCATGGAGTAACTCTCTAACACGGACTAAATATAAGTGTCTTGTTTTCTACATATTTCCGTTTGACCCAGTTTTGTATCTGCTTTGTGGTTATTTGGCTAAAATCGTCCCCTTTTCCACAGATTATTTTGTCAGCGCTGGCTCGGAAGCAGAAAGGGGAGGCGGAGATCTTCGCTAGTGACGTAGATTAGCTTGACAAATTCAGATGACCTGATTTCGGGCCTCTCAGCAGAAAAATGGCTGCAAGTCAGAAATGATTTGAATTCATATTTCTAGTTTACTGAGGCACCACCGAGACAAAATAACATCCCATGTACAGAACTAGCAAAACTTGGTTTGTGACAATATTTCCGCTAAATATATTTCAAAAATGATGCTTTTGATGATGTTTACTGCCTCCTCTAATGCAAGTCAGATGGTTTCTAGTTGAAATTGTCTTCTAATCTGGTGTCCTTTTTCAATTTCTCAGTTTCTGCTCTGAACTTTGGCAATGGACGTTCTCTATTCTCCCGGATAATAATACCCATGACCAAAATACTCAAGTCTCCCAGAGGAAACTGGCCTCACCAAAGATTGTTGGGAAAATGCGCCAAACTAGTTTTTAAGATGTCCAAACAACCGCCTAGGCATGCGAAAGAAAACATGACAGTGCAGTTTTTAGACTTTCCTCATGCTTTTCAAGTTAGAAATCCACAGAGGTGATTCTGGGGTTGCTCAGGGGCAAGTCTTTAAGGACAAGGATTCTGCCATCTTTAAGGAAGATTACACAGTCGTGGCAGTGACACAAATGCATCACATCAACACAAAACCCTGTTTGGCCTTACTGTACACAGGCGGTTGTGACGCCTGCCATGACTGCGGATGTGTGACTGGTCACAGTCATAACACAGTCTCGTCGCTACTGGGGGAAAAAAAAAAAAGGCGTCAAGTCCAAATTGATGGCCATGGGAGGTACTTGAAGTACATCCAAATGCGACATCATGATTAATATCCTGAATTATTTGTGTACTATTTCACAACATCAAATATTTATGGCCCAACCAATGAATTGTCTTACACCGATACTGAAAATAGCTTCATCTTTTGTCTGAAAATTTACGCATTCATTTCATTATCAATGCTTTGAATCAATCGCAACTGGACTGTTCTGATTGTCTGAGATAATGTTTTAATTAATTCACTATTCTGTGCTATGTTTTTAGTTGTGTGGCGCTTTACTGAGCAAGGTACCATATGTGTTAGCTTATTAACCAGTTAAGCAGAAATGAGAGTTTTATTGTTACCAGTTTTGGGGAGATACCAAAACAAAATTACTCTAAGGATTTAAATAAATGCGCACTATTAATTCAGCACAAATTAGCTCTTAGCTGCTAAGCTAATCTACAAATGCTAAACTAATGCGGCTAAAATCACACATCCTTTTATGATGTTTACAATAATCTCTTTGATTGTCCATAAATCTTAAGCAGTAAAACACAAAATACAGGACTTGGAGAAGATAATTTTCATGTGCGGGGTTGAAGCCATTCCATGATTGTCCGGCAAAGTGGATGTGGCAGAGTACCCGATCAAATAGCTTGTGAGGCAGAATATTTTTTTCAGGCTGCATAAATGACGTTCTTATCTGATGGTCCATTAGGCTATTTCTGCCTCTTGGTTTCACTGGCGCTATTCACCGAACTGGGCATGTTGAAGTACAGCAACTAATTACCGCCAATTTGTCTGGGAAAGGCGGCCCAGTAAATTGGGCCAGTCCTCCGGACTCTCCCCACAGGTCTTACATGGTCTCCGTTGTCTTCCTTGTAAGCGGTTGTGCAATATGTAAAGCGATAATCAAGCTGTTTTGCGTCTGTTAAAAGGTTATCGTTGCCGAGTATGAGGATGTTTCCAATTTCCACATCTGTCTGTGTCAGTGCTAGACTTGGGAATGCAAACGAGGATGCGTAGAACAGAACCATCATGTTCAATGTTCGCTGAATGTGAAAAGCAGAATGTACATATTTCCCCTCCTGGTACCTCAAGATAAAATACAAGAAAATGTATTATGGAAAAGTAGAGAAAATAACCCAAAGTTGATGTGATGACGTTTCCTTACCTGCCTTGTCAATCAGCTCGACCGGAGGTGCGAGCGCGACCCCTCGCCTGCAGGCCCTGGCCGCCCGTATCAGCAACGCCGCAGCATCTCGACCCAAATTGCGCGAAAGCGGCGTGAAATTTGCTCAAATATTCCTGGGCGAAAATCCAGCGTGCCGTTCAAAAAGTGAGATGGATTGAAAGGACCTTGTGGATGGCTGTGGGGAGTGGGAGGGAACATTGCAGAGGTGGCGGGAGGGGGGGGGGGGTGTTGGGTTTCACGCTGGGGGGGGGTAAAAATGAGGTGGCGTCTGTAGCCTATGCTGCACTTGCGCTTAAAAAGCATGGCCAATTATAGATCCAGGTTTCAGGATATTTTGGTCCCCCACCCCCTCCTTTTCCTTTCAAGCTGAAGCCTGTCTTGCTTTTTTACCATCCTGCCACCACAAGTGTCCAGATTGCCGCAGTGGAGCCGCCCTTTTTGGGCCGGGCCCGCGCAGGCCTGTGTTTAAGTTGGCCGGATGATTACAGAACGGCATTACTTGGCGACGCGCTGGAAGATGTCGGAACTTCCAGCGGCTCTGTGATCCTATTACGCAAATTAAGCGTGGCTCTGACGGATTTACATGCTTTGAACCGCAACATCTGTCGTTTTTTTTTTTTTTTTTTCTGTGCCGGTATTATTTTCCTTGTCGCGTTAGTCTTTACCTCATCGGAATTATTCAGAATTATTATAATCACAGGGCACATTTTGACAAACAACCGTTGACCCCCACTTTCACACCTATGGACAATTTAGAGTCTTTCATTAAGACAACATGAACATATGAACTTCACAACTTGGTTAAGCCAAGATTATAACCTAAAAACTTTTATGGGTTGAATTTAGTTGAATTATCCAAGATGTCGGCTACGCTAAAATACTTTCAAGACTAATGTCAACTCCCAAATTAGGAGTTTTGCGCTTTGTTTAGTGTACAACAAGAGGTTGTGCCAGAACACCTGCTCACAGTGCCAAGAGCATCTGGCAGTTCCTCGCCTGGAATAATATCATTGCCAGAGGAATCTCCCTACACAGCTAACCTGGTTCTATGTGAGTTTGAGATTGCTGTAGTACAATTCCTGGAGTATTTTCACATTCATTCTGCTTTTGATTGTGAACATTTCATTTCTCACGAACCTTGACAGCCAGAGTCGGTCCCACGCAGAAAGATTTGTGGACGCCGTGCCGTCAGCCTGCGCTCAAGTCGTCTGAAAATATCCAAGCTGCATGATGTCATGCGTGGTCAGACGTTTACACACACTTCCTGTAAGTTTCTCCATCACTGACAGCGCTATGGTCTTTTTTTTTTTTTTTTTAAGACATCCGCCACAATCTTTGGGAAATAAATTTCCAAGGCGAGCTGATGTGGCACGACAATCCTCCGAAACGCGTTAACGTGAACCGAGCTGTTCTGTGCGAGGAAGGCAAGCGAGAGCCAGGTTGTGAGTGGATGGGCTCGGCGTGGGGTGATGACGAAGACGACTGCGGATTGAGCGACGGCGTCGGTCTGGTGGAGCGTCTGGCGCCCTGAAAAGGGTTAAGGAGGTACCCGTCGTGCACCTGTGGAGGAGAGAAGGCCATCTGCACTGCGACGGGCCGGCCAGATTTCATCCTCCCACATCTATGAAGTCGAACTTCTCTCAAAGAACATGTGCGACCTGTGAAATATTGATGTAGAAAATACTTAAAGCCTCCAAGGGTGAAAATGGCCAGCAGTTTTCTAGTTTGCGTTCACTCTGATGGCCACCGGCAGGCAATCATTCTTACAAACAAGAGCGATTGATTCTATTAGGAAACTACAAAAGAAGAAAAAAAATGTCCTTATACTGTTCCAACTCTGTACAAAGACATACAATATTGGGCTTTTTTTCTTACAATTAAGAATTTTACTACTGCTTCACTCAAGAATCATGAAAAAGTCAAATAAAACACATTTTCAGGTGAAATAGTTTCGTGCAATTGCCTTTTATATTGATTGACTCATTTTTGCATTGCATTTGCATCCCAGATTTGTTGTCTTATTTCTTCTAGGATGAGGAGCATATCCTCTGTGATTTGATGCATCTGTGCTAAGGCCAAAGCCATTTCTAATATAAAAATATTGCTTCTGTGCAATCTTGTGGCATCTTGCTGCCAATGAACTATGGTGACATGAGGTGAGGAGCTTCATTTGACAGGCCATAGCCTTGTCTAAGTTGGTGGGATTGTTTTGATTGGATCTAGCGAGGAGTTTTCCCTCTTGGAAAAAAAAAAATCCAAAAGGGATTGTCCCCTGAAAGAAAACCTCATGGTTGCACTTCCCGACACGTTGATGCGTCCAGCAGGGATTCTTGAGGATTTCCCAGAGTGCATCTGGCCCCTCGGACCTCCAGTTTGCCGTCTTCAGCCGACGGTTCGGTCTGATCTTCTTCCAGGTGCTGCTCCCTCTTCAGCCTACCGCGTCTCGCGCCCCCAGCATCCCGTGAGCGCCGCGAGTTAGCGGGAGGCGCCGGTTTGCTGCAAAATTGGGCTTTGGTGCCTCGGCAGCGAACCTCGTTCAGGTCATCGCTCTTTCTGCCCTCCACGGCCTCCAGCCTAGTCAGCTGAGGCCTCGAAGGTCTCGTTTGCGGGGGATTAGCGCAGCGTGCCGAGATTTTGACGGCATCTCCCTTTCGCGTGTTTGTCGTGGGGGAGGACGGTCGAGCTTCCCGCTGGAGGCCCTGAAGTTTTTGCCTCTGGTTCTTCACGACATGGTCAGAAAGAGGCGCCAACTTCATGGGGCATCTCATCGGTCCTTTCCCGCCCTGGCCGGGCAACTCCGGTCCGGGCGCTTTCGGAAGCGTCGGGCCCAACTGGGGCGAGGCCTCTCGAATGCGTGAGGGCGCCGTAAGATGACCCGCGGCCTTCTCCTCCCCATGTGTCGCTGACAAACGGCGGCCAGGTGTTTTGGAATGGCGGCCATTTTTAGCCGTCGGGCGGAGGTTTTGCCCGTTCAGACGCAAGGCGATATTTTTAACCTGGACTTCCCTTCGAGGAACCTCCTGAACAAAAGAGACTCAATGTCAGTGTGGAAGAATTTTGCACGAAATGCAAATGGAGGCATTTTGTTCATAAACACAACAAGACATATAATCTCACATGGCAAAAAATAGATAGGCTAGCACAAAATGTAAATAAAAATTTAAAAAAAATTATAAAAATATAATTACTTGCACTTACTAGCTTTTAGTCACTTTCATGTATTTTCTTGTACTTGGTAACTTTTACTTATTTATTGGTATATAATCATTGACTCAGTTTTTTTTTTTTTTACCTTAGTCGTATGCAGAATATTTCCATAACATTCATTAATTAAAAAAAAACTTCATAAAGTCACCTGAATAATATGTAATTTTCCGACAAATCACAGAGTACCACGTATTGTGCAAAATACTAATAATTTCTCTTTTGGAGCGAGCTTTCAATCAATACTAGAGGGATACTAAATTGTAGCGCATGGAGGGCAGTTATTTCTCTGAGTGTGACAACTTGAAGTTAAATCTAAATTGGTTACTTCTATAAATAAACAAGCAGCTCATGCTGTTGATGTAAATTTACTAGAGGTTTATTCATTATGTTTGCGCGCGAGATGAATGCATGTCATGATTTGTAATGACAAAATAATTAAAAAGTCAGATCAGATCTGACAAGATTATAAAACCTCATCGTACAAGATGGATTTGTACATATCACGCACAGCAAGATTTACAGTAACGAGAGTTGAAAACAGTAATCGACACTTTGGAACTTCTGCCTTTGCTCTTGACGACAGCAAACAAACTTACCGGTGGATCTTGCTTCATCTTCTCCTGAGCGATGTTCCGTGTGCGGGGAAACAAAGAACGCTCAAACCCGTTTGGGCGCTGCAGCTCG
Source organism: Syngnathoides biaculeatus (assembly GCF_019802595.1). Lineage (NCBI taxonomy): Eukaryota > Metazoa > Chordata > Actinopteri > Syngnathiformes > Syngnathidae > Syngnathoides > Syngnathoides biaculeatus. The sequence continues at coordinate 10,340,916 of NC_084640.1, read as the reverse complement.
AGCAGCTTTAAGCGGCCTTAATGGGATGACAGAGATTATACCCGCTGAGAAGTAAAAGGAGGCTTCTAAACAAAGATCCAAGGCCAGGTGAAGAAATATCACACCGATATCTTTGCCGTCTTATTTTAGTCGTTGTTGTCAGTGCGCTAATTTTCAAATTATGGAAGATTCATACTCACCTCCAGGGTGACAAGTGTTGATTTTAATTTCCTTCATGTTGCCACTAGAGGGTGCCAAAGACCTCCGTCGTGAGTTCTCCGTCTGAGAAGTTACTGCAATATTTTTAAATACTGTATTTCTTAAATGTAGGTTGTGTGTGTGTGGGAGGGCGGGGGGTTCCTATCCTAATATTCTCTGAGGCCCTGTAAATAAAATTTCATCCCACACAGAAATGTAAAATTTACAATAATAGTGAAGGGAAGGGAATTTTAACAGAGCAAGTTTCTATTAAAACTTTATGAAGAAAAGAAATATCACAAAATAGTGAAATTTAAAAACCAAAACATATTATAAGTGTACACTGTTATTATTTTAAGGAAAAATTAAAGTCACAAGTCATAATTATAAAAATATAATTAAAGCATGCATTAAATTGGTGTATGAATATTTAAAACTAAAAATAATAAAATAAGACTACGAACTATCAGTATTAATATGGTACATTGTTGAATTTTCATATATATATTCTGTATAATTCTGTTGTGTGGCACTATTATAAATGATAATCCAGGGTAGAATAATAAAAAAGGCAAAGTGTCTTATAGTGGTGCCCACAGGACATCATTTTCATAAATATAAAACACTTCATATACAATATAACAAGTTTTCAGGGGTTTTAATTTCAAACGTTGCCTTTTTTTCTGATGTACTTAAAGGGACTCTCTTAATATTACAGGCAGGATAACATTTGATGAAATGCATTGATGAGATTCTCTGCTGTTCCGTTGCTTGTGGGATCTTTCTCTAATCAAAGCGTGATAATGAACAAGATGCACGAGGCTGCAAGCATTGCGCAATTCAATATGAGAGAAATTTCAACGCGGCGTCGAGTGGACCGAACGCCGCCTGCGGCCAGGAACGCCGTCGGAGCGCACGAGCTCGACAGTCCCAGTGGCCGCTTGTAATTTTAGCTCCATTACTCCCACATCGGCCTCATTTATTGAATTTGGAAGGCCGACTGTCGCAGAGTTTCCACGAAGGATGACATCGCCACTTTCCGACAACACGTCAATATTTCATCAAATTCTTCTTCGACCGCGCTGCGTTTCAAGAACAAAATAACCCCCCAAAAACAAGAAACCTGTCTCCGCTTACGCGATCGCTTTGCAAGCCAAAACAGCTGTGCACGGCACAAGAGGGCCTCGAACGCCTTTCCGCCCCCCGCCCGTTCTCTTATTGTGTCGCCCCTTGCTTGGCCTGACGTTTGCTCGGCGCGCGCTGTAATTACGACGGCAGCGTGGGCCGCTGCTTATTTTCCCACCTACTGAACACGCAGCTGCACTGGGCCCGACTGGGCCGCCGGCAAAACAAAGATAAAGCCGGTGTTTGCTAGTTCAGTCAAGAAAAGTAGAAGAAATTGTTTAAACCGTGACGCTTGAACAATGTAAGAAAAAAAAGACGACAAATGTTGCTAATGTTGTTGTTAAAGATGGAGCTAGCCTTGTTAGCTTAGCGGGCCGCTTGCTAGCACGGAATTAGCATTTGGGATGACCAGCTAACAACAAGCTACTGATGAAAAATGGAAATGTATGCATTTGAATAAAAATAGGGTGACAGTGTATTGGATTAAAACATGATAAAAGAGAATGTCGATAAATGTTGGTTTTTGGTTAATTAAAGTAATTCCAAATTTATCGCGGTTCTTCCAGTCCACTTCTGCAATTGGTGAAATCTGCAAACCACCGACCATATTTGTTTTGGAAGCGTTTATACATATTGTAAAGCTGTATAGACCTCCCCAGACTCCATTAATGCCACCCACACTCATAGTAAACTCTAGCATGCTCCTATAAACAATTCTTAAACATCTTTTTAACTAACATACAGTAATACAAAGTCATACTTTACACTATGTACATTTTAATTTGTGTAGTGTATTTTTTCTAAGTTTGAAGGCATTAGGTGAGGAAGCTTTTCTTAACGGCCTCAAAGAAAAAAAACATACTCATAATCAAAATAGTTAAACTTCGGCAAAATGCGCGCAATATGATTATGGAATCATGGATTAGGGAAAATCTTCAATGCATTGACTCCGCAAAAGGTTAACTGCGAAATAGTGAGGGAAAACTGTGCTGTACATTAGGACGAGCTGAAAGTCCCAAGTACTGTAGCGCCGTTGTTGGAAGTGTACCTTCGAGGGGCGTGGCCTATTGAGTGACATCAGGAGGCAAGCTTCGTCTGCCTTGGCCTGTTAGTCCGCATTTGAATGTCTGAGCGTGACTTGCGGCCTACTGCAGCTCCTTGCCAGGTTTCTCACTTTGGATTTGTTTACCTAGTCAGTTGGCCATTTATTTCGGAACACGTAAGAACAGAAAGATGTCTGACAGTCCCGTTCAAATTAACGGCTGACAAAGCATTTTTCCCCTTCAGTTGAGCGGCGGCAGATCTGATGCTTGCTTACAATGACAATTTTGGCTCACAACGCAAAGGAAAAAAGAAAACAACTTTTTAAAAAAAACGACCGAGTGACAACTTGTAAGTTGTGACTCTCAGAAGTCACGGCACTACCTCATATTGCATTGACAAAAGTCTGCCAGTTCATTTCTGACTCATTTTACGACCCTGGATGAAAGCTCTCTGCATTGTTTTATAAGCGTAAAATCCTAAACAATATTTACAAAAACAATTGAACCTCAACAGACTTCTGTTCATTGCTTTGAAGGGTGATCTATTCATCCATTTCTTATCCACTTATCCCTGTTAAAGTTAGGAATCAGCCAGTGTCGTTCACGGCAGACTTTGGGCGAGAAGGTGGGAAGTGTGCACCTCGGAAAGGTCGCCAGCCAATTTGAACTGAACTCATGAAGTATATCCATCCATCCATCCACTTTCTTTGCCGCTTATCCTCACGGAGGTCGCGGGGAGTGCTGGAGCCTATCCCAGGTGAGGCGGGGTACACCCTGAACTGGTTGCCAGCCAATCGCACATAGAGACAAACGGCCACACTCACAATCACACCTAGGGGCAATTTCGAGTGTCCAATTAATGTTGCATGTTTTTGGGATGTGGGAGGAAACCAGAGTGCCCGGAGAAAACCCACGCAGGCATGGGGAGAACACGTATACTCCACACCGGCGGGTCCGGGATTGAACCCGGGTCCTCAGAACTGTGAGGCCGACGCTTTTACCAGCTGATCCACCGTGCCGGTTCACAATCACATTCACACCAATTGACAATTTAGTGCCTTTAATTAAGCCAAGGGCATAATTTTCGGGATAGCGGGGGGGGGGGGGGGTAGGAAGCTGGAGTATATACGCAAGCTCGGGGGAAACGTGAAAATGACGGCCAGAGACGAGATTCGAACCAAGCACCTCAAGGCTGCGAGGTAGACGTGCTAACCACTCCCTCACCGTGCTGCTTAGCGAAAAGTCAATTAACCAAATTAAATCCACACAAATCTCTAGTGTGGCACCCAAAAGAGAGAGGAAGAGAGAACGCTTTGAGAAGCTCGGCATTTGTTTTATGATTAAAGTGCGCCCTGGCTGCTGTGCCGCGCCGCTCACCAAATCCTGCACACACACCCCACCCCTACCCTTTAAAAGAAAGTGCAAAGGGAAAAGTAAACATTCAAATAATCGACGTAGGAGCTTGGTTTACCCTGGGCCTTCTCTTCCGCCGCTGTTGACTTGACGTTTGAGCGTGTAACCGCATACGAGGCTCCTGTTACAGGAATACTACATACATGATTTGTTCGATCACACACAGGATGGAACGCAAACAGTGTGGGGTGGGCGTGCGGGGGAATGGACGTCACGTGCTAACCAACACGGGTTATCTCAGCTTTGCCATGTTTGGGGGGTAAACACAACTAGCCTCGTGCCAGCAATGGTGTCGCGCGCCATCTGTCGAGGGCCACAAACGTAACATGTGGCGCGGCAGCAGAAGATGGCTGGGGAGTGAGTGGGTGACGGAGAGAAAAAAAAAAAAAAGAATCTGACACCAAGGTCACGATGAACACATTACTTGTTCATTTTTCCTCAAAAGCATCCAATTTGGCGGGATGAACTTTCCACAAAGTTGGGAGCCGGAGACTTTTGAATATAAATCACAAGAGGAGTATTTTAGTCAAACTTTAAAAAAAAAAAAAAAAAAAAAAGGAAAAAATGGAAAGATAAAATCAACATCATAAATCTATGATAATTAATTAAATAATGAGAATAAAGTTGAGTGTCGAGAAAACATCAAAGATCAAATATCTTGATTTGTTGTTGGATTTATTCCAAAGCTTGATACAAACATATAAGCCAGTCGTGTTCCCGTAACGAAACAATGTTTTTTTTTTTTTTTTTCCCTCACACACCGATGCCTCGCCTGTCTACGTTTTGTCAAGATTCTCATCCAAAGTAAGAGCGGGTGTGGTGGCGTTCTCCCATTGAGGAGACAAGGCAAGATGGACAGGGATTGGAACTAATAAATACAGTTTTTCCATAAAGAAAGAGCTCCGAGTCTTGTGCAGCTTATGAAAAGCTAGAATTGGTATACAAACAAGATACGCTTGAAATGCTTTCACCATGCGTTCATAGACCAGCTGTGAGAGAGAAAGAGAGAGAGAAAAGGCAGATTGGGCTTTAAAACAGGCCAGAACCATCTCAAATATCTACAAAGGAGACCTGGCCTGACGAGATGATGCACCTCAGTAGTCTTTCTTGGAAAACGTCTTGGACTATTTTATGGAGAACGGAGGTATCTACATTGCGTCGTTTTCAGGAAGGGCCACAGGAGAGCCAAACAAAAACAAGGCGAGCGGTTCGGACCTGAGAGCAAACATTATTGGCGAGTTTGACCAGGGGGAAACTTTAGAATGGGTCCAAGTAAAGAGGCTCTCTTTCAAACACAAAATGCAAATTGGACATGTTGAGAACCACTCAGTTAAACATTTAATCCAAAAAGACCTAACCCCTTGGAATAAAAACTCAAAGGATCATGCTGATGTTTATGTGATACACAAAATGTTTTTTTCCTCCACAAATGTGTTTTTTTTGGGGGGGGAGGCAAGGAGAGAGTAATTCAATTTTTTGGTATGTATTACTCTTAAAATGCATTCTTGTCTGACAAATCATCAATCCTTCAGTCCTCTCCTGATCTGGTAAAAATACATGCTCTATAGGGTTTAAGTCTGGAGATTAACTTGAACATGAAAGTTGGCCCTTTGAGAAGTTCACTCTCTGGATAGGTTTTTGCCCACGAAAAGTAAACTTTTTAGTGGGTAAAATACATAACCAATAGCGTTTTAGCGTAGGGATGATTTAGTTGCAAAGGCTGACTGTAATCTGTTGTCTTTTATCGTGAAGTGAAACAAATGTTTGCAGTTTATAGCAAAAACAAGGAAATTGGTTCCGCGGTTTCATACTTTGGAAGGGTGCTGATTAAAATTAGGATTGTTCATCCTGCCGCTCTACAGAATTCGAGGACATGATTAGTAGTGGGGGAAAAAAAAAAGTGAAGAGAATTTTTTTTAAATCTAACATTTGATGTTTTTATTTTAGAAATTAAATGCATGCATGTTTATTTTACGATTCCCTTCGTTCCGCATACACCAGCCTCTTTCAGTTTATTTTGAAAGGTAGCTTTATCCTTTTTAGTGGGTAAAATCCATGCTCCACAGGGTTGAAGTCTAAGGATTGACTTGGACACTAAAAACTGACAAATACCAGTTGGTCACAGGTATGATTATGTCATTTTCTAAGTTATGTACCAAATGCCGATGCAAGCTTTTGCTTTCTTATCGTGTACTTTTTACCAACTGTCAAATGTTTTCAGTCTGGAATCTTATCCGACTCACTATTTCAATATTTTGAAGGAGAGCGTAGGAAGATGTATTATTTGGTACTGCTCTGAATTCAGATCATTCATTATTAGGTGCATTTGGAAAAGGTTTGAAAGCCGGCGTTAAAAGAGACTGCAGGGTCAGAGAGAATCCATACGGAGGAACATCAAATGCCAATATCTCATCATTCGGACCGTCATCTCGTCATGTGTCTCTGACCTGTGTGTCCCCTTCATAGGAATGATGGCTTTCCACTTTATTTAAATCCTGACACATCTTTTGCCCGCGCTCGCTGCGTCTGCCACTTTTGCAGAGGCGTTATCCCTGCAGGATCGCTTCGTATTGACGCGTTCAATAATGAATCCCGGGAAAGGGAGCGCGCGCCACAAAAGCCGTCAATAAAAGTGTTTGTGTTAGCGAGCGCATTTAGAGCTCGGCCCCGGCCAGATGCCATCTTTAATGCTCCGCAAAAGGAGAAAATAAGGAGAACGGTATTAGTTACAGCAGCATGGTCCTTTGGATTCCAAACAAAGCTGGTTGGCGACAGACAAAAGAATGTCACAAAAAATACATTATTCAATTCACATGCTAATATTAGCGACGGCGTTTGTGTGTGATGGCTTGTAGGAAAAAAATCATCCTCTGCATCTCCGCGGCGGGTTCTTCAAGTTAAGGTGAAACCAGGGTCCTCCCTTTATGAAAAATAGCAGTGGGCATCATTTGGTAGGAAACCAACGTTTTTAGATAACAGTTCCATCTAGAAGGTCTACAAAGTGTGTGGTAATCCCCTTGAAAAAATAGACATCCATGCTTCATGCTTTGCATCCCATGAGAGTGTTCTCCATCAGGAGCAAAAAAATAAAAAATAAAAAATAAAATAAAAGACCAAAAGGGAAAGTGCTTGGAATGAGGTTTGCCAAGGGCGGACTAGATGGACTTTCTCCTCCTCATGAGCTGGAGCTTGTCCGTGAAGCTGTGGAGGCCCGGCGACACCGAGCTGATGGGCGACGGGTAGAAGCTGTTCTTCAGCGTGCTGGGCGAGATCTCCTCGATCTTGTAGGAAATGGAGTGATAGTAGTGACCCGGGTTCAGATGCGAGCCCAGCGAGTTCTGGTGGGAGAAGGCACAACCCAGTCCGCCCATCAGCCCGCCGGAGGTGACGAGGTCGTGCGAGTGGTAGTGCATGCAGGAGCAAACCGAGTGCAAGTCGCTCATCTCGTCACGCCGGCTCTCGCGGCCCCCCCGCCGCCGCCCCCGTTGGAGCGACTCGTCCTGGATGTGGATGATCATGCTGTTGCGGGTCCCCGCCAGCGACGCCCTCTCCTCGGCGTCGCGCCGCTCGTCCTCGCTGTTCATAGTCAGGAAGCGCAGCACCACCAGGTTGAGGAAGGCCCCGATGACCGTGAGGCCCACCAGGATGTACATGAAGCTGAAGGCGACGTACAGGGGCTTCTTCTGCAGGGCCCTGTTCTTCTGCAGGGCCACAAAGTCCCCGAAGCCTATGGTGGTCAACGTAATGAAGCAGTAGTAGTACGACTGGAAGAAGCTCCAGTCCTCGTAGTGCGAGAAGGCGGCGGCGCCGATGCACAGCGTGCCGATGCACGAGAAGAAGCCCACGGTCACCATGTTCTCCATGGAGACGTCGGTGATGCTCATGCCGCAGCACTTCTTGATGCGCTTCAGCAGGTACTTGACGAACGTGTTCATTCTCTCGCCGAGACTCTGGAACATCACCAGAGTCAAGGGGATGCCCAGGACGGCGTAGAACATGCAGAAGGCCTTCCCCGCGTCAGTCCCCGGCGCCGCGTGCCCGTAGCCTGGCAGGGAGCAGAAAAAAGTGCATTAGTTGGAAGTTTTTGTTTACAGTGCAGGCTGCCAAGAAAGTAGATGTGGAACTGGCACAAGCCACAGTTGGCGGGTGGGGGTGGCGGGTGGGGGTGGGTTATCCAATTAGTTTTCGGGGAGGTAGATGAGTTTGGAAGAGGGAGGGCTCATGCGGAGCCAGTGACGCTTTTAGCTAATGAAACTTAAGCTGCTGACTCACAAACATTACAGAAGTCGCAAATATCCTCCGAGGTTCCACTTTTAAACCCTCTATTAAGAGGCATGGGTCGCAAACAGATGTCGGGCAGGCGGGGGGTTGCCCCACACCGCTGGTCACCGCCATGATAATCATATAGGACGCAAAAAAAATAAAAGTGCAGCCAAACGGCGCCGCCTTCACTTGGCGTCTGCATCACTTCAAGGCTTTCATCGAAAATAAATGGTAGGCGTGTTAACGCCACGCTGGAATAAAAATAAATACCAATAAAGAATATTGTTGGATTTTAATTAGATAAATTATATTTTGGTGGAGTCATATTTTTCAGCCTAAAAAAATATATTTACTTTAAAAAGTCATACCATGAGATTTAAGTTGTATTTTTTGATGAACAAGCACTAATACTGAATGTTAAGTTGAAGTTGAAAGAGAAAACGCTTTAAAAGTTGTTTTTTTTTAAACATAAAAGGTCTGAATATTAAGAGAATTAAGTCTTTATTAAAGTCATAACATGAGGGGGAAATGTTTTCATTTAATTTTATAAGGAAAGTATTTTTAGACAGATTTTCAAGGGAGTATTTGTCCTCATACAGTGATCTAAAGTTTTTTTTTTTTACATTTTTACATTTTATAAAATGTCAATTGATAATAATAATAATAATCTTGCATTTTTTTTCTCTTTATATGTGAAGAAAGGAAAATGTCAATATGAGATTAAAGGCATGCCTTTTTATAAAATCTCATTATAACAGGAAAAGAAAATATATAAAAACTGAAGATGATTTACAAAAAAAAAAGATCTCACATTATGAGAATAAAGACATCTTAAAACATTACATTATTCTTGTAACTATAAGACTTCATAATGCAAAATTCTGACTTTTTAAAAGTTTGACGGGATGCCTGTTGCAAACTTGTTTTTGTATGCTTTGAATCTGCATTTGGTGACCTACTCTTTGAATTCTCACCAATGCTAACTGAGGCTAATCCCCAAATGTACACACACCCAAAAAAATAAATTAATAATCCCTGGAAAGTTCAATTGTTTGCGCTCGCGTATGAGGCGCCGTTGTCTTTGAAGCGCTCGCGGCTTCTGCTGTGCCGTGCGCAGGTGCTATTGTACTCCGTGTGTACAGGTGAATTATTTTTTTTTTTTTTTTTTTTTTAAATGGAAAGAGCACACAAAACACATACTCACAAACAAAGAGTTGTTCAAGAGAAAAGACGAGTGCGTGGGTGAAGATGTACAACGATGACATCATCTATGTGAACAAACATTGACGTAAACAGCGCAGAAAGCCAGGGTACCATGTGGTCTGATGCATGCGCCACAAATGCTAGAAGTGCTGCATCCACAAGTGAAAATTTCTTTTGTTATTGTTTATTGGTAATTCTTGATAGTGAAGGTATTTTAATTAAAGCAAAGAAACTTTGCAAAGGCATAGTATGCAAGGGAATTGTAATTACAACATGGTTCACTTGTTTTGCGTTTTGGTGCTGCTGTTTTGGTTAGCAACATAGGTCAAATGTTATTTATTAATTGTCAGTTCAGGTCAGTTATTAATTCATTATTTGATTTCCTATAATTGATTGACAAAGAGTATAATGCAATGCTAGCTGCCCTCGGGAGGGAAACAGCACCTGCCATGTTCCACGCTCGTAATATCGCATCCATACTGCGCTACTCTAGTACCGCAGGAGGCACCATTTGTTTGGCTACTTTGCACTTCACTCATTTGGAGCGTCTGCCCACACTTACACTAGCGTGTGTTTTCTGTGTGTGCGCGCGTGCGCGATGGTCACGGCAGCTGCGCCAGACTTTTGAGTCATTGATGCTCAAATTGAACTGACACGGCATGAAAGGGGCAAATTCCATTATGATGTCGCTCCATTACAACGCCATACATTTTTCAATTAGCTCATCATGCAAATCGCAATGGCCTAATGAACACATCAACACGGAAAGGGAGATTTGACAGCGGCGGGAAGACAAATGAGAAGACGTGTCCGGCTCTTTAACAACTCGACACTTTTTAGTTAGAAGATGTCTGCGTATTATACATTTAATTAATAATGAATACTGTAATAAAACATTCCAAGGTCCCTTTCAACTCATTTCTGGAACAGCTACGTACATTAAAAAGTGAAATGTTCTGACAAAATCTGCTCTCTATTGTGGATGTACATATTGTGTGTCCTCAGATGCTAAGCTAACATTAGCATATTTCCTGTTTGATAGCTTAGGTAGTTAGTTAGATCACTTAATTTGAGTGATATTAGTAATTAAAGAGCGAAAAGAGGAATTTTTCTTTGCTTTTGAGTCACTAGGGTGTTTATGAACCTGAACACGGTTGTCTGTACCGCACCGCCGTCCGATAAGGAGGTTTTACGTCCAGCTCCATGAACAAGGACACAGTCTGCTACCAATAGAAAACAAATAAATGTTGCACGATTTTCTTGTTCCACTTTTGGTAAGAGTTCCACTCGACTCCGCTCCACTGAGAGTCAATCTTGTGAAATCTGCTGTTGTTCCAAATGAACAGTTGGCTGGTATATTAAAAAAAAAGAAAAAAAAAAGTCAACTAAATTAAGTATAGCAGACGCACAAGTCCTCGGGCTGAATGGTTGATTAAGATTAAAATGAAAATGACTTCCATTCCTGGCTGATGTTGAACTTATTCACTGATCCACCAAGGAGTCGTGTGCAAATACTTCAATTGGTCCAAACAGTTGTTGAGTTATGTCAGGGAAAATCAGATGTGAGAGACCCAATATATCATTTAATCAAAACAGTCTCACTGCTGAATAATCAAGATCCCCAAAGCGAAATACTGGTTTTTGCCCACGAGGACCGTGAGACTTGACTGCTTATTAAGAGGTTTTCTTTTCCCGACGAACCGGTGCCAGCACCTGAAGGATTCCACGCTACATAACAGCTACATTCGGACCAATATGTTTGCCGTCTGACTTGGTACACACGTCTGGCTAAGAACACAATACATTTTGGCATCCCAACGGGCAAAGCAGACCAGCTTTATGGAGGCTTTTCGGTCTGGCTGTTGGAGATCACCTCTTTTCAAATGCATCAGTTCAACCAGTTCATTCAGAGGTGTGCAAAAGAAAAAAAAAAACTGATGCAAAACCAGCCTGGGAGCTGTGTTAACTTTGCTTTAATGGTGATGCTTTTGATTTTATGGAGATAATTGGGCTCTGGCGGGTCATCGTAGCCTGGCATTTGATGGCTGAAAGAGGTTGTCCGCACGTATTGATGCAGTGGAGTGTTTTAAATATCAGTCACCAAAGCCGACAAAAAGCCAGAAAAGGGCAGATCGCTTCTGCGTTAGGGCACAGGGAGACGGGCTTATTTTTCAAAATCAGTTTTTCTCAGCCAGCTACAAAATCTGTGGATAAATGAGTCACTATGCTGGTGATATGTATGGAAGACATTGAAAATAGGAATATTACACTGTAATAGTCACAAAAGTGCATGGTATGCTGCTATCAATCCATCCATCCATCCATCCATCCATTATCTACTGCTTTTACGGGTCGGGCCACGGGGGAAGTAGCTTCAGCAGGGATACCCAGACTTCCCTTTCCCCAGCCACTTCTTCAGGCTCTTCCGGAGGGATGCCGAGGCGTTCCCAGGCCAGCCGAGAGACGTAGTCTCTCCAGCGTTTCCTGGGTCGTCCTCGGGGTTTCTTTCTGGTGGAACGTGCCCGGAACACCTCTCCAAGGAGGCGTCCGGGAGGCATCTGAATCATATGCCCCAGCCACCTCATCTTCATCATGAGGCCACAAAAACGTTTTATCCAAGGGTCCAGTTGGGAAGCCAGCTACAATCCCTAACCCTAACCCATGAAACAGTCGAAGGAATAGTCAACAGTGCACGGTATGCTGCACGCTGCTCGGAATTTAAAAGTCTGTAAGCAATGTCAGGTTGGGATTTAAATCAAAAGGTGTCGACAGAGACCAAACGAAAGGTCTAACGGAAAGATTGTAGTACTGGGATAGTCATGAGAGTGCATGGTATGCTGGTGGCGAATAAGATTTACACAGTCCAGATAGGATGTCAGGGAAATGTAGAAAAGCATAAGGAGGAGACAGCAAAATCTGAGGACCTTGCTGCAAATGTAAAGATTATTTCGACATCAATGATGAAGCAAGTGATGTGATGATGTGCTTCAAAATGAGTTGTAGAAAAAAAATGTAAAAAAAAAAAAAAAAAGACAAAAAAGTCACTTTCAGATAGTCTTGTATTAGTTTAATTGTTCACTCATTTAACCGATGTATTATTTATAAGGTATCCAAGGCCCTCATTAGTGCCCAAACCCAGTCCCGCGATTAACGCTACAAGTGTCGAGCAGCGCCTTTTACTCATTTGATCCGCGGGTTAATCTGCCTCCAACCTTCTCAGGTTGCCCAGAGGTGTTCATTGCTGCGGGCTTTGGCATTTTAATGAAGGTCAAGAGGCGCGCAGAGGCCGCAAGACGTCAGGTGAGTTGAGGGCCTGCGAGGAGGGCTGCCGAGGTTAACCCCGAGCCCGTCAACTGTCAGAGAATTTGCCCACACCTTTTTATTTTTTGTGTGTGTTTGACTTGAATGGATCAGATGTACGGCCTCTCGGCACCTCAGACCACATTAAAAAAAAAAAAAAAAACATTTTTTTTTATAAAAGAGTATCTTCACGGGTTTAGTCAACTTGTTAAATTCATGGATTGGAGTGTAATGCATTTTCTAGTGCATGATGTACAGAAAGAAGTAAAGCGTACAATTTTATAAATGAAATATCTGTAATATGACTTGAACCCATATTGTCAACACTCTAGCAAAATAAAAGCTAAATTTCTTTTTTGTATATGTATCGGGGGTCTAAATACAAATCTTAACATTAAGGTTACACACGGTCACTATATTACACTATATTCAACATACATATTAAAAAATATAATTTCCATTTTATAGGAAGAATAGTTTAACATGAGACTAGTCATGAATCCAAAACAAATCCATCCATCCATTTTCATTACTGCTTATCCTCACGAGGGTCGCGGGCAGTGCCGGAGCCTATCCCACCTGTCACCGGGCAGGAGGCGGGGTACACCCTAAACTGGTCGCCAGCCAGTCGCAGGGCACATGGAGACAAACAGCCACACTCAGAATCACACCTACGGGCATTTTAGAGGGTCTAATTAATGTTGCATGTTTTTGGAATGTGGAAGGAAACCGGAGTGCCCGGAGAAAACCCAGGCAGGCACGGGGAGAACATGCAAACTCCACACAGGCGGATACGGGATTGAACCCGGGACCTCAGAACTGTGAGGCCAACACTTTACCAGTTGATCCACCATGCCGCCACCCAAAACAAATACATATGTCTTTATAAAAATAGACGCAAACAACCCAAAGAAAGAAGGAAACGTCTATTAGGGACTCATTACTGTATGCCAGTTGGTGTAGCTGACTTATTGATTGACACATGGGAACTGGTACTAATTAATATTTCATAAAACAAACAATCCATGCACCGAGTAATAAATAATGCTAAGGGGGCACTCAAAGTGTACATGTGTCACTCCTCAATCGGTCATTGACACGCATCTGCCTTGCCAAACCTGAAATAAAGTCGCAGGATATGCTTCAGTCCCATGCATAAATAACAATTACACAAAAATATTTATACATACATCTCCAAAAGTGATAAATGCTTAAGGCACCTAAATTACGCAGATGAAGATCATTTCAATGAATGAGTTTTGGACCTGTCTGCGTATCGTTGGCATGGAGACAAGTCCCAGGCTTCAGGTGGCGAAGCAACCGAAAACATGGAGACATGACAGAATAAAAAAAAAAAAAATCTATTCAGCAGGTCCCAGACTTGTACACGACCAGCCTCACGTACACAACAAACGGCCACGTCGCCGTCGGAAGGGAAGTGTGGCTTACAGCCGTTACTACACCTCCGAGAGGGGCTGTAACATTACAGGGCCCACAAATTCTTAGACATAAACTTTTTATATACCAGCTATCGCCTGTAAACTTGCCAGCCACAACATTAGGAAAAGAAAATGTTCTCTTTTCAAAAGGTGACAGTGCACTGCTTGTATCATTGAGGATACGGTAATTGTCATCAGAAATCTTTAACGTGATCACGAAATAAGAAATGTGGCCCAACCTGTTAGCCCTTCGCAGGAACTTAGCGCAACGAGAGAGACAAAATATTAGCAACAACTCAGTTTGATGCGGTACACATCCCAACAATCATAAATCTCAGGTGTGAGACTCAAACACCTCAGGGAAAGAATGTTAATTCCGAAGCACGCGGCCCGCATTCAAATTTCACATTGTCCAGGCAAGCGAGACGAGGCTGCTGTTGTTCTTGTAAAAAGGAGGCGTTCGGGTGGCAGGCACCGGCAATTAGCGGCTAAATCAACGGGAATGAATTCAGTTCGTGTTTTCTTTCCTTCTTTGTTGGCCTCCGGGAGAATTGAGAAGCGTGTACAGCAGGAGTGTCCTAAGTCCGATTGCTGTTGTCATTCTTTTCATTTTTTGGTTAAGACTGTGGTGACAAGTTTCTTATCCGTCGCAGTGGCACATCTAGTGAGATACATTGCCGCTGGCCACCCCAAAAATCCTACATTTTATCTTGTCAACACTCCTCGTTTTTTTTTAAGACTAGCTCTTGTAAAGAAGAGGAGAGACCATTAAGCATCATGAAGGGCTTTAATGCACACTACTTCAATTTCAGTGAGCTCAGAATTCATTAAGCAAAACATCCATCCATTTTTCTATCCCATCATTAGGTGTGCGGGGGAGCTGGAGCCCATCCCAGCTGGACGTACAGACTGACATCGGTTCACTTTCACACCTCCTGACAACTTAGTCTTCAGCCGGAGTACACGGAGAAAGTACGCACGAGCACAGGAGAGAGAAGGGCCGAGATCCAAACCCCAAACCTCAGAACTATTAGGCGGTCGTGCTGGTGTGTGAACCCTAACACAAACATAAACGATTGAAGGATTCAGCGCAAAAGGAAAAAGAAGGGAAAAAAAAAAAGGCCCGCAGCTCTAAACACGAGAAGGCAACAGATGCACGTGGCGACACGCCGAGCGTCACGCCAGACAATGCGAGGCGCTGTCAAGACGATGCACACATCCTCGCCGGCGCTTGCCGCGTGACAGCGACAGCTTGTCACTTTGTAAAATGTGACTCGATGTGTCTTCGCAGACGGCTGCCGGTGACCGCCCTCGCCCGCGTCGTTCCAAAGGTCCATCACCCTGAAGCGGGGCTGCAACTGTACATTTATGTAGTGCGCCCGTCTGGACTTTGATCTCAGACAAATCAGATTTAAAGTAAACTAAAAATGGCTGCTCAGTATTTGAAGAAAGACATGCAGTGCAAAAAAAAACTGTGACTCAATTTGGTCATACCGTGTATCAAATCCATGTTTCCCATTGAAATAAATGATAAGGCAATTAATCAGTTCCAGACCACCCCCCATTAAAACATAATTGAAGAAAAAAAACGTTTTACAAAGTAAAATTAAGCTAAAAGTCACAAACACAGTTATACATTTGTGTATTAATGAGTGTCTTCGAGGGGTGTGGCCTGGCGAGTGACAAGGGGAGCTGCAGTCATCCGGATTGGCTGTTTCCCAATGAGTTAGGTCAGTTCTAGTTTCTATCCATGCTCCTTCCAGGTGTTTTAATTTTGTTGGTGGGTGTTGGACTGTTTGTGTCGTTCAAATAAATTCTGGAAATATTTGGGACTAGACGCCACTAACTACAACAAGGCAAAGAGTTTTCAAACTGTTTGAGTCCGCTCCCATTTTGACGTTTACTGTCAAACGAAATGTTAACCAAAGCAAATTAAATGTTCCGGATTTCAAACAACCACATAGCTATGCCCTGCGAAAGTCTGCTAGCCTAACACAATGTTAAACACAATAAACTGGCTAACAAAGACAATCACTGCATTATTCCCCTTAAAGCAAAGAATACTGAAACAATAGGTGGAGCCGCACATGTAGACTGATAATATATCAATACTCAAAGGCATATATTATTTAACCTCTTCAAAAAAATAGTAAACATTACTGCAGCTTACTGGGTGAATTGTGAAACTCGTGTTAGTCAAGGCGCACACACCAGAATGAGGACAATATAAGGCTGGAACAGATTAACTGCATTTGTATTCATTTCACTGGGGAAAAAATGTTTTGAGATACAATTTTTTTCCCATTGGGAGGGTGTTGAGGGAGCAAATTAAAACCATCAAGTGAAGGCACCACTGTGCTAATAAACAACGAGGCAACTTATCAACTCATTAGAAAGCAGCTCGTCATTGTTTTTGTTTCTTCTCCCTAGCAAAACCTGCTGGCCAGTGATAAAACACCATGGAAATAAGGTGTGCGTGTGTGTGTCTGTTGGGGTGTTCACGGGGGGTTATGAAGAAATGACTCATGCAAACTTCAAGGCAAACTATAATTTCATATTTCTATTTGACAGCAATTTGCACCCTTCCAAATGCAGATGCTTTGAAACGTTTGCCGTCCGAGCGACGTCAGCTCGTGCGAGAGTCACTGCAGCCTGCCCGGTAAATCATCATCATACGAAGGACATCAAAAATTTGCTCGTCCCAGGTTATTATTCATGAAAACGCTTAGGAATCTCAGTTTAGTTTTCATACGCAAAAAAAACAAGTATTTCTTTGATTATCGGATAGATAGAAAAAAGTTCATTTTGTTTTTAGGCTTTTTTTTAAATTTCTTCATTCCTAAAAACAACAACAAATAAGTGAGATTTAAGCATATTAATGAAAACAACAAATGTTATGATAATTGCCATGCATTTTTCTGTTCAAACAAAATTTCCTTAAGAATGCAAAAAAAAAAAAAAGTAAAAAAAGAAAAGTTGGTGATGAATTTTGCATGAGTACTTTTTTCCCCAATGGACAATACTTTGTTTACCAAAGGAAAAAAAAAACAACAACTAGCAAGCCTTGCGTCGGTCTGTCCGTCATTTAGCCCTGGATCCACTTCACAGTCAAACAAATGAGCTCATTTAAGGACATTTGGCCAAGAGGACCGACGGAGCGCCAGACTATTTGCGCAGATGCAAATGGGAATAAAAGCGATTTCCTGCAGCTCAGGCTTTCAACGTGGCCGTGCACGGAAAGAGGAAAGGGGGGGTGCCAATGGATGGTAAATTATTTAAAAGTCATTAATGTCTGCTGTGTGGAGCAAAAGCCGCAAAGATGTTTGCTTCACCGCGAAGCCGCAACTGAGTTTTAATGCTATCAATAAGGTGTTTTCGTCTCGTTATGAATAATAGCTATATCCATAAGTACTTTTTATAGCGGCGTTGTGATTTGGGGCTCTTCCTTTCTCACAAATTGGCCTGTAATGGTTTGTATTTGTTTTATTATTGCACTAAATAGTTTATTATCGACTTAGCGAGTCTTTCGGCGTTAATGCAACCGGAACTCCTAGTTCTGTAAAACTGCACCTTTTAGAGCGGCCGTCATATTTTAGGTCGGACAAAATCGTCAGGGGCTCCGTCATGTGACGTCTCGCGCTTAACTTGAAAACATTACATTAAGGTCAGCTAAGCAATCAAAGATTGCAAATCCCAGCAGAGCCGCCGGGTCGCCCGCGTCCCAGGTGTCACGCTCCGTCCGCGCTACAGGCTCCATCACCTCGTGAAGCCCGTCGGACTGTGTCCGGAATTACGGCCAACAGAGCGCTGCTTAGCAACAGGCACTTGGCCGTTCTCTCTGTGAAATCGCTTCCTCAGAGCAAGGGACACCGCTTGGCCTTTTGCGGCCTTGCTCCCTCGGTGAAGTCACGCTCGGAACGGCTTTCACCTCAATTACATGTCAAACTTGACAATAAAAAAAGTAATTCACCAGACCGAAAAATTATACCCATTCACATACCTGAGAAGAATTGTAATATGCATGCCAGACCAGAAGTTGGCGGTGTCACAGAGCAATGGGGAAATGAAATATCCATCAATCCATTTGCTTTGCCGCTTATCCTCACAAGGGTCGCGGGGAGTGCCCCGAAAAAAAAACCCACACAGGCATGGGGAGAACATGCAAACTCCACACAGGGAGGGCTGGGATTGAACCTGGGTCCTCAGAACTGTGAGGGCAACGCTTTCCAGCTGAACCACCGTGCCGCCCAGAAATGAAATAAAGACAATTGAAATAAACATATTCCTAAAGAAAAACAAAAGTATGTCCACTGCTCTTTTACCCCCCCCCCCCCCCCCCCTGCCTGGATACTGTCGGGGTTCTACGCAATCTTGTACAACACCAGAAAACTACGAATGATTCCTCAAAGTCACCAATCGTCACCTCCATGGTGGCAAATGTGCTACACTTTACAAATATTCCAAAAATATGAATACTAATGACCAGGAAAAGAAACGGAGAAGCCTTGACAACCACAAAGCGAAAGTGAAAGAGATTCTACGAGTCAGTCATTCTACTGTAGTTTTTCTACTAGTGCACTGCATTCTCTCACGGGTGAGTTCAAAGAGCATACTACCACATGAACCATAAGCTGGATATCAAGGATATTAAAGATATGTTTAGAAGGGGGTGGAGTCTGTCTTTCGCGCAGGTTCAGCTACTAACCCGGCGTGACTGTCTGAGCGCTCCCCCGTGCTGAAAAGTCTCCTTGTGATTAATGCGCACGGGTTGCTAACAGGGGAACTCTGGCTACGTAGCAGATGCTTTACTGGGAAAAGTTGATAAAAACGATATTCATATACATTTACGTTCGCTGTGTTCGTCTTTCTGAGACTTCCATAGCGACCATGAACGCTCGGCGACAAGTTGTCGAATGGCACATGTTGAAGCATGAATTTTGGGGGGTAAAAATGTACTTTACAAAAAGTCTTTGCATTTCCGTAATAGTCCCGTGAAGTAAAACGTGAATCATTTTCAGTCATCCTTATGTAATCCCCACATCTTCATTAATCCAAACCAAATACTGCTGTCAGGGAGTATGAATAATGACACAAACAAAACTAAATTAAAAAAGACAAAGAAGAAGAAGAAGAAAAGGGGAATAAACAATACTCAGCTCACAGGTTTACAACCCGTGTGGGTCAGCGCTCGTGCCGGCTACTGTGCATTTGCCTTCCACCCTGCAGGGGTGCCGCATTTAGCATCAGAGACGCTACTCGTGCTCATTCCAAAAGAAATAAATAAATCGCAATCCTGAGCGAGCGGACCGCACACTGTTCACGAGCCGCCAACGCCGATTTTCATGCTGCTGTTGTGTGCCGATAACTCAGAGGAGTTACGCGCACACCCACGGAATCAAGTGCTTGTGAGAAGACTGTGTGGGAGCGCATTACAGCGCAAAGGCTTTCACGGGGAAAATAATTGTCGGCGTCCAGCAGGAGAGAATTAGCGGCAGGTGGCCGCGCCGGCAGTCACGCGGGTCGCGTAATTACACGGTGTGTCGCGAACGGGCGGACTGCCAGGCCTGACCCCGGGATTCGAACCTGAAACCTGAAGGCATCCATGTAACAATACTGGAAGTTTGTACAACACTGAATCATACTGCGAGCTAATTCTCTTTCCATGAAGTGCAATAACAATATCTAAATAAATCGTTCATCTATCTAGGGGTGGGTAACAGTCAAGTGGACCTAATGTCGCAAAAAATGAGAGCATACTGGGGCGATGAAGAATTTTTGCAAATGTTTTAATAGTACCGCTGTACCTCATGTAGTTTTTATGGCTATGAATTAGCCAATAAAAGAGCATTACACGGTCGCACTGAGATTTGAGCTCTTGGACTGCATAATGACAGGTACAATAAGGACGTTAGCGGTGATGGAAATTTCATTTTTTCCTTCTCTCCACTGAAATATTTTATTTTCCTCACAACACGCCAGTCGCGCTGCCGTTTTGAGCGAGACAGACTCTAAAAAGATTAAATATATCAAATCAAGGGAAAATATACTTGTTCTTTGTCTGCCAAGATTTTTTTTTTTTTTTCCCCAGGGAGGTTTTTTGTAATTTCATTAAGACGCTTAAAGGGGTATTCTAACTTAATGAAATTTTATTACCGGTTATGAGTCAGTTTATAATTAAATGCATCGCAGTTCTACAAGTGTATTTAGCATAACTACAGTTTCTTTTAAATTGCTCTATTTACGTGTCCAGTCAAATATCCCTGCTCTAATGGGAGATCATTTCCCTTAAAATACGTGGCGCATAACTCATTTCATGATACCTCACCCCCCTTGTGTTTTAGTTTCTGTTTTTCTAGGGCGCAGTAACCATAGAACAATACAAAAAGTCCACTGAACCCTGTTTAGCCTGTTTTTCTATGTCCGTTTGTGCAAGCTGCTTTTCATTCCTCACCGCTGATGAATGGTCGCGCTCGGCCCAGGGCAAAGTGATGCGTACTAGGGACGGATACCAAGCCGGTTTCAATTAAATGCTACAGGGCAACGTCGCCTGCATTAACACGATTTTTTTTTATGTTTTATTGGCTTTAGTTATACTGAGAACAGCTCGACAAGGCACTTTGTCCTCAGTTCGCTCTCTATTGTGCGCTCTGAGGCAAATAAAGTTAGCGGCTAGCGTGGGGCTAGCGCCGGGCACGTCATTGAGTACATCTGTGACCTCGCAAGAGATACAGCTGTATCAACAATACCTCGATAAAGATAAGAAGAGCTGAGAGGAGCACCATTAAGGCCAAACAGTAGTACCCCCCATCGAAGGAGATTCCTCCCACGTCCTGACTCAGCGGCGAATGTGATATTGTGCAATAAACGGCAATAAATGGCTAAATTTGCAGGAAAAAAAGCACGTCACCAGATTATTCAGATGAAAAAAGAGGAAGAAGGAGGAAAAAATATGGTTCATATTCATGAAGTGTTTTTGTAATCATACAAGTGTGCTTGTTAGCTTGGTGAAGGCTCGCTAATTTAGCTAGAAAATGAATGCTCAAGTCGAGATACAGACCTCCCCCAAGGCCTGAATACAACACAACATGCTTTTGGATTTTCTTACAGTGGGGCGCATTTATAAATAATTCACAAACCTCCCAAAAGTAGCTCACAAAGAGGTCTGTGGACAGCAGGACGCCCGCGAGGCTAGGTAGCGCCAAACAGATAATTGCTCCGGGGGGGGGGGGGGGGGGGGGGGGGTGCTCAAAACATGACTGGGTTACGTCACATCTGGATACTTTGTCCAACATTCTGTGCTGAGCGAGAACATCGTTTCTTTTAAAGGAAGGACTTTTGAACAGTAATACGCAGGGGTCCTCGAATTACCACGGTCACAACATACAATTGGGGTTACGGCGGCGGAAGAAAACATTTCCACCTGGCACAAAAAAAAAAAAAAACACCTTCTGCCATTTAGTGGAGGAGCACTGAACTATTGTGCCTATCATTAAAGGCCGCTGGCATAGACAGACAAAAATTAGTTGGAGTATTTTCTGAATTTAGTGAAATGGGGTTATTTTTGCCAAACATACATCTACATAGGTTATAACTGGAGTAATAATGTACTCCCCCCCCCCAAAAAAAAAAAAACTGGCTTATTTGCTAAACTCATCAATCATCATGAATCGGTTAATGACTGTATTTGCTTGCCGCCATCAAATATATTTGCTGCATATTTGTGCTCTAAACCCTCCGAAAGCAAAGACAGTTGCTCACGTAGCGTGACGGGCTGCTTATTGAAAAATGTCGTGCCGGCGCACTTTGCCGCCAGTAGATTATTTTCACTTTGCCGAGGCCGCCCGCCGTGAGGTTGATGGAGGCCTTGGCGCGGATCGATGGGAATGTTTTCCACGCGGCGCCGGTGATCGCCGCGGGATTCGGACGCTCCGGAGACCGCCGCTGGGGCCCCCTCGGAGCGTAAAAGCCCGTCCCTCATCTATTACGAAAAAAGAAAAAAAAGTGAGCAGCTGTCAAGTGAATTCTTCTCATCGTAACGTCTTACATGGGCGACGCATTGAGGTTAATGAAATGCAACAGCTCACTATGTGGCTCGTCCAAGTAAGGTGTGTATTCTGCTTAATTTTAACAGGAAATTAGCATAAGGAAGCTTTACAGAAGATGTTATCCATCCATCCATTTTATTTTCTGCTTATCCTCATGAGGGTCGCGGGGAGTGCTGGAGCCATTCCCAGCTGTCAACGGGCAGGATGCGGGGTACACCCTGAAGTGGTTGCCAGCCAATCGCAGGGCACATCGAGACAAAGAGCCGCACTCACAATCACACCTAGGAGCAATTTCAGAGTATCCAATTAATGTTGCATGTTTTTTGGGATGTGGGAGGAAACCGGCGTGCCCGGAGAAAACTCACGCAGGAACAGGAATAACATGCAAACTATTAATTTGCAAAAAGAAATACTTGTGTTTGTCATGATAGTGTGCCGTTTGAGTGGACTACTCAAATCACGTCGTAACGTGGTGGAATTAGCTGCTAATTCAGAGGCTAAGTGCATGCATGGAACTTTGCTAGCCGCCGTAACCCCAATGCCAGCTCGCGAGGCCTGTGTTGGACCACATGGAAGAAGACGAGGACACTAGCGATGAGCTAACGCTAGCGAGGCCTGCATCGGCTAGCGAGGCCTGCATTGGATTACAAGGACAAAGCTTCGCAACGGATTGGACCGTCAGGACTTGGATGAGGCTGGACCATTGGACACAACCCTCGACGTTCGTCACTCCTGCCGTTTGAGGCCAACGCTTTACCAGCTGATCCATCATGCCGCCCAGAAGATGTTATGTTCGCTAAAAAAATAAGTGATTGCCTTGCTGACTTGAACCAAAAGATGAGGACTTCATAAATGGGAAGAGAAGGTCATGTGACCTGGTGGTAGCAGAAGACCCACTCCTGAAGGGACAAACTTGAAAATGTTTGGGTTGTGTTTGTAAAATTCGGCAAAACGTAATCGACAGCCTGCCAGGAGCGCGCGTATGTGTGCATTAATCTGGTGACCAGAAAAATCAGTTCATTCGTCTTTCAAGGATCACGTTACCTATGGTTGAGTTTCCAGCATCAATTTTTCAAATCAAGCTGTTGAAAATGTAAATTTGGGCGCATTCCGTCTGTCTTTGAAGTAATTTAACTCATTCCAGTAACATCTTCTTTTTGAGTGACACTGCACACATTCAAAGTACAGCTGGAGAGCAGGAGGCTACGAGCGTCACTCGAGCGATTAAACTCGCTTTTCTCAAATCGCTGTGCCCGAGGAGGTCCCGATGTTCGCAATACCGCAAAATTAAAAGTCTCTCGATATGGTCACGGTCTAGTCTCTGGATAAAATAACGAGTCCTTGTGCTTAAAATGTAGTTTGGGGGCGTCTATACACAGCCATGTAGAGTAAAAATCTTTTGTGTTTGACCTCTTCATGGGGTCATACATTGAAGATTGTCTTGGAGGGAAAAACAAAACAAAACTAAATGCGTAGTGCAAGTATACGTCGGTGTTGATATTTCCGGACATTTAGCGGCGACGACTTCAGTCTCCTGGCAACGTGTTGCGCGTCGGCCGCGCGAGCCGACGGCCCCTCTCGGAGTGAGAGACTTTGGGTGCAGCTGTCGAGGCTAAGTGTCACATTCTGTGCAATTACTCCTTGAAATCAACAGCGTCAAGCTGCAGGTCGGTAGATGTGGGAAAAGGGGAAGCGAGGCAAGCGTTGTGGGTCTTCACCTTTTACGACGACTACATTTGAAACCGGCAGCGTGTAAAAAAAAAATGAATAAATAAAAATACGTGTCAAAATAGAGTGTAAATGCATTGATAACATAATGCCCAATTTCCATCGTATGTGCAAATGTTTATTCATGAAGTACACAAACACACTGCTGTGCTATGCGATCCGGCAGCTGTTATGATGATGCACTTTACAGCTAGTAGCGCCGTCGTCCGCCGCATATCACACGAGGCCTAATTGCAACCGTTAATAGAATTACGACAATACCGCTACACAATAACGACGCAGGAAATGGACCTAAACGGCCCGAGAACCCTTTAAAGCACTTCAACGGAACAATATATTTGCAGGATATTGTTCTGTTCGCTTAAATGTATCTTCCAACGTGCTAATCTCAACCGTGGATCGCTTTTGAATCGTAGACAGACTTTTGTCAATTTACCCGATTTTTTAAAATGTTCTGTGGAACTGGAAGCTTGAGGTGATTTAGTGTCCCCCAGAACTGGACTGGTCTGGTCTGGTGACACGAAATGGATTCTTATTTTTGAGAAAAAAAAAAAAAAAAAATCAGAGCTAATAGTCGTGTTTATCCCTTTTTAGAGGGTTCAGATTTGACTTGGTCTTGAATAGTGACCCCATAAAAATCTCAATTTGTTTCATACGGAGCTGGGCGATGACAGCCGATATAATTAGTTTCCACAAACAACGCCGCTGACGCGGTCCAAATGGTTCCCTTATCATCATCGCCGCTACTTTTCCCACTCGTTCAATTTCACCGGCCCAAATCTTTGTTTGATCCTCGGCGCTGGACGCAACCGGGTCTCATTATTTTCTGAGAGAAAATAATCCTTGCAGTTGAGAATTGATAAGGTGTGTGTGTGCCGTGTGCTGAATGTGAGCGAGAGTGAGCACTCGACCTCGGTCCACTTCAGACGACTTACTTACGGGCTTAGGTCCGAGTGTCAGTCGGACTCGCTCATGACTCCTGCACAATACGACGACTTCCAAAAGCAAAGATTCCGCCACGACAAAAGTTCTTAACAGCCCTGTCTAAAAGTCAAGTAGTGCATTACCGCCCTCTTGTGGGATTAATAGGCTATTATAAACCTTCGCAGAGTGGGAGCGGGACTGTCGTAAATTAAAACAGTTTCTAATATTTTACAACTCCAAATAGGTCACATCTCCCAACGTGATGCAGTGTAGTTCTACATCACCACAACCACAAATAACGGATCTACAGTACTGCTCAACGAGAAGACCTCCACCAAGGCCAAGCGGACCTAACGGTGATCAGTTAGCCACCTGTTGTATGAAATATAAGATAGTCATGAAGGAAAAAAAGGAAATTTCACATTTAGCTCCAGTCTATTTATGCATTTTGACACTTTTTTGAGTAACTTCATTAACTAATTTACGTTATTACGTTCTAATGTAAAAATCTGACATATACTGTTCGCATGTGGTTTCCATTTTGACTCGTCCCCTATCAATTGGGGGACACACGAAAATAATTGTGCCAAATTTGAATATTATTACCTCCTCTTGCTCATCTTCAACAAAAGCCCCACTATTGCACGTCTCTAAAAGATTATCCTGAGCGATTATCTTGCGTAAACCTTTGCACTAGATTTTCAAACTTTTTGACCCAGGTCTGATATTGGGTCTCCTTAAAATACATTGTGTAGGAGTACTTCACGTTAGTGGATGTTTGGAACATAATGTTCATGCTACTCCTAGACCACATAAATCTGAGGGCTGCTTCATCTCATGCATATAATGTATGAGAAGAATGCATGCGCTCTTTATACGAGAGTGCTAGTAGCAATATGAGTAGTAGTAGTAGTTGTAGCAGTTTGTCTGTCATGTCAGCCTCCATTATGTTCAACTTTCATATGGAAAGACATATGAGCATTTAATCAATAACCACCTTTTAGTGTGTACTACTAATATGCACTTTTGTTCTCGCTAGTAGCGCAATTCAGCACACAAGTAGAATGACTACGGTACAGTAACATTACAGTAACCAGATTTTATTTTTCTACTATTGCAAGACATTTTTGCACACCAGCAGGATAACTACAGTACATATTCTTGATAAATGTACACTCGTACCAGTGAAACAGTCAATGCTAACTCATGGAATTTTAATTATGTAACTTCAGTGAACTAGTAGAATGACTGTTTTACAAGCAACTTTTCCCCCTAGTTCTGCCTTCCACCACTTTATGACATAGTAGGACAACTTTACCATACACTGAGTACATGTTATGAATGAGGAAACACTACAAACGTGCATTTGGGTGCAACTACTTGGACTGAAGGTCTAGTGGTACACTCGCCTTGACTTTGGTGCAGTCAGCGTGGGTTCAGTTCCCACTCAGTGACGTGAGTTTGCATGTGAATGGTCTATGTGTGCCCTGCGAATGACTGGGGACCAGTTCGGGGTGTAGTCCACCTTTTGCCCAAAGTCAACTGGGATAGGCTCCAGCGTTTTTGCAACCCTGAACAGGATAAGTGCCAAGAATGGATGGATGGATGGATGGATTGACATCCCTACAAGGTGGACCTTGTAGTATTACTTTTGCAGCACACTAGTATGCTAAATATATATATATATATATATATCTTTCTACAAAAATTTTGAATTGTCTTACAAGTGAAGAAAAAAGTGCAAGGTTGTACCTGGACCTTAAGGTGGATATTGAATAAATGACTCCCAACTACTTTCCATATGTACACTTACTTCCCTCATCGACTGTCTGGCACTTAGACAAACACACCACCTGTGCAAATCGAGGGCACCCTCGGGAGACCCGTTCAAGACTTTGGAGAAAGCGTCCTCATTTCCACACAGGACGCGAATATTGCAGTGGCTCCGGTAGCCGCAACCTGGAAACACCCGCGATCGTGGAGTCGTAGGCCACGGCCCCCCTCTTAAGGGTTGCCTGGCAAAAAAAAAAAAAAAAAAGTGGACGACGGGGCCCTGCGGTGCATTAGCCTCCCAAGCTCTCACTTTGAATAACAGCATGTGACTCCCCATAATGGAGCGCCCTTGTGACCGCTGCACAAAACGGGGAGGGCGTCGAGGCCACAGAATTTAAGCAACAAGTCTGACAGAGAGGGTCCGGCAACACATTTGCGGCTGAGACGCATCGGCGTGTAAACGTGCAGCGGCTCGAAATAAATTTCATGACGCACATGCACGCCGGCAATTAGCGTCAGACGGACGTGACTTATGTTCCCTGTAAGCGGGAAATCATGAACAATAATCGCGAGCCATAAAAACACAACAAAGACGGGAAGGGAAGACGACGGGTAGAATGACTTTTTTTTTTCTTATCTTCCTGAGCTCTCACAGTTCATCCCTAATTTCCCTGATTGTCGTTCTCTTCCTAAGAGGGGTAATAAAGGGGGCGGGGTGCATCATATCTGATGATGATGGCTTATCACAAAGTGTCCTGTCGTCCCTCAAACCTTACTGGCCACAACATTGGGCACACCTGCACAATATATATATATATATATATATATATATATATATAAAAGACGAACATAGAAAACAAAGACAGCAAGATTAAAAAAAAATAAAGAAAATGGAGGTCTTCCAAATCAAATCGGAACTTGAGGACCAATCACGGAGACATTTGCAGAAAAGGACAAACACTTCAGTTTCTTTTCATCACAACGAGGATTTGTTGGCATAAACGGATGTGTTTTTTTTTTTTTCCCCCAGCGCCGCACTGCTAAAGTGGTGCATATTTAGCACAACAGTTTGTACTGCATCGCACATTTAGAGGGGGTGCCTCATATTTTGGCCCTGACGTGGCACCATAGCCAAATATGAGTAACACCGTGAAGGTGTACCTAATGAGATAACTCACGGGGAAAAGGTAAGCACACGTGTGACAGTGACGTCAGTGCCTAATTATTAAGCCCCGTCCACACACACAAATACAACACAATCATCCACACGCCTTGCAAAACAATCTTCATCTAAATCTCAATATTAATCATCCGTGCAAGCTCCAGCCCCGGCTTGCACCCCCGCGCTCCAAAAGTTGACTTAAATGCACCAAATGCCGCGGGCGTTACATAACGGCAACTAATTCCATTTCACCTGAGCGCGTAAAAATCAACGTGGAGTACCACGGGTGCGCGTAAAAAAAAAAACTTTTCAAGGTGTTGATTGTGGGCGAAAAATGCCGTCACTTACCGATGGTGGTGATGACCGTGATGGCAAAGTAAAAGGACCCGGCGAATTTCCACTGCACCCCGGCTCTGTGGGGCTCGGCCTCCATGATGATGGTCTCCAGCTTGCGGTAGTCGTCCTCGCTGATGTTGTACTTCCCCTGGAGGCGCCTCTCCTCGGCTTCAAGCTGCTCCTTCTCCCTCATCTCGAAGTCGGACTCCAGGGCGTCGAAGACGGCGGCCCCCACCAGCAGGTAGGTGAACGTGCAAACGATCAGGGATAAGGTCCGCACGTTTTGCCGCTTCATGGCCACGAGGAGCCGGCGAGTGAGGGGCTCATGTCCCCTCGTGTTCCCCGGGATGGTGCGACGAGAAGGGAAGAAGCC
The DNA here is from genome assembly GCF_019802595.1 of Syngnathoides biaculeatus. Classification (NCBI taxonomy): domain Eukaryota; kingdom Metazoa; phylum Chordata; class Actinopteri; order Syngnathiformes; family Syngnathidae; genus Syngnathoides; species Syngnathoides biaculeatus. The sequence continues at coordinate 10,312,612 of NC_084640.1, read as the reverse complement.
GAGTGCACTGCGCCTGGAGGCGGCAGCGGCGGACGCGCTCCGATGACGGTGGCCGAGGTGGGCGCCTGCGGGGCGGCTGGGGCTGCTGGGGCAGCGGTACGAGAAGCCCGGATCGTGCTCCTGGTTGGCGGAGAGACACAAAAGACTGCTGGAGCGCCTGGACCAGGAGCCCTGCAGCCGCGAGACCCTGCGCAAGACCCGTCCGAACCAAGTCCTCCCGGTGCGCAGTGCCATCAACGAGCTTCTGTCAGTACCGCCTGCTGGGTTCCGCCGATGTGGACATCTTAGTATTCACTCGCAGAGCATGTGGAAGCTCCTGCGGCGGCGTGGCATCCTTCTTAAGTTTCAGCACCAACCTGTTCGCTGCAACATCCTCAAGCTTGCACACTTTGCCTTTTTTTTTTTTTTTTTTTTTTTTTTTTTTTTTTTTTACGCACGCATTCCACACGCAGGAAAAGACAGCAGAACAATAGATCAAATAGTGTTTTGTTTTTTTTTTATCCGAAAAATCTCCGAGCGAGCATCCCGACAACTTGTGCTGAGTGGCCAAAAGAAGACGTGAAGTGAGTGCCACAAATATTCCACGCGCGCCGAATGACAACAGGTTCCATGGCAGGGGAGAGGAGCGTCCACGCGTCTTTCGTTTGTGCGTGTGACGTTTTAGTCAAGACAACTAACATGCGTAAAAGGACAACAGCTGCGTGACAACCGTGGCACTCAGAGTGGGTTGGCCGCTTCCACGCGAGAGACTCCCTCCCCTTCGCCAACTCAATTAGACAATCAAGAATGCACACACACACACACCAAAAAAGGGAGTGAACGTGCAAAGGGAGAAAGAGTGGCAGGTGAGCTCACAATCTTTTTCCACGCGTTCTAGAGAAGAAAAAAAAAGTGGGCGACGAAGCTCCTGCATCACTTTTTCATCTGGAAAGTGTTATACAAATGCAACAAATGACCGCCCCGCCCCACCCCACCCCATTGGCGCGACCCCTCCCACTCCCACGAGTTACCACTGCGATGCTCGATCGTGGATGTCTCTGTCCGAGGTGCTGAACATCCTGACGGGGCAAATTTGGCTGCGACTGCCTCCAGCTTTGCATCACGTCGTGTATTTATTTCCAACCAGTTCTAAAATATTTATTTTGTCAGTGAATGTTTTCGAGATGTGTCCTGACATCGCGTGTGGGTTTAGCCTACTGGAACATCTGAACTTTATTTGGGGTTAACCCGTGGCACTTTAAATGGCATCAGCATAAAGAAAAACTTTGGGGGGAAAAAGCCTACTAGAGCATCTGAACTCGGGGTGAATAAGAGGCACTTTAAATGAAATGGTAGCAGGTGTATGCTGACTATAGTTTGACATGTTTGAATGTTAATTCTGAACAAAGTCACATTCCCCATTCACAATGGGGTGTGCACACTTTTGCAAAAACATTTTGGATTTTTACTTACCCTCATGAAATTGCATTTTGCAGGTTGTAGGTCACAACAATAGTGAAAAAAGTTTTGGAATGGTTTTTCTGCTTTTGTTTTTGCACAAAAAAGGCATTTCAATGAGGGTGTGTCGACTTTTTACATCCACTTTTACCACTCATGAACAGCAATATATGGAAATACTTTCACATACATTTTTCTCATATGTTGATTTCTACTTAAAATTGTGCATTTTTTTTTGTATAAAATCCTACTAAATTCTTTTAAAAATTGGACACATGTTCATAACATATTTCAACCCCCTACCCACCACAAAAATATTTGAGACCACCTTGAAGCGTGCTTTATATTTAAGTCCACCGTGGTCAAGATCTCAGGTCTCGGGCCAACGCAGACAACCTACAGAACTTTTAATGCATTTGCAGCAAAGATGGTCGGAAGAGAGAACAAAAAAAATGTTTAATTATGGCAAACGCTTAGCTTTGTCTCCATGGCGATGACTTAGAGAACAATGGAGTAAAAGCTTGATTTTCACTCTTTGTTGTTGTAAATTGAGGGAAAAAAATCTGTTGGAAACTGTAGAAAAGTTTTTCCACTCATATATATATATATATATATATATATATATATATATATATATACACATTTAACAGTTAAATTAAACATTTCTTGAAGAGAAAAAGGTTCATTTTCTCAAACGTATACACAGCAGTCAAGTAAAGTTTGGACATATTTTCTGAAGAGTCACAAACTATAAAAAATAAAAATGAAATATTTTAATTGAACCCAAAATGTCAGATAAAAGAGTACTTCTGTCAAGATCATCTCAGGATCTTTATACAGAATCCTACCAAATATTTTAAAATGCCATTAGATTACTGTAGTAAATAATGAGGAGCAACAAAGTAATGTTTGGATGTAGTTTCATAATTCAGCATTAAAAAAAAAATCCCGATATGTCAAGCTTTAAAAAAAAAAAACGCTTTTAAATGAAATCCCAAAAAATTCCTAAAAATCCCCCTCGAGTTGTAGCACTGAGATGACATCAATAACATTAGAAAATATGAAACATCCATAAAATAAAAAATATACGTTAAGAAAAATCAAAATAAAACTTATATATATATATATATAATATATATATATATATTTATATATTTATTTATTTACTAAATGGTGTGCAACTGTTGTATGCAACCTGAAAAAATTACTAAAAATATCAGCAACACGACAGGACACATGAGTCGAGTGGTGTCAGAATATACTAGATTTCAGTCCATTTTTCCCAATGAAACCAAAAACGTGTCCAAATTTTTGGATGAAATTCTATTAAATCCTCACAAATATCACCAGGCTCCTGCAGGAATGACTCAAGTGAGGTCAAATTGGTAAAAGGCATTGATATAAAAACAGGAAGTCAACTCATAAAGACTAATTACTATTAAAAAGAGAAGTCTCAACACAACAAACAAAAGTGCACTTTTTTTCTCGACACAAAGTGTAGCGTTGACATATTATTAAGCGTCATTTAGAGTATTTTCTTCCGACTGTCTCGCGTGGAGGGGGGGGGGGGTATACGTCATTGTCCCCGAGATGATTTGTGAGGTCTGTCGGGCGTCAATAGCGGCCAACGCTAACAAGCTTTTCATGAGATATTTCTCTGCAAGCAAACGCGGCAAATCGATAGCGACAGGCCTTCGCTCCGATCGCGTTAATGAAACTACCGACGCCGGTACGGGGAGATCATTTTAATGGCACGCCCTGCGCGTCTTCTAATTCCGCTTGCATCTTTTGCGGCACGCTTTTGATTCACGGCGTGATTTACGAGACACAGCAACGCCCTCGTGATGGAGGAGCCCTTTAGTGGCCACCGCTGATAGATTCAGACAAAGGCCATCACTCATACAAGCTAACAACCTTTTTCCTTCTCTTTTTGCTACAAGACATGAGCCGGGATACGAGTTACTGCAGAAGAATAAAGTGGAACCTCTACATGACAATGCCTAGTCATGGTCAGAAGCTGGAGCGGCAAAAGCAACTTGCCCGAGGCCCCCCCGAGAGACGGCGGGCATCGGCCCATATCAATGACACGACGATGGCGCCCCAAACACGTGTCGGGAATCCCACTTGTATTCATTTCGCAGTCGTGAGAATCTGCTGTGTACATGCGGTATCGCTTTTAAAAATTGAACATTGGAGATATGTTTACGCTCGGAAGAGTCGGGAAGGTTCAAAATCTATCAGACGAGTGAATCATAAAGTCAACTGCGATGGGGGTCGAACCACAATGCACTCGATCATCGCAAGAAAACATTCATACTCACTCGTCCATTGGATGTGGATTGGATAAACGGAACGACGAGCTGGTATCGCCGTCTTGATGCCGCACATCAATAAATTGCCTTTTGATCACATTTTAGCAACCTTTACTTTTTGATTCACAGGCACACACACAAGACTTGATATTTTAGTGAAGAAAATGAGTATTTGAACAGCTGAGAAAACCAATGTTAATATTTGGTACAGTAGACTGTTTGCAATTACAGAGGTCAAACGTTTCCTGCAGTTGTTCACCAGGTTTGCACACACTGCAGGAGGGATTTTGGCCAACGCCTCCACACAGATCTTTTCTAGATCAGATGGGTTTCTGGGCTGTCACTGAGAAACATTGAGTTTCAGCTCCCTCCAAAGATTTTCTATTGGGTTTAGGTCTGGAGACTGGCTAGGCCACAGCAGAACCTTGATATGCTTCTTACAGAGTCACTCCTTGGTTTTCCCGGCTGGGTGCTTCGGGTCATTGTCACGTTGAAATACCCAGCCACGACCCATCTTGAGGTGAGGGAAAGAGGTTGTTCCCCAAAATCTCACAATACATGGCCGCGGTCATCCTTTCCTTAATACAGTGCAGTCGTCTTGTCCCATGTGCAGAAAAAACACCCCAAAAGCGTGATGCTACCACCCACATGCTTCACTGGAGGGATGGTGTTCTTGGGATGGAACTCATCATTCGTCTTCCTCCAAACACGGTTAGTGGAATTCTGACCAAAAAGTTCCATTTTGGTCTCATCTGACTTATAAACTTTCTCCCGCGACTCCTCTGGATCATCCAAATAGTCATTGGCCAACTGATGATGGGCCTTGACATGTGCTGGTTTAAGCAGGGGAGCCTTCCGTGCCATGCATGATTTTAAACAATGACATCTTATCAGCAGTCACCTTGGAAACGGTGATCCCAGCTCTTTTCAGGTCATTGACCAAGTCCTGTCGTGTAGCCCCTGGCTGATTCCTCACCTTTCTAAGGATCATCGAGACCCCACGAGGCGGTATCTTGCACAAGGCTCTACTCCGATTGAGACTGACCGTCACGTTTAGCTTTTTCCATTTTCTAATGATTGCTCCAACAGTGGACCTTTTTTCACCAAGCTGCTTGGCAATTTCTCCGTAGCCCTCTCCAGCCGCGTCGAGTTGTTGTCAACCTCACACAGGTGAATCTGATTCAGGATCATACATGGAGTGGAGGTGGACTTTTAAAGGCGGACTAACAGGTCTTTGAGGGTCAGAATTCTAACTGACAGGCAGGTGTTCAAGTACTTATTTGCAGCTGTATCACACAAAAAAATCATTGAAAAAATGATACATTGTAAAATCTGTACTTTTCTTTTTAGATTATCTCTCACACAGTGGACATGCACCTACATTGAAAATTTCAGACCCCTCCATGAATCCTAAGTGGGAGAACTTGCAATATAGCATGGCGTTCAAATACTTATTTTCTTCACTGTGTAGCCAGTATTTATACACCTGAGGGGTGGTGCGGCAGCCGTTCCGTCTCTTACTCGCTTAAAACGTGGACATTTTTTTTTTTGGCCTGAGTGGAAAGCTTATTTTGAACAATAAAAAGAGTAATCTGCCACATCGCGTGCGCCGGCGATTCAAAATTTGAATCACGGAAACTCGTGAAAACTGCCGCCAAATCTCGGCGCACTGCCCGAGAGTTCAGTCGGGTTCGCTCGAGTCGCTCGGTGAGCGGCAGCCTCTGATGGGAAGAGACTCAAAAGCGTCTCTGGTGTGTACTTTTTAATGTTACGCCCAAGAGTGAGAAAATGTCCTGGTATCACCTCGCAACATCACCAGACACGTTATATTTGGAACGCAGTGCTTATTTGGTGCCCAATTTGCACTTTACTGAAGGGAACTTGCCTTGCAGCATGAGGGGATGAGAATATGCACAAAGAAAAAGTGAAAATCATAAATAAGCGACGCGGAGAAAGTTTTTATTAAGGTTTATGCGCCTTAAGGGCATACGAGAGCTCCTTTACGATGTCCACAAGTCAAGGTTGCGTGTCTTGAGCCTCATAAGCTTGTGCTGTTTGTTCCGTTGTCATGGAGACCATGCAGTTATCGCTACACAATCTATGCATGGAGCGTCCAGCGTATCTTTTCGAGCCACATATGGGTAACAAGTAGAGAGGGGAAGCAGCTGATGAGGATTCCTCAGCTCGCTTGGCTTTTCACAGCGCCCGCCCCCCCTCCCCCCAGGAAGAAAAAAAAAAAAAAGCAGCCCAGCGTGAATTAAATTGAATTGAACTCGGGCTTCGTTTGCATTGCCGCGTTCATGTGGAGGCACACTGCATAATCGAAGGAATATGTATTTGCTACCACGTTTGTTCTTCGACAGCTCTTCTATCACTTTAGATTCTCAATTCTGATTATGCATCGATCCGATTATGGACTTTTGGGGCTTGGAAAGTTACCCAAAATTGCAGACCCTTGAACTAGATACAACACAATGAATGTGGGATGTTTTTGTTGACGCTTATTGTTTCCATAACATTCAAAATAATTAGAAAGACAGCTCTGCTACTTTCCCCGAGATATTTCTTTCAACAAAATGGAGTGAATTGTGCGAAACCTCATTTACTCTCATCAATATTGTCAGTAAAACATAAGACGGAAGCTCCCAGGTGACATGTTCAGAACATTGACTCGCAATAAAGAAAAAAGTTAAACAATTAAGAATATTGTACTTTTCTTCTAATTGAGTAAATTGTCAAGTCTGCACTTTTTACTTTTTTTTAAACATTCTCTAACAAAATAATAAATTTGAGGTAATTAAAACGACCGTTTTGTACTCTAAACAGTGCATATTTTGTTGTGGATCAAATATCAGGCGTCTAGTAGTACTGCAATACACAAGAAGCACTAAGGTGGCATCAGGCCATGATTTCACATTTATCAACTAAAAACCTACCTTTTAACTCATTAGAAATACATTTAAGACAACCTAACTAAAATATGAATTTTCTACTGTAAAAAGTTTGCTGTTTTTCAAGAAATCCTACACATCAAAACATGTTCATATTTATAATAAAAAATATGTTAACTTGAAACCCATCATCTATTTTTAATTGAGCCATCAATCAATATTACATTTTATTTGGTACTTTTCTGTAGGATTTGTAGGTCAAATTTTGACTGGCAACACAATTAAAAACTCAGTTGGCATATTGTGCCAAAGTAGCAACCGAAGATCTAAATTCCAACAACCCCATTAAGTTTTTACATTTCCTTCAGTCCTTTGAAAGGCTATATACATTTACATTAATAATAACTACTATTATTATTGTTACTTCTATTAAATGGATGGTTGAGCATTGTTAACTTACACAGATTTGATTCTATATCAAGTGTAGGACAGTAATTACTGCGCTATAAATGATGGGTTCTTTGCTAAAAAAAAATTCTGAACACGTCTGACTCCACAGGTGTTGCCTTGAAATAGAAACAAAGTAGCAAGGTCAACTCCAATTGCATCAAAATATAAGCGCGCTGATTCAATGATGAGGTCAAGGGTAAAAATGATCTTCGGACGCAGATCTCAATTATTAATTTACCTGTCTGTCCCAAGCGTCGAAAGCGCAAAGTTCGGTACAAATCCGCTGGCTTCTCTTTGGTGCTGCAACAAGATGTAAGGGGGGCTTGTGCGCCATGCCGTCCTATTCTTGTTGCTGCCAAGTAAAAGACTCACAGAGATTTTGGTGTCCAGACACACGCAAAAACTAACGAGAATCAAAAATGTTACCTTTCCGGAGACTGCAACCTGCAAAAAGTTGCAATGATAACACCAGCAGGGGGGGAGGGGCGGAAACAGCTTTGATGATTTTGTTTATTTACATTTAAATGAGTGCTCATCTGTAGTTCAGTTGGGAGGAAAAACCAAAAATAACTTACCAACTTTTACATCTTAGCTATAAGACTGGCACATGGTAGCGAGTCGGGCTAGCTCAGCAGGCTAGTTGGCAACCTAACTTATTTACAGATATTAACACTAAATGCACGAGTTTTGCGGGCCAATCAGGCCGGGGCCTGCAGAAGTGTGTCCAGTGTTCTGATGTGGACGCTGGGCAGAGTGAACCAGGCCAACGGCAGTTCTCGTCCAGCGCTGTCGTCCTGGAACTTGATGCTAAGGTAGAAGTCTCCAGTGTAGAGGAAGAGCAAAGCGCCCATGCAGATGGACTTTTCTTTGGGTTTGACCTGCACAAAGTGGAGACCGCGCTTTTAATTATTCACAGATCCCCTTCCGCTCGCACTTTTGAAGGTCGATGCTGGGGAATCGGGAGTTTGCTTTTGACCTCGATTTTCAAACAATTCATTTTCAAAAAGTTTTTTTCTTTTTTTTTTTCCTCTCTTTTGCTGAAAAAGCTCCAGTCAAATCTCACTAAGTGCACACCATAACTTTTTCTTGGTGACCTTGTCTTACTTTAGATCATTAAAATAAGACCCTTGCACACTTTATACCAAAATTTAATTCGTCCGGCACTGGTTGTGTTGGACCTAAGATGTGCAACTGTAATGCTGGTGGGGGGGGGGGGGGAGACGCTGATTTGTGAGTGTTGATCGTGGACTGTGTCCTACTAACCGTGTCGATGCAGAAGGTGTTGGAGCCGATGAAGGTGACGGCCTCGCCCAGGTCGTAGTTCTGAACCCCGTTCTGGTAGTCCTGGTAAGGCACCACGGTCAGAGCCAGGGGGCCCACGGAGTTCTTGCTCCGATTGGTCAGCTTGATCTCCAAGGAGACGGCGTCGCCCACTTGGCAGTCGGCGATGACGTCGCAGTCGCACGGCTTCCCGTTCACCAACACGTCTACGGACAGGGGATCAGAAATGTCGGTATGGAAATGACGTTGATAAAAATGAAGTTTTCCCCTGCAATATTGGGGTTCATCATTCACGCTACCACTATTGCAAAGATTTTAAGCATTTTTTGTTTTTTTTGGCAGACTCAAAATGCTAGATTTTGTTTTTTTCATGAGCGCAACCCCCAAAAGTCACCTCTGAAAAGATGGGAAATATAAAAGCAGTTTCAAAAATTGGCATGAAATTTGGTGGTCATTTAGATTATAACAGAAAGGATGAAGGTGTCAAATCATAGCGGGCGATTCTGTTGTGAAAATATGTATCTTTGTTCAAATAGCGATGTCAGTCACATATCGTCAAAAGGACGATTAAATGTTCTTCCACTAGATGTTCAAAGGTGCAAAATCAACCCTTGTATCCACTCTTTGTGACATTTTTGGGTGGGTGGAGTGCTGTGACATTTTGCTCTTATTTAAAATATATGCCTTTGGGGGTTTGACATGAAAATTGATGTACATTAAAGTCTGTTAAGCAAAAATGAAAGCACTTTTCAACCTTGAAAAATGCCGACTCTCAACATCAATCAAAGAAAATCTCATCCCTCTCATTAATGGAGAAACATTTCACGTCGATCAAAGAGGGCTACAAGCTAATTTTGATCACCTCAAGTTATTGTTTTCCTAAAGTAGAGACCATAATGATGGTGGCGGATAATAATTCAAATTCACAAACCCCGCTGCGATGTGTACGTCGCCTTCATCTGAGACAAACGAGGAGCGAGTTCAAGTCAAACTCACTATGCTCTTGTGATTTGACCCAGATGCCGAGGCCAACGGTTTGATTTGAACAAGTGAACTCAACACACACACACACACACACACACACACGGCGCAAATGCCACACACGTTGTGGTGTCACGCCCGCGGCTGCGATAAACACTGTGAGTCACAGCAGCTGACGTTGTGTGACAAGCTGATGAAAGAGCTGAGCGGTGTTTGGAGTGTGTTGGGGAGGGGGCGTGAAGATGGACAGATATTGGGGTGAAGTTGATGTGCGGGGGGGGGGGGCACCAAACATGTGCAGTTGCTAGAAGAAGATGATGAGCCCCGCCACCACTTGAAGTCTGGATTGAGTGGCGATAGACAATACCTCGAAGAAATAAAAAAGGTAGAATGGTCCCTGCTAAAAGTGCACCCGTACCTTGACTCAAAAGTTTAATTTGTTCCGTAACCAGGCACATCATACAATATTAATTAATTCAATGAGGGTTTGGAAGAACTATAACAAGATTGTAGCACAGGACCAGCAGGTCTTCACTTCTAATCAGCTGCTTGATTGTGCTGCGACACGCTCATAAACGCACTGGGAGGCATCAGCGTGTTTATTAATCAACCTTCTGGCGCTAACAGGAGGCTACACTGGCAACAAGGTGTTACGTAACGGGCGTTCGGGCTCGCGTGCCGCCCCTGGCCAGATGCTGCTGCAGTCTTCTGCAGGAGTCGCCACAGCAACAAGGCGGAGGGGTGGGGGGGGGGGGGGGACAATGGTGCGAGATGATGCCTCACTCCCGTGTTGAAAAAAAAACTACATCAAACTGAAGCTCAGAGATTGAAGAAACCACACGGGCACCCAGCCAGGGGAGACGCCACGTGTAATAAGAGTGAAGGATGGAAAGTAAACACTTTGGAGGTTTGCGAGCGTTAACCGGATTGGGGTGTGCGTCATGACAGGTGTGGCGTCAACCTCAGCGCCGTGTAATAACGCGGCCGCGAGCCAATGGGACGCCAGCCGATCCGCACCTCCGTCACGCCTCGTCGACAACGCTCAGGATTCCGGGCATTTCAATCCTCAAACAGATTCATTGAACAAAGCGGCGCTTGGCGAGTGCACAGCGATGACATCAGCAGAATGAATTCGCAAGCCCAATCGATTGGTGAATCTGCCAATTCCTCCAGTTTTTTTTTTGTGTTGTTGTTTTTCCTAGAGACTGAAACCATTCGGGTTCGACAAAAGGATGAATAGCTCCATCTTCTAAAACGAACAAAATGAGCAAATATTTGTAACGTTTAAGCTTTATATAACAGCCTGCGTATTGCTGCCACTGTGTCGATTGAATACATTTCTATCGATAACCCCCAAGATGAAGAGATATTAGCTTCAAAATTGGCATTCAAACTACATTGAGGAGATTCATGAAACGAAAGCACAGTGACTGCACGTTCTGGCCCTTCCACAAGATAAAAATCGATGCCTATCAGATTTAAATGACTACATCACAAACACTCTGTCCACAGACGCTTTGGGTTTCTTCTTGTTTACTCCATAAAAGCGTCCACGTTTATGGCTGCATGAGAAGTACAGCGTGAAGAGATTGCTTTGCAAAAATCATTCCACCTTGAAGTCGGCGCTCTCTACACATTATGGCACTCCATTCCACGTGGAGAAGCGTACGGCACGCGAAAATCAAAGCTTTCTGCGTTTTAAAGAATGAAGTTTTACAACTAATTAATTTTGCAGTAATGAGTGAAAATGGTGAAATGCGTTTTCGCCACTTGAGGCTGCTGTTCCATTTAGCTTTTTTTTTTTTTTTTTTGCTCTCAAGTATCGCTCTCAAAAGCAATCATGGCATTTGCAAACTATGCCTGCCTGCGACGATAGTTGTGGTTAAATCGACGCCGAGCCGTTTGTGAAAACTGGAAAAATGAACTCATTAACCTTGACATTTTTGATAGCAGACCCAGAAATCACACGTTAGATAGACAACATTTCCAGTTATTCGACCTTTTGCGGGGCTAAACATCGAGATCAGCTGGAGCCGGTCTGAAAAATACGTTTGAGGTTCAGGTCGGATGAAAAGGATTCAGTCGTTTAGATTTGCAAAATCAGTTGGGTTAGCTCCACCCTGTGCAGACGGTACGAGTGGCGAAGCGTAGTGGGGACGAAAAACAGCTGCCGTAATAAATCTTATCTTTATTTGTGCAAAAAAAAAAACATGTGGAGTGACAGCCACTTTCAGTTATCTTTCAGCTCATGTCCATATAATAAATATTATCATGTGAATGGAGATCGCGCCGATTCCATAATCTTACCCCGAAAGTGTACGCAGCCAACTGAAAAATCTTTAGAACAAACAAAAAGACAGCTCCTATATTGTCACTTTTTTAGGAAAGCTGTACATAAAAAAAAATAAACAAAAAGTTATGAGTTATCTCTTTTTTTAGTTACAATATTAAACATTACTGCCGTTATTTTGCCTTTGCTGACACCGACCTAGTAATGGTACATATACAGTGGATATTACAAGTCTGCACACCCCGGTTCAAATGACCCACATAAATCATTTCAGAACATTTTCCACCATTAATGTGAGGCCTACCTGCACAAGTCAATTCAAGGTGACCTCAGTCGTTATTTCCATTGGCTGCATTTTGCATTTCCAAACTTTTTGGTCTAACGTTGACTCAATTTGGAAGACTGCCAACTTTGTTTAGCTCCCGACCATTATTTTTAGTAAACCTGGGCCCTTGGCTTTCTCTAATTATTTTCAAGATCATCAGTTCATCGCTATTACGAGTTTTCTGTTTCTGTGTTTGGCAAGGTTCCCAAAATCAACCTTTTGAAAAAAAAAAAAAATGGATGGAGATTAAGAAAGTTTAGAAAGTTTGAAACACGTAAAACCTCAGACATTTGCCAGAACACGGTTATGGATGAGTTAGTAGAGAGGTTTGTCCAGTGAACGAATGGTCGGGGGTTTGATTCTCAGGTCTGACTCACCGCTGTTCAAGTCTCATTGGGGAAGACACTGAACCCCAAATTGCTTCCAAGTTGAAAATGAGAAATTGTTCTCAGTTATTAAATATGGAAACAATTCATTCAATTGATTTTAAATTGGTGCAGTTTCACCAAGTTTGAAGAGACAACTTATTTATTATTAGTTTGAGGAAAATGAGACATCATTAGAATCATTTTTAAATGGTATTCCTGGTAATACTGGTCCCATGTAAATCAATTAATCAATCGTTGACATTTCTCATTTTACATACATCCCTAATTGTCGCTCTGCCTACGACGGATTCACAGTCAGTCTGATATAGAAAAGAATCTACTACTTGCATGTATAACGGTGACATCAAATTTTCAATAGAATGACAACAGAGGCAACACAGCTTTGTATTACATAAGAGGCAATTCCAAATGAAGGAAGAAAAAAGAAGAGCCGGCAAGAGGCCATGATTGTTTTGACTCATCTCCCGAAAAAAAATCAGTCATTAACCAGCCTCCCCCGAGAGCTACACTATATAGTGAGGTCTAAACACGGCCGCTGTCATATGCCGAGCCGCACATTTACTCCCGTTTCCCTGCCTCATTACTCGGCTCTGCTCGCCTGCTTCCTCGCTTGATACACTGCGAGCCTAATTATGCAAATGAATGGATTTTACCTTCAACAATAAAACTTTAACGTGTATCGCTAACCTTAGGCGTGGTGGCGGAATCGCATTCTGTCTCGTGTATTGATTGAGTTTTGCTGACACGTGAGATGTTTGTTTGATGGCCCAGAATTATCCATTTACATGATTAGCTTTCATTACACTGATAACAGTCAGAGCATCATTGTGGGGAATGTTGGGAGACGAGCAATCGCACTAATGCTACTGTACATTTTGATTTATGATCATGATTCTTAATAGAAGCCATCAGTGGTTCATCAGTGAATTCAAGCAAAGAACATTTTCTACAAAGTTTCTCCACATTAGGGTCGTGGGTGGAGTCCATCCCAGTCGGGTTCGAACTGACAACACCGTGGAATTCTCATCAGTCATCTGTCAGTCTTTAGAAAAATATTTGACTCAACTACAAATTGATACGGGCCTTTCCATTTGAACTCCAGTTAATAAAGGAAACATTTAACACATTGCTTGATGCATGAACTCTGCCTGACGACGAGGTTGCCTTCACGCCGGCGAGGCGCTTTTGCTCATATTCCGGGGTGCGTTTCAAATGAGCGAGCAATCATGTGGGTGGTTGAAAGCATGTAAAAATTGCTCCTGATGACGCAGATGAAGGGGGTGACTTGAAGAGGATTTCCCAGGCATTAGCTAAAGCCGTTGCTCTTGAAGGCAATGTCGTTTTGTCATGTAAAAAAAAAAAAAAAAGAAGAAGAAGAAGAGGAGCACCACAAAAGCCCAGACTACTCACCCACTCGCAATCTGCCGTGGCATGATGCTCTTGTTATTGTATATGTGGATGACATACAAAAAAAAACTGTGGGTTATTATCGTAAAGCTAAATTAATCCTACAGCTGTCAAAAACAAATGCTTCATAGGCCTCTGATAAAAAGGAATAAATGTTTAATGGTGACATAACATCATCATCCAAAATATCCCTGTATAGCTAAAGACTTTATTCAACTCAACAGAAAAAAACATCTTCATTTACCACATACCGTAAAAATGTAATGCACAGGGAAGACAGCGGAAGAGGAAAGGAACGACTTCTCACTTTGCCAGACTGAGCTGTGGTATTGCCAGTTTGGTTAGCAACACTTTTCAGTTTATTATTATTATTTCCCCCTCCTAATAAGCATCAAATTGAGGGACAGTTTTATTGATCTTAAGAACAACACAGACGGCGACAAACAGCGATTCGGCATCTTACAGTGTATTTGAGGAATTAGAGCGGTTCTGAGGAGAAACGCTAAAACCAATCAATGAAGTTGAATTTTTCAGGTAAAAGAGTTTCCAAACTTTAACTTTGGTGGCGAATTCTCGGCAAAGCAGCACAGTGAAGGTAATGAGCTGTCAGAAGTGCACCTGGGGCCAAATCATTAAAGACAGCTACCTACAACATTATTATTTCCTCCACAGAACAAATGGCAATCAATGTCTTTGAAAAATGACTTCAGTCACCCGCTGAGCTAGCCGCGATTCATTGACGATTGATGAGACGCAGTCATCTCATTAAAAAGCGACTCTCCTATCTGCCCAAGTCTGCCTTATATTGCAAAAACAACACTAATCACTGGTGACATACTACTTAAGGGGGGGGGGTTAGATTTGTTTATGAAAGCCTAAATAGCGACCGTAAGAGGGATGGACGGCGAAATGTCCGAGACCCGTAACGAGGCAGAGCATGAGCGTCATCCTTGGTAATACACAAACAAGTCAAAAACTACTTGCGTGTCGAGAGATCTTTAGTTGTGTTTGTTTTCCAGCTGTTAATGAGTCAACTCTTTGTATCTTAACAGGTTCCCATTATCACGGCGGCATAATGAATGCACTCCAATTCAAGGATTGCGAGCAGGCATTCAAACTGCTCAGCGTCACGTACTCCAGAACTGAAACTGAAGAGGGAAAAGACAAATAGTTCATAGCTGCCATACTGTCTCAAATCCGTGGAGTCACATCAATCCTCCAAGTGATTAATGGCTGTACAATACAGGATCTCCTGCAGATAGCCAAAAGACGCAAACCTAGTTTCTGTGACTCGGAATCAAATTATGTCCAAACTGCACACAATTTGAAGCTGTGTGCAATCAAACTGCTTCAGACTGCACTCACTCCATGAGCCTCCTCCCAAGACTTTCTTACTTTTTGTCACTTCTCAGCTTCTCGCAAGAAAAGGACACGTGTCATTATAAATTCTCATTTTCAGGTTTAGGAGAATTTCTCTTTAATCTTCCTGAAGTTAAGACATCTCCAAACACTCAAAAGCCAGTAAATCCAAATTAAATGAAATATTAGTTTTTGCGTCAGGCCATTCACGATTAAGATTCTTAAGTTAGAAAAAAATATTTTCAAAAATGACACCCATACGTTGCACTAGATCCATTCTAAACTAGATTATCTGAAATCCATCCTAGACAGAATCCCGGCCACGTGCGAAGAGATTTATTATTTAAAACATTTATAAGATGGTCCCCTCAAGGTTCTTAAGCAAAGCGATATGAATAAAAGCACTGACTCCTGCTGAGATCCGCTCGAAAAGAAAAACAGATACTAAATCCAGGTACATTCATAATACCACCACATCTGGCCTTTTACTTCCCCGGCCACACCATCAAACACGAGCTTGTAATGGCCATACGCTGATGGCAATCAAATGCAATCGCCCTGAAATAAGTGCAATCTTTCTTGGGCTTATTACGCTCAACTTTTATAGAAAAGCGATACAAAAGTGCCACTGAAACACCTTAATGAGAGACTGAACGGCAGCTACGAGGATTAAATAATTGACGTAAAATCTTGATGACAAAGCGGTGGTTAGAGTCAAATAGTGCTACACTTACCATTCTCATAATCATATTAGCAACTTAAAAAGGAAATCCTCAAACAATCAAAATTGCTCGGCTGTGACTTATCCATCGGGAATTTGATTAGATTAGGTTTCTACTGTTCTTATCGTTAACTGGGAAAAATATACAATTTGGGAATAAACGAGAAAAAAAACATTTTTTTTTTCTTTTTGCTTCCACCTACTTCTCCCTTTTCCCTCGACGTTCTTTTAATTATTCAACTTTAATACAACCTGAGTGAGCGCTGCCTCCGAAGTGGCCAAGGCATCTTTGCCGATGACGACACCGAGTTACTAACACACACTGGTTTATTGATGCACTTCTGTCGTGCCGAATAGAAGCGCGCATCTCCAGAGAGCGTTATTGGTGATGAAACACTTAAATTGGCCACACAGGTATTCCGATTGACAGTCAAAAGCCATGAAATGAAAGAGCCATGATTGAACCTTCTGTTTACCCCACTAAAATCTTATCAAGTAAAGTATCGTTATTTGCATTTTTTTTGTGTGTGTTTGTTTTCTGGACCCAAGAGATTCATCGACTCCAAACGATGAAGTGTAAATGTAAAATGAAAAAGAGGGACAAAAAAAATGTCAGTGCCGTTGACCTTCAATTCGTTTTTTGAGCAGGCTTTCTGGTTCTGGCGCCGTATTTGACGTATACTGGTTATGTAAGTTAATTTTGAGCTTGATCGAGAATGGCGAGGAACAAAAAAAAAAGTATTGATGGACAGGAGAGTAACATTTAGAATAGTTCTATCGGGGCTCAAAAGGCAAGGAGAGAATGATGCCTTCAAAACATAACTGGAAAAAAATTGAGCGACATACTCATGTTCACGAGTCAGCAGGCTACTTTTTAGTTTGCGCAGAATGCCGAACAACATCAGGAACAGAGTGGACGGGACTCTACTATAAGCATTCTGGGGTGGAGGGAAACAGTTCCAGTATGACTTCAAGTGGAAAAAAAAAAAAGATTACAAAAGTGAAAAAATCGCAGAGTGCATCCGTTTCTTAGAGGTTAGTTTACAGAATGGACTCTACCACTGGCGAAAATAGACAAGCAAATTCCTGTCTTTGCATTATCATCAAGCATTTTTTGGGGATTCCTCTTTGGCGTGTGTGCATTCCCTCTCCGAAAGTTCACAGAAATTGGATCTGCAGTTTTTCCGTAATTCTTCTGACAAAAATTCCCAACTAGTTCCCTCCTTTGTGGGGCCTTCTACACCCCCGACACATTTGCAATTGTAATTCGACAAGGTAATACCGACAGACTAGATCCCTGGCAAGTGTTTTTAGCCGGCGTGGCTCCCTCATCAGTGGATTTACGCCTGCTTACACGGCCAGCGTGCTCCGACGGCGGGGAGAGAGCGAAAGGGCAAGTGGGCTTCATTTTAAGAGCCTTTTCTGTGCCTGTAAAAACAAATACTCACAGCTACATGAGTAAAGCAAAGCAAAGCTTGTTTAAGCTGGTGGGGGCACGAGGGTATGCAGCATCTTAACGCTCAGCGGAGACTAAAACTGCCCTCTCCTGAATATTGTTATGGGAAATAGCCTGCAGTATCTTTGTAGGAAAAGACAGATGTCAGGTTTAAGCACAAAAGCCTTCTTACTTAGGGAGCCTAAATTATCTTTGTGAGAAACCGCGTTCCCAATTCCCTTGGAAGTTTACAAACTACCTTCAAAAAAACGTTGCAAAGTTCATGATTTTTTTACTTTTTTTATAATTTCTAAAGACGTCCACTTTTATGCCTTTCTGTCAGTCATTCTAAACCGAGAGACCACATTATCTTTTCAAGAAAAGACTGTCCAAGGCTAATTAGACACTATTCCAGCAGTCCAATATTAGTCAAACTGTCGTCATATTCTACAGAATAACATGCTTCGTCTCATTTGTCAGCCTCTTGTGGACTAACGGAGGTAATATATCATCAAACGTGGCTATTTTACAGTCGGTGCTCTTAATGTTGCGCGTAGTGGGAGGAAAAAAAAACGAGGTCGGCTGAGAGTAGAAAAAGTCAAACAATCAGTGAGACCGAGTCTCGTTCTGTATAAATAGCCATCTGCCCGTGAGTGTGTTCTGTCAAATAATCATGAAGCAGTAGTGAAAGGCTTTTGTTTTATTATCATTATGTATTTATTTATTTAACCGTTTTTGCCCTTTCATGTGATTCCGTACCATGCTCTGACTCAGCGTGAGACCAGGACAGGACACGATGTGGCTTTTCTAGTCTCTATGGTGCCTGCTGCTTGTGCAACATTATAAAAAATCAAGGCAGGTGGACATGTGTGACAGCTGCAGGTCTAAAAGGAAGTGAAAATATTTTTGTATAAATATAGAAAGCGGTGCTTTTTGACTGCCTATGAGCAGCGTGATGGTAAAAATTTAATCATGTTGAAAACACGACAACATTGTTGTGACAGTGTAGCTTGACTGGCACTCAGAAGAGTTTTCCAACCTTAATGGAGCCAAAGAAATTATTTTACATGACAAGAAACTCACAGCACAAGACCCCCCAAAAAAACAAGTGCAACAGTAAGTATTGAAATAATCATTAACCTGGCTCAATCCACACACATTAATTGAAGTTAAATCCAAAGCTGGTTTTAATTTACCGACAAACTGTTGATTTGGTGTGAAATTTGTTGGTGTGTATTAAAAAAAAAAAGTTATTAAAAAAAAAGTGCTTCCAGAATACAACCAGATGCTCTAATTGTGCTCAGCAACAGCTAATCGGCTATCGTTCCATTACAATTACTGAGACTGTGTATGTGTGTCTGTATTTTTATTGTTGTTTTTTTTTGGGGTGGGGGGGGGGATGAAAACAACTGAAATAACGTGACTGCAGAATTGTGCAGACGCTGGATGTGGCTGTTTAAAATCCACCAATTAAATTTTTTTTCAATGTAATTGGCAGATTCTAAACAGACCTCAAGAGGGTGTGCACACTTGTGCAATGACATTATCTTACTTGTTTATTTTTCAATTGTGTTGTGCAAAGTATAAGTCAAGCTGGCGGGGGAAAGAGTAATAATGATTTACCTTGGTCTAATGTTTGTTTTTAATCATCAAAGCCTTGCATTCGAATGGGGGTGTGTGGACTTATTATAGCCATCCTGGCAAGGTTCCTGGTCGTTTTCTGTTAAACCAAACACAAAAAAAGGCAAACTCTCTTTACCTCGGACGTATCGCTTGTAGTGATGAACCAATAAGAAGTTATTGGCTGACTCAGCTATGGAGGCTTAAAGGCATCGATTTGCTGCCAGGCTGTTATTTAAATGTGTTGCTTCGCACGAGCTGCTCTGATAGCGTTGTTGGGTCGTAAGAAGAGCCGTAAAGATGTAAAATACTCACACGGACATAGCTGTTCAACTAAATGGTGAATATACAATGGAGAACTCGGTAAAATATATTTCCCCTGGGAATTTAGAAGAGCAACAGAGCAGAAGGTTAACCTTGAATGGTCAAAGGTTTATGTAATGTATTACAGGGGCTTTACTTGGGAGGGGGGGGGGGTCTCATCGCACGAAAATAAAAATATTCCATTACTTATATTCATTCTAAATTATTATACTTTTATAATTATAAAAGAGTGCAGCATGGCTCAGGTTTCAGCATTCATACCAAGCTCAAGCAGTAGAATTGTTTTAGAAAAGGGGAAATCTGTACTTAACATGTGTTAATGCGACAGGTGACTGAATCAACAGGATTCGTAATTATTTTCTAATTTTTTTAATTCTGTAAGGAATAAAATATATGTTCAAAAAATTGTAACTCACCCTACTATCACTTGCTGATGATGTTAAATTAAGATTTTCTGCTCGTCATTTCATTTTTCCCGTGGTTGAACATATTGGTTTTATTTTCTGAGGAGGCTTGTAGCATAGTTGCGAACCATTGCAAAAGAAAGCGAAGGGGCGCTCGCCGGTCCACACTGATTGGCCAGCTCTAATAAACATTTGACATGATGTCGGAGTCCAAATTTTGCTCACGGGCCTGTGTTTGACATCTTTGATTTATGGTATTCTCACTTTGGTAAAGGCTTCCTCAGACAACAGAAGCTGCAGCAAAATGCTAGTGGATCTTATTGGTTTCTGGAAAAAAAATAGATACTATATATATATATATATATATATATTCCACAAGCTTTAAATAAAGTTGGTGTGGTTTTGCAGTGATTGGAAATGCACCATCTACAGACGTGATTTTCCCGTTTAATGGGGGAATTCTGTCTTTTTAAATTGCATTGATTAAAAAAATATATTTTCTCCCGTGCCAGAATCCACACACGTTAATTTTCTGGTCCGAGATTTGTAAGCGAGGTGGAAGATTGGGTACACATCTGTTGATTGGTCGAATGTGTTCCTCCTGATCAATGAAAATCCTTGTTGAATATGAGGCGGTTCATGGGGCCGTTTTCAAGTCAACACGATGGCGGTGCTCAAGAGGAAAGATGCTATTTTTCAGTCTTTTTTTTTCCCATTCAGTCAAATCACATGTCAGCATCTAACAATGCTGTGAAAAAGGCAGTCTGCTAGGAAACGTTCTGGTCTAAATAACACTTTTCGGCTTTCGCGTCAGAAACCTTCAAACATAGATTTTAGAAAGAAAAATGTCACAGCAAAATTTACTGTTGGTGAGTCATTCAGCCAAAAGCCCATTCAAGGCGGCAATATGATAAATACTTGGACGTCACATGAACTGATTGACTCTGTTGCAGATGTGCGAGTTCCTTTCCTCAGCCTTTCTGATGACTAATATCTGGAGCCAGGACGAGACGCGCTGAGGGAGGCAAACCCCCCCCCCCCCCCCTGCATGATGAACGAGCCAGACAAAAATGAGATTAGGAGTAGTCCGCTGAATAAATGAACATTCATGAAGTGAGAGAAAAGTCAAGGCGCCGAGATGCGGCCGTCGACACGTTCTTTTCCTTCTAAATAAAGTGTTGCGTCGAAGAAGTGCTTGCCTCTGGTTACAGGCTGTGACGGCCATCATCATGAGCACCCTCGCGGCTGTAACGTTATGTTGATGCCTCCTGTCCTCTTTTGTTCATTAGGTGTCGCATTCCCTGCAGTGGCGCTTTTGAAAGAATTCCTCCCGTGTGCGACACCCGGAGCTACATTATACATATTTCGGTAACATAATTTGTGTCTCTTAGCAAAAGATACATTTTGAATACCTGCAAGTAGAACTAGTGCATGTAAACAATTGGGCCAAAGGTCTGCGCTAAAAGCCGTTTCCCAAAACAACGACCAAGTAATTGCACACTGGAATCCCTCCAAACAGCAAACAGCGTGATGGCGACGACACGAGAATGCATTTGCACTGGGCGGTGTCCGCACGTTTATAATGTAAACACGTTCATGCCTCACGACGACTGGCTCTGGTAGAAATCAGATGATATGCCTACCAACTGGGAAAACAACACCAACGCGAGCGGGCATTTTGAGGGCGACAGCTAGCCAAAACAAAAGTGACCTGCTTTTTGGAACTGTCATCACACAACCGCAGCAAGTCAACAAATGTCGTTTTAATGACACACCAGTTATAACCGATTTAGTAATAAAACAAGTGGCATCCTAATTAGACAGACGGTGTAGCGTGGAGGAGCCACCAATTATCAGTCCAAACAGTCAGTTTTGTAAACAAACGTTTTAGAAACTTCACCCAGGGGACGGATCTTTTCCCAAAACGCCTGAAATGTTGCTCCACTGGCCGTCGCAAAGTTTTTGTCCTCATTGGGGTGGTGGCTGCGCTGGACACGTATCACAAGCCGCCACTGGGCGAGACGCGGGGCACCGCCGGGGAATGGACGGCAGTCACTCGCAGGCTGCTTGCGGATAACCGTCTCGATAATTTCCTCAACTGCACTAAAACCAGCTGACCTCAAAGTTAGGGACGCGTGACATGTAGCGACCATTAGAGACGCAATTACGACAAGATGAGTGCAGTTTAGAATGCACACTTCACGAGAGATGGGTCTATAAAAACGTACTTCTAATGGAATGATTTTTCTTCTTGGTGAATGATTAAAATAATAAACCCCCGCTACTCATGCTGTGAATATACCCCCCATCCCAAAAATAAGAAATTGACACCCTCCCCCCAAAAATTTTTGCAATTGCCCATATGAACTCTTTCGCCGCCAGCTGTTTTCAGAGCATAATTCCCCACATTGTCAGCAGTTTTAAGAGCATTTTGACTGATTTTGGAAAGACCCATAGAATATTGAGTTTTGTGACAATGTAAGAACCAAACCTACCAGAAGAAAAAAAAATCCCTACCTTAGGTCAAGTTTTAGAACCGAGGTTGTTTTCATCGAAAAATCCAAGAAATATATCAAGCACAACAGTGACTGACAGCAATATATATATTATTATATATTCTTTGTTTATGAATATACAGCCATATTAGGCTGCTCCCTATTGGACTTTCTGCTATTCCAATTATCCAAATTTACTCATGCACTATTATGATTGCATTTCCAATTGTACTGCCACAGTAGGAAGATCAAAAAAGAAAAAGGCTCTTAGTTTGCCTAGTTGCAGCACATCTTTCCATCTGTTGTCTTCACACTTTAGCAGGTGTGCGCTCCATCTGCAGTTTCACATTTCAGTGATATTCTTTGTCAAAACAAAAGTGAGTCACGTGGCATTAATCAGGCCACCTATGATAAATCACGGGAGCGCGTTCTGTGAAGATTTCACAAACTGACATCCTGTGACCTCTCCATGAAAAAACAAGAGTTCATCAGTCTCATGCACTCAAAAATAGAGATTTCTTTATAGTGGAATCCTCTTTTCTGAATGAAGTCTTCAACCTCTTTCTGCTGAGTCTGTACATCATCCGGTTGCTAGACAAAATATCTTTCGTTTACATTGCAGGAACCCAACACATTCAAGACAGCTATGGCAACAGGTGTCAATTGTGTTTGTAAATAAGTAATTATTCCACAGCAAACCTGATCTTGAAAACGAAAAAGTTTGACTATTATTTGAAACAAACAGAATTATTGTTGTTCTGTACGTTCAAATGGGATGCAATCAACCTGATTTAAGAAACTTTCGATTTTTACATTTCACAGACTTCCACTGACAAGATACTAATTGGACACAATTTCAAAAAGTTTCCATTTAATACTTCTCAACTATCAGAAGTTACAGCTGTGGGACAGAGTGGAAAACTTTTATGCACCCATAATAACATCCATCCATCCGTCCGTCCGTCCGTCTTCTTAGCCGCTTATCCTCACGATGGTCGGGGGAGTGCTGCAGCCTATCCCAACAGTCAACGGGCAGTAGGCGGAATAGACCCTGAATTGGTTGCCAGCCAATCGCAGGGCACATGAAGACAAACAGCCACACTCACAATCACACCTCGGGGCAATTTAGAGCATCCAATTAATGTTGCATTTTGCCCGGAGAAAACCCACGCAGGCATGGGGAGAACATGCAAACTCAACACAGGCGGGGCCGGGATAGAACCCGGGACCTCAAAACTGTGAGGCCAACGCTTTCCAGTTCAATCCAACGTGCCGCTCCCCCATAATAACATGATGCTTGTTTCACCGTTCGCTTCAGAGCATCAATGTACAATTTCTTGCTAGCAACAACATGAAATTTAGCCACCCTCACTACATTCGGACCTAAAACTAAGCCTAAACCCCATTTCACCTTCTGTGTTTTTCTTAACAAGACACTCCTCTAATGCAAGACGACTCTGTAAGCACATACGACCCAAAAATCTCATTACGACCTAGCGTAGCCACTGAGTGCTGTTGCATTATTCATTTGTTTTCCCGAGCACTCGAAAATGGGGTGAATAATTCCGCGTGATGTTCAAAATGCAGCGCAAGGTTACTTCCAAGCATATTTTTTTTTTTTGCTGCACAAATAACACAGTCACCAGGACCTTAGTAGCGAAAGGATACTTGTAAAACTAAGAGGGTGGCTTGTAAGCGAGTCCACCTGTATAAAGGCAAATCTATTGAGAGTATTTCATTTCTACGCAGTAGAAAGTATTAATGAGCACTGCATATTTACGAATGCTAGGCAAAGACTGTACAGTGTGTTTACTAGTGGTACAGTGGGACATGCAGGTGGTACAATCTGGAGTGCAAGTAAAATGCAAAATATTGTGAACCAACAACTATTCGCAGTTCTCTATTCATGGATTTATCGTAACGTATTTTTTTTTAGGACCTGTTCTCAGCTGTTCAATATGTAACGCCAGTGTTACATACATCGGCATCTGAAAACGCTCGCAAACATGTTTAAAAAAAAAAAAAAATCAACAAGATGTATTTCTAAATAATCAATGTATATACGCATAAATGATTAATTTCATACTCCTACTTTGTTGTTTTGGTCGCGTATGTATTTTTTTGTGTTTGTGAAATTTTTGTAATTATTACGTCAATATATGATCATGTCAATGCAATTGTGGTAATGCTTCAGCAAAAAATAAATGAAAAAAATACATGGAAAAAAATCTTAACGTGGCGTATGCTTCGGGCTCGGCCACGGAAGGAGCTCAGGGGATTCCGCAGCTGTTGCAACTAAACTATGCAAATTGGTTGAATATGGCGGCGGCTAAATATAAAACGGCCATTAAAGTTTTAGGGTTGCATTAAACAGACGGATAAGAGAATAACGACGTGGGTGAGCAACAACCAGCAGGTGATTTAAGTAATGTGCCGTCGTGACAGGTTAGGATGCAGCGAGGAGTGCCTGTATAAATCTTACACACAGCTAATATTGTTCTCACATCCAGAGCTACCCACACACGCAAGCACACATACACACAGTATATCGCGATATATCGAGAGAGAATTTTTTTCAAGATTTTGCACTAAAAATGAAAGTGATAGAGGAAATACTGAAATAAATAAATGAAAAAAATATTTTTAAATTTTAAACAATTTTTAATCATTTATGTATTGGATATTTTGTTTTTGCGTTTATATTTTAATTTTTTCCCCACTTTTTTAAATGTCCTTTGCTGTTTTAAAATATTTTTAAATTATTACACAGGGTTTTTAAATGATGGCAAAACGGTGATGAAATACTGGGTTTGCTACAAAGATGATGCACCTTGTCTGGGAGGTTAGTAGCCGGAATTCAATCTCCAATTAGGTAAATAGTATAGTACAAATCCTTTTGTTACAACTTGTTAACAACTAATGCATAAATGTATTTATCATTAGAGAATGAGCCCAATTTTATTATGGTGCGTCACGATTTTGAGGCCTTTTCTCCGTGAAGTGCCATAAGGACGAGAGTGCGCCATCATGGAGTGGAAACTAACTCAGACTGGCAGATGGGTCGAGGTCATTCAGTAAACAGTCACGCGGGTCAGAGTGACATTAAAATGTCTTTCATTGGCCGTCTATATAAAGAAGGGGGAGCTCTCGTGCATGCAAATGGCGCACTGTCACAAGACAACGATGTACAGTAATAAACGCTTGACAGAAAATCTCGTTACAGATGAGGGCCAAGGGTCAGAACTGTGGAGCTGACAAACATAAATTGCCGCATGCCTTTAACTGAAAATCCTACAAAAACCTGCAGCGCCTTGGATAAATGACCTGATGTTATTTTATTTATTTTTGCTCACATTTTACTGATTCTCTCCATCCTCGTTGGCTCCGTCTCTCAAACGGAAAAAGCTACCCACATTTGCTGCTCTAATGTGTAATTTTGGTGCTAGAGTGTGTGTGTGTGTGGGGGGGGGTTGCATGAGTCGGAGGCTTTTTCGTCACGACGTTACAACTGTTGCCGCACGGTGGTCAAGGAATGTCGGCCATCGGCGGTCGTGACTAAGGAACGCGGAAGTATTGTATGAGCGCCTACAATGCTCACTCATGTTGTGTTGTGACAGAAGATGAATCTTATGCGCGGTACGTAGCTTTGCTAAGGGCTACTGCAAGCACGAAGCCCCTTTCACAATGCTTTCCCCCTAAATGGGATCATTATAACTACAGTGTATAGAGTCCCTCTGTACAGAAAATGAAAATTACTCGAGTATGTTCATAGGGTGCGTTTACATCGACCTTCTTGCATTCTGCTAATTAGATGTCCTCCCCGCATGCACTAAACACTATGACAGATGTCAACTTTACACACAGGAAAGACTTATATGACCTGGCCTAACACTGCTATAACTAAAATTAAACATCGCAAATCAAGGAAAAATATGCTCGTTGTTTACTTGTTTTGCTTAACATGTCCTTTTTTTTTTTAATTTGACGTGTCACTTCAATTTTTTTGCCCACATCTCTTCCAAGTCTCAGAGCTGTTCATCATGAAGCAATACAGTTGGAATGTAATGACTTTTCTTCTGATGAGGAAAAAAAATAATAAACACACCACACAATAATAATGCAAATAAATTAACCAAGGGGTTGCAAAGGCCTGGCCTTGAGGGACGTTGTTCCAGAAAAATAATGACATTTTTTGATTTATGCATTTTGTATTTTTGGATCATATTGCCCCCCTTTAATTAAAATTGCCAGTCAACAACAACTAAACTTTGGCGAAAATGGATGGCGCAGCTTCTTTTAAAATGCAAGAATAAGGCGTGGTAACAGATTGGCTGTGTTATGTCGTGCGACCGCTTCGTGCGCACGACAAAGTGTTTGAATCACGAGTAGCAAGACAGCAGCGCTGGGGTCCTTCTGCTTTCATTTATAATTCAGAGCAGCGCCGCATACCATTTGTCCTCAGCAGAATTACAATTTCATATCTACACTTTCTGGGGAATTGCTTTTTTTTTTGAAAAGGCAAAACAACGATGCCTACCTATACGAGGCCTCGAGTAGTCCATTGTTAGAAGAACTCTTTGGGGAATATAAGACATTTACCGGGAAATAAAGACTGAATGGCGAAGAAACGACGTGTATGAGTGTTTGACAATTCAACACGCAGAGACAAAAAAAAAAACAAAACAAACAAAAACAATGAGGGCTCAGCACATCCATGCGTGTGGAAAATCAATATCTCTGCACTGCTTTTGCTGCGTCTTATCTTCTTTATCGCTAGTCAAACTCAAATGGATATGTCAGAGACAAGTAGGGGTGAGAGTAATAATCGATTCTTAGATGCATCAGGATGCAGATGAAAACGATTCTCGATCGATTAATACAGTTCAACAATTGATTTTTTTTTTTTTTAAATGCAAAGAAGGTGGAACGACACAAGTCAAAGTGTGAAAAATGTTTAAATCGCCCAATCGATGGTATTATGAGCCGAAAATAATACGCGTACAAGCATCTGCCCAAGCATCCGAGTGAATAACTCTCACTTTAATATAGCGGGTCAAATAAAAAAAAACGATATCTGATAAAACAGTCGGTCACGTGTTGGTTTACAACCAGAGGTTCAGCAGCTTCTCCTGCTAGACGGTTCACCTAAAACCGGCTAAACTAGAAAATATGACGACATTCATCCGGTTTGACGAAAGATGATGTCACATCACGCGGCATCAGGCTTTCTGCAACGTGAACATGGACACATGACACGCGAGTGTGTCTTCTCTTTGTTTATGCTTTCTCAATTGATGTGTGTGATTAGACGATCCATTCATCTCCCAGAAGCTTAATTACTAACGGTGTTGATCTTTTTTTGACAATAATGAATGAATAAGCGCCAATTAGATGATCTGACTGCATGTACGATGAATTGTACTTCATTCATTTACGTCTCCTCCTCGGGGCTGTTTTGATTCAAGAATGGAAATAAATGGCTGTAATTTTAGTCATTGAAATTTGTCAGGATAAGAAAAGCAAAGAATTTGCAACGACGAATGTATGAAGACTCGTAAATAATCTTTAGCTTAAATGAATCGTGTAGTGGTGAGATCGCCACCCCTAATGACAAGCATATTTTTCTACAGAAGTAAACAGTAAAATTGTTTTAATTGTTAAAATTATTGACCACAGGCAATTCTAAATATTTTTTGCCCATCACCGCTAGGCTCAATCTACCACGTAAAACCTGGAATCTACCAATCGCTTTACTTTTTGTCACAGATTGTGGTCGTATTGCTGTAATTAAACTGTCTTGAAAGTGTTTCTTTGTTTTGTTTGAGGGAGTCTGCAGGGAAAGAAAAGCCATTGTCAGGTCCTGAAAAGTGACATTTTACAGCGTCTGTAACCCGCGAGTACCTCATTAAGACATTATGGAACCTAGCGCCGTCGTGCCAAGCAACAGAGGGAAGAGATTTGATTTGGCAATCGAGCTGCAGGCGCTCGCGTGCGGCACGCAACGCTTCCGCGCTGGCTCGGCCGGGGCTCGTTCCGCTACCTGTCATCGCCGCTTCTGACTCACCGCTTAACCTTTGCGACCGTATACGGCTCAACACTGGCCCCCCGCTTGGGAGGGGCCAATCAGTTAACTGGATGGTGCTCGCAGCCGGCAAGCTCGACGCCCATCCTCACACGTGAGACTGCGACAACGGTGCGCACAGCACACTGACCGCCACTCGTAGATTCTCATTTTAGGCAGTCAAAACTGAAGCAGACTCCAGAGGCAACCCATTAGGCCAGATTTAATAACATGTCAAACAATATTTCAGTTTAACCTTTAATAATATGACTTGTATAAGGATAAATACGGTGAACACAGCCATATTATGAATTAGACTTTGTTAGTCTTTTTTTTTTCTTTTAGTTGTAAGTGATATTGGTCCGCATATATTAAAGTAGCATATTTTTCACTACGCTAATCTCTACATTAATGTCAGATAGCCAATTTGGATTATAAATTCACATTAATCTATCAGACTTTTGTTGATACTGTCCATGGTTTGGCTAAATATTTGTGTGTTTAAATACACTGTGTAATATTCTCATTTTATGTGTCAGTTTTACAGGAAACAACAGTGTCAAATGTACATTTTACAGCCAGCGCACAGCAAGCGAGAGAAATAATACTTCAAAACTTTATGCTAATGATGTAAATTCATACTGTATTACTACAAACACTATTAGAGAATACATTTCAAAAATATGTTTTAGCAAGTTTAAATGAGTTTAAAACATGGGAGTGGAAAAGCACTTTTTTTTTCCCTCCCTGCATGTTTTGTGTCTATTTATTGCATTTTTTTTATGATTCCAATGTGGTTGCGGAAGGTATCCCGGAAAGGTTTTGAAAACTGAATGGTAAATCTTGCCTATTATGTGATACATTACAGTGGAAACATTGTAAAGTAGACACAAACTGAACCGGACTGCTCATTGGGAACAAGGCCGCACTTGGTTTAACCCATTTAGGACATTGCCGCATTTGACCACTGGTAGCGGTTTGCCGCTGTCGCCTTCATGGACCACAAGGGGTATATTGTGTTTGCAGACAATACCGCATTGAAAACGGCTCATAATTACTCACCAAAGCGTGATTGTTTTGAAATACCAGGTGTTTTGTCCAATGACAAGAGTGGACAAAGGGGGAGAACAAAAGGCCAGCCCAGTTTGATAGGAGGAGGACATAAAGTGAATCAGCCGCGAAGAAATGTGTGCGTGTGCGTGTGTGTTAGACCATCGCAAAAGGTCATAGATGGGGATATTACCCTGTGAAAAAAAATCTGCAGTAATTCACAAAAATTAGCACTTGTTGCGTTTCTCATGGCAACGCACCCAACAAAAATATCACAAAGTGGATATACACGTCAAATAATGTGCCTGTTGCCATCTAATGGAAAAATATTTACTTGTTCTGCCCGTCACGTTACAACACTGGCATAGATAGATAAAATACATTATTTGTTTTATGCAACATTTACAGAGCATTAAAGTAAAATCGAATAATTCCCACTGCACATCCGACAATTTCTCCAGGCACACTGGTTGGGAAACACTGTCTCAGCCTGTAATCATTAAAACGCTCAATCTAATACCTAATCCACAGGATTGAAGTCAACCATCTGATTTACAGTAGAAGGTCCTGATAGTCACAACGAAAGAGCTTCTCCCGACACCATCTGCACAAGGCTCTCAAAATAAGCCGTCATTGCATTCAACTGCGCCTCAACTGTGAGCTGGAAGAGGGACGGAATGTCCCGTGTGTGTTGAGAGCATACAACAGTGTATATATGAGCCCCCCCCGGCTATCGATTCACTCAGACCTGCACAGACAAATTATCGCACCTACATTTAAAGACGCCGTTCTAATTAAGGCTCGTCATCAGTGCTTTTGCCTTCAGAGTTGGAACCAGTTTGTGCATCGCATTTCTTCTATTCGCAAGGACGGGCGACCCGCAGAGGATTGCCAAGCCGCCTCATTCAGATGCGAAGCGCCAGGCGGCTACAGTAGACATCATGGAGTGTGCAATATTCTCTCAATGCATCTCCCGCTAGTGTTACGCGGCTCACTGGATATTATAGATAGAGGTCGCCAATCCCCAGCATAAGAGGTCATGTAGAGGGCGACTTGTTTGACGTAACCGTTTTTTTTTTTTTTGTTTTGTTGGTTTAAACAATTTTCATCTGTATTTTTCTACTGCAGGCACACCTGAATTCTTCCCTTTTTCTTTTTAAATTAAAGTTAATCAAGTAAAACACAGTAAATAGCTTGAAATGGTATAAAGGCAAAACTGAAACGTTATTAATAATTTTCACAATTCATCAAGATTTCAGAATTATACAAGAAGAAGCTGTAGTGCGGACCAATGTAACGAACAATTACTCAATAAATTCATCATTTAAAGTCACCCTATTAAAGACTTATGATCAAATCATATGGAACCTCACAAACTTTTAGCCAATCAAATAAATCCATCAGTTTTCTTAGGCGCTTATCCTCACAAGAGTCGCGGGGAGTGCTAGAGCCTATCCCAGCTGTCAACTGGCAGGAGGCAGGGCACGCCCTGAACTGTTTGCCAGCCAATCGCAGGGCACATAGAGACAAACAGCCGCACTCACAATCATACCTAGGGGCAATTCAGTGTGTCCAATTAATGTTGCATGTTTTTGGGATGTGGGAGGAAACCGGAGTGCATGGAGAAAACCCGCGCAGGCACGGGGAGAACATGCAAACTCTGATCAGGTGGGTCTGGGATCGAACCCGGGTCGTCAGAACAGTGAAGCCAACGCTTTACTGGCTGACCCACGGTGCTGCCCAATCGGTGCCGAAAGCAAAGAATGCTTCCCTTGAATGACATTTAGATGAAAATCTAATAATAGCAGCCAATCAACTGATCGTGTCATGTTAATCACTCTGCGCGGTTAAATGTGTTGGATGGCACGTGACCCCCCCCCCCTCCTCCCTCCCTTCTGATTCCACGCAACATTTGCAAGCGCCACCTCTCTGAACCTGTTAAATACCAGTATCACCATTCGCGGCAATACTGCCAGTTTTAAATGTGTGATACAGGACTCTGTTACTACCCGCGCGTGGGCGCCCTGCGAAAGCGGGAGGCAGCCAGCAAATGCAAATAAAAGTCTGGGGAGAGAGAGGGAAAAAAAAAAAGTGACAATATATTCTCATCAAGTGTTACCAAAAATACATTCTCCTGCACTTTACCAGAACACCAGGGGAGGCGGGGAAAATGTTCCGTAGCCCTGAAACCCACACCTCTCCATGATATGCTGTCACCCGGTAAAGCAACCCCTCGTCTCCCTCCCTATGCGGAGAGAGACACCATTTCTTGGTATGCCGGCAAGCGAGGTTGTGCTCACCCTGTCTCAGCAGGCGTCTCGCTTGAGGCCGTGTCCACTATATGCGACAGCGGCAGGTAGCTGTCAGCGGTCTGAGTGGTGAATATTACGTGCACGAGGGCTGACAGTGTAGTGTCGGCGCGCTGGTCTTTTCTGAGGACCCCAAGCTGGCCTACCAGATATTAAACCGGTTATGAAATGACCTGCTATGTCTTCGAGAGCAGCAGTTTGTAAACTTGGGTCTGGGACCTGTCGCTTGGGGGGTCCGCGAAATACGTTGCAATAAATGACGTTGCATCATTTTAAAAAGTTCATCATCTCAACAGGTGCATCTTATGAAATTAGAACCTTTAGAAATCAAAACCTTTGTTAGGTAGCTCATTTCAAAAAATGAAACTCACAGAGCGGCACTACGCAAACTAAGTGAAATGTTTCATTTTTTTAATATATGTGCATAATAGTGAGGATTATAGTTCCTACGGTATTTAGAGCTACACATGGTGAATGAAGAAAATGGGAGAGAAGGTAGAGTAGACGAGGCAAGCGTGAATGACCAGGAAGTGGCAATGATTAGTAAAGGGGGAGTGAGAAAGGCACTGAACAGAATGAAAAATGGAAAGACAGTTCGCCCCGATGACATATCAGTGGAGGTATGTAAGCAATTTGGAGAGGTGGCTGTGGAGTTTTTGACCAACTTATTCAACAGAATAGTAGCGGGAGAAAAGATGCCAGGAGAATGGAGGAAAAGTGTGCTAGTCCCCATTTTAAAAGAACAAAGGCGAAGTTCAGAGCTGTGGAAACTGTAGAGGAATAAAGATGATAAGCCACACAATGAAGTTATGGGAAAGAGTAGTGGAGGCCAGACTCAGGACAGAAGTAAGTACCTGCGAGCAACAGTACGGTTTCATGCCTAGAAAGAGTACCACAGATGCACTATTTGCCTTGAGGATGCCCTTGGAAAAGTACAGAGAAGGTCAGAAGGAGCTACATTGTATCTTTGTAGACGTAGAGAAAGCCCATGACAGTGTACCAAGAGAGGAATTGTGGTACTTCATTCGCAAGTTCGGTGTAGCAGGATTAGAGACGGTGTCACTTAAGAAAGAACAGGAAGCAGAACTGGAGGTAGCAGAAATGAAGATGCTGAGGTTCTCCCTTGGAGTGAAAAGGTTGGATAGGATTAGCAATGAGCTCGTTAGAGGGACAGTTGGATGTTTTGGAGACAAGGTTAGAGAGAGCAGACTTCGATGGTTTGGACATGTCCAGAGGCCAGAGAGTGAGTATATTGGTAGAACGGTGCTGAGGATTGAGCTGCCAGGCAAAAGAGCGAGAGGAAGACCAAAGAAAAGGTTGATGGATGTTGTGAGGGAGGACATGACCAACGTAGGTGTTAGAGAGGAAGATGCACGAGATAGGATTCGACGGAAAAAGATGACACGCTGTGGTGACTCCCAGCGGGACGAGCCGAAAGGAAAAGAAGATTTAGAGCTACACGTGGTAGTGATCCCTCCATTGTAAGGATGTCCCTAGACCCAAAAATATGAGAGAATATTCTGGAAGAACGTGACGCAAAAGCCGAAGAAAACTAATTCAAACCACCACAGTACATCAACAAATCTTCCGGGCGATGATAATCATACAACCAGAAATAGAACATACCGGGTCCGACGTGTCAGTACAGTATGTGACATACAATGATTCACATGGTAATTACATCCACTGATGAACATTAATTAGTAGTTGCATGAGTGAATGCTCTTATTATACACTACAAAGAAGCTTTTGAATTTGTGAAAGTGAGATGATCCTCGAGGCTAAAAAGTAGTTCAGCACAAATGCGGTAAAGTGCTAAATAAACATTCGGGCTGAGAACACTGCATAGAATGCGTATGAAAGACAAGAAGACACTTCTGGGAAATCAATGTTTGGCGAGAGTAATCTGTCCATTTTCTCTCGGACTTATCCCGTTCGGGGTGACGGCGGGTGAATTCAGGTGAAAGGTGGACAATCACAATCACAGGTGGATTAGCCGCAGAGCATTAAATGTAACTCGATCCCACGCAAGGTGTGTGAAAGTTATGCGAACCTCCACACTACCAACCGTATCTGGACGGGGTAATTAAAGAATTTATTTTACAACCAAATCAACACCGACTTTGAAGATTGTACACAGTGGACGCTGAGATAAAGAAACAGATTTTTTTTTTTTTTGTACTTCTGCTTCTTGAATTCATTATGGC
The DNA here is from genome assembly GCF_019802595.1 of Syngnathoides biaculeatus. Taxonomy (NCBI): domain Eukaryota; kingdom Metazoa; phylum Chordata; class Actinopteri; order Syngnathiformes; family Syngnathidae; genus Syngnathoides; species Syngnathoides biaculeatus. Next base: position 10,278,864 of record NC_084640.1, on the reverse strand, counting down.
TAATTACGTAGCAATAAACACAAAATAAAAGGAATTCTGAAAATAATGAAATAAGACACACGAAGAATGACTCAGTTGGCACCGGAGCGTCATTAATGATGATCAATGGTGACAGATGAGCACAGCAAATGGGACTCGTCTCTGAGGTTGGGTGTCACGACGCGCCGTTGTCAAACAGACTGCCGGGCACTGCGGGTGGCCGAGCGCCCTCGAAGAAGTGACAACTTCGTTTGATATCCAATACTCCGAAACTAGCATAGTTCACGGAGTATCGTACGTGGGTGGGACGTAAAAACTTGAGCCTGCAGTTCCGCATGTGGCGACACGTCAAACAATTGTATTTAATTAAAACAAAAATGTTACCATATAAAAAAGCTGCAATGTGGTGCAAAAGATGGGATTTGGTACGATCACCGGATGATGCACTATTGTTCATTCTTTGTGAAATACAAACGTTAACCAAAATGCCTGCAGTAATTTCTATAAGGTATTACCTAAAGCACGATACACAAATACCAATAATGGTGAATTGAAATTAACTATGTCCCTTTTCCATTTAAAGTTAGCAAAGAACCGATTACAGGATGCCTCTGGAAGATTCCGTTGTCATTTTGGGGCATTTCAAGAAGTGCTCGTCAGCACAGCATGCCCGCACTATCGTGAGCATAAGCAGGACAGAAAATGGACAGATCGATGGATGGATGGATGATATTCATAGCAGAGGTATGGCACTTAAAACAAGCCTTTCTTTCATTTCACAGCATTAACCTATAACGCAAACACTCAACAAGACACCTAAGCGATTATGTGTTTGTGTTTTCTCCTGATGAGGATTGATGACGCTCGCTGCCTGCGAGTAATAACACAGTAGTGTTTATTTTTTTCCTTACACAGGTGAGAGAGGCATATCGCATTACTCCCTCTCTTTAGCGGCACTTTTAACGCGGCGGAGAGGCTGAGAGCGCAGGGACTTTCGGGCGACGACACGAGAGAGACTTGATTTTGTTGCTTTGAGAGATGACAGGTAATCTGTCTTCCAAGTAGGAGAACGCGGCAGCCTCCGGGGATTCTTTTGTTGCATCGCAAAGATTTTCTTTCAACAAAAAAAGCGCTTAGAACACAACAGTGTCAAATTCAGCAAAAGCCTAATCCCGACTATCTAAATGAATGAGGTCTTCGAAGGTGGACTGTCAGTGGCAGGTGGGAGAAGGTTTGATAAATTTGTACTCCTCCACCAAAACTGCAGCGCTGACAGCTTGTATTGTTCTGTAGCTATGATAAATGTTCATAAACGGACACAACAAGTCTGTGAAATGTCCTAACTTTGACAATCACACACCTATAAAAGGCAGCTTTTGATACTTTAAAAAAAAATGGAGTAGACAGATACAGTACAGATCCAAAACCTCATTTGAGCATTTTACCACTTTTCTGATAAATCAGCAAATGCAAGATTTGACGTCTCTAAAAATGTGTTTCTGAGCCATTGGGATTTTTCCTCCCCAAACCAGTCCAACAATTGTGAATTTTAAACTTGTTCAAAATTTATGATCGCAAATAGTTGAGTGGCAATGCTCATCTTTGGCCAAGCCATGGATTATATTCTATGAATTTGATTCTATTCCTCGCAAACGCAGATTTGGATGCGACCTGAAGCTTCCACAAAATAGTGTTTCTCTCATTCACCATAATAAAATTGACGAGAGTTTAGAACCTCAATGTAGTGACCAGATGAGAAAATGTTCTTCTATTTCTTCTACTACAGTGAACACCTACATTTTTGTGGTTTTATATTTGCAAACTTTCCTATTCCTGAAATCTTTCTGGATCTTTCTCTACTTTAACTCAATGAAGAAGTCACCCATTCACTGCTTTTGTTATTATTTGTGATCAGGCCCAAGCAGTAAGAGTAACGGACTGGCACCAGATCAGCGACCAAAAATACATTTTTGGTTAACTTCCTGCTTGATTCACAACAGTGGGAAAATGAACAGACAGGAATGTGAGGGATCGGAGCCTTTAGGAAAACAGCGGAAGCAAATTTTGCTTTTATGAGGACTGGAAAGTGGCACACAGTGATGCTCATTTGACGTGCCCACGGTTTACTTAAAATTAAAAGTGTCCTTCACATTAAAGTTTGCACATTTGCACACTCCATTTTCTGTCTATTCATTTTTCTCCTGGACTGAACGGAGCAGGAAGTTAACTAATTTGCTGATCACTGGCAAGACTGGAAGTACAGTCCATCGTGGACCTGGTGCATTGCCTTGGCGTCCACTGGTGGCATTTTCTTGTAACTGTTTCACTGAACTGAGGAGCCTCATTTAGAGAACAGTAGAACTTTGTCGACAACTTGTGCCATCTAGAGGCAAATTACTGTAGAAATAAACGAAGGTGCTCACGGTCACTCCGGCTTTCTATCGACATCAGAAGGAGATGTTTTGTGGAGTTGATTGATGGAGCCTGGACAGCAGAAGTGAAAAACGCGCAGCTAAAGCCAACTCTGCTTGGCCATTGGTCCTCGTCGGGCACATCAATCAGCTAAATGGGCAGCTGCCATTGCAAATTTAAGATTCTCTGCTCCAGTAGTTGGACAGTGAAGAAGCAAGCGGGGCAGTAATAAAATATCCGCCTTTTCTCCTGATATTTTATCGACAGTTAGCCTGGCGTCTCTATGTGCCAATTAGGTCGGCACTGCCAACATTTGCATGGAGGAGCTTGTTGCACAAATCCTCATTACCATTTAAACAAGACCACGGATATTTAGGTCCGCTTGAAAAGCGCCATGTCAGGAGAAAATACTCGGTTTTGATGTCTTCTGGATAGGGATAGAGATTTGACCATATAATTTATCGGTAATGGGAAGTTAACCATCAGTTAATCGATTAATTTTTGTGTCTACGGCACCGATCGTGGTATTGCAATGACGTCAAGCTCACACTTATTTGTACTTTTACATTGGACATTTGGCAAATATTCAATCGGTGTCCAATTTTTATCTACATCTGGAAACAGTCTGGTTCCAATCTAAAGACATCCAATTTTGTTATTCATGTTTGTTCTTAGTTACGCTTCCATGACACGATTGCCATTGTGGGTCACTTGAGAGCAGAATAACAGAATTGTGTCACTTCAACCTTGCAGTGAGAATCAGTCTTTGGTGACAGAATAAGAAAAATAAAATTCAAACCACTTCATGTTGTCAAACATCTGGATATTGGCCTGGCATTTTGTTTTTAGACTTGGCAAAACATTTGTCTATTAAAGCTGTACCATTTTTGGGATATGACAAGTAGGGCAATTCAATTTTTACATACAAGTTGGGGTTCAGGAGGCTGGATAGCCTCTCCCAAAGGATCCATAGCGTTGCTTTCCAGATATCTGATTATGTATTTGCACACAAATTACAAGTTACCGGTGCAAAAACGTTCTTTCCTTGCAGCCAGGCATGAATATATTCATTGTCATCTTGTCTCTCATGTTGCAAGTTTAATCATCGTCAACACAGGAGTGTATTCGTTTTTTGTTTTTTTTTTTTTTGGGGGGGGGGGGTGCAGTGCCATTTCTCAACCTCCATCACTCACGGCAATTAGGCACCTGAAAAAAAGCTTGGAGGCGTACTTTTTCCAGAGGTGAGATCCCCCTACGTGCGCTCGAAAGCCAAACATCCATCTGTGCGAGCAGGGGAGAGGGAGGGCGGATACAATAAAACTGCAACCATGTGAGCCGCTTCACAAGTGCCGTCTTATTAAATTATCTCTTTGCCTTTTACAGCCAGATCCCCAGCCCTCCTCTTTCCATCTCTCTTACAGGCTAAACATTTGTCTTTCCATTCATGGATGAATTTGTATTCCATTGAGAAAGGAGTGGGTGGGGGGGGGGGTGCGATGGGTGCAAAGTCTACACACAGGATTGCAATTTGTCCTCTCAAAGCAAAACAGCGAGAGCAAAACCCTACTGTTTAAAAGTGCAAATTGATTGGCTATTGTGTTTCTTTTTCGTTTTTTGTTACAGTCCTTTATGCAGTTGGTGAGGCGATATACAAACCCCAGAAGTGTGGATCCGATTGGCCCGGTGACTGTGTATTTAGCAACACCCCATTAAGTTGATATAGTGACACCTCATCACGAGGCCCACCACTTTGCCTTTAATCAAGTTGACAGACCAGCAACTCTATAATCAATAAGCTTATCTACATAACGCCGAGCCGCAGACGGCAAATAAAACCACCTGTTCTGGCACGGCGACCTCCGCTACACTATGTGTGAAGGTTGGAACGTTACACGGTTATGTTAAATGGATCAGATTTGGTCTTTGGTCTTGAGATGCAGTCAGATTATAAAGCCAATTTAAAAATGCACACACGTTCAAAAACAGTATTGGAATATATTTTATGAGAATCATGACTGGAAAGCAAATAACGTCACATCTTGGATCATGTAAAATTTCTTTTAGTCATGCAATTTTTCGAAACCTACAATTCATCTCAAACTTAAATCTACACTCTTTTTCATTTGCCCTAAAGAAAAGATCTCACTTTATTTCACCCTTATTCAACACGCAAATTGTTCAGTTGGAGGCGAATGAGATGGAAAAAGATCATGAACAAAAGGTGTGACTGAGGGCTTTTCATGAAATTCTGTGGAATGGGGGAGCTTTAATGTGTGTTTGCAGATCTATCCATGCACCACAAACATATATGAATTACTGCCTTCTCCTAATGAAAATTCTGTTTTGTCTTTACGGCAAAAGACTTTTTTTTTTCCTGCACATTGGGCTTCAGTTATGAAAGCACACATTTGCCAACAGAGAGGACCATCTCTAACCTGCCGAGCGACAAGAAGGAAAAAAAAAAAAAACACACATTTGCATGCGAGATCCAATCTGTGATTTCGCATACATTTTCTGGTGAGATCCAGCAGCTGCTTTGTGTACATTTGCGCCATGATCCGGGCCTCCTGTTGCACAGAACCTCAGTGGCGAGATCCAGCACACCACCACCCACGGATTCACTGACAAGATCTTTGTCTCTCATTGTGTATACACTTGCTGGCAAGCTCCAGCCCACCATTGCACACGCATTTACTGCCCAAATTTGCCAAATGCAGATGATGCGCTCACATTCGCTGGAGGGATGCGGTCAACTTGTGCACACAGTCGCTGGCGAGATCCAACCTATTGTTTTGCGCACACTTTCCAGTGTGTTCCAACAGCCTGTACGACCAACTCAAAGGTGAGTTCCAGCCAACTTTTACAAAGGCATTCGCCGGCAAGACGAATAAAGCACCGCGTCAACCCTCTTCAGTCGCAGTCCCAGTTGTTATGGAAACAATGTCTGGACTTGCGGGTCTGGCATTATAAAGAGTTGACGTCAGGAAGAAAGAAACTGCAAGAAATACGGTGTACAATAGAATTCTTTCGGGGTATTTTGACCCCCAAAAAAGTGAACCAGACATTTTAAATTCTGGGCAGAAAAAAATGTTCTGTCTGCTTCAATGTGTGTTGTAGTTGCCGCAATTGTTGTTATCAGCTTTGCTGCTGTCCTGCTTACAGTGATGTATTTGTTGCAGTCTTTGGAAGTTTTTAATACTCAACTCTTTTGTGCTGTAAAGCACCTTTTGAGCACTTGAACAAAAGCACTACAGAAAATGCGTTGTTTTTTTTTTTTTTTTTAAATTATTTTCTAGTTACTGAACTTTGCAGCAATATTGCAGTGCAGTTTATCATGGATGATTCATTGCCCAAAAAGTGTTGGGCAATTCAAACTGATTCATAGCGTTACAGGTTTGGTATAGCAAGGTAGGAGAAAACATAAGTACAGGAAAAGTAGTAAAGAGGAATCTATACAATGGATGACCAGTATGTAGAAAAATACAGTATGGAAATACTTTCAGTTGTTTGATCAACACTTATTAAATTTATTTGACTGATGGAATAATGAAACACTAGACTAGGACAGAATTCAGTTTGAAATTCCTCATTCTTGTTCAAAATGTTGCGAGTCTGCATCGAAGCACTTCATGATTGTTCCACACACACCCCCCCCACCTCCATTCTTGCTGTAGGCTCGCATTTCCGCAAGTAATGGATGCTTGATTCATCAAAAATCCTGTATCTCTGTTGCTCGTTGTCATGGTAACAAAAAAGCCGCACTTAGCGTTGGCCCAGCAGTAGAGTGGGGAAGGGGGCATTAAAAAAGGCTGAATAATAGGGCAAAGAGCATGCTGTAATTCTTTATCCTTGCGGCATTTTGACAAAAACTGTGGAAAACAATATGTCTCCTGAAAGTTGAGGTGTTTATGAAACGATCGATTAAGCACTGCATTTAAATGACATCCGTATCCGAATTCATCACGTTCACCCGGCAAGGCTGCCGACAAACGTCCTCCTTTTGAACACTCTCGAGGAGCACCCCCCTTATGATGTCTGCGCGCGCAATAAAAATGTTGTCGGAGATAATAAAAAGCAGTCAGCCAGTAACCTTCAGAAAAAACATTAGTGAAGCGCCTTCGAGACGAAGCTTCTGGCATTTAGGAAGTTTGTAAAACTGTCTACCCTTTTCACACAATCGAATCAATGGTTGATGTGTACGGTTTGGTGGGTGGGGGGGGACACCCAAAATTTGTCAACAGAATGAAAGAGGGACTGACGAGATGGGCTTTGATTGCCGAGGCGGAAAATTAAAATGAAATGAAAATCACAAAGACTGCAGAAATCTATTGGAATTAAGAAAGAAACCAAGCCAAGATCCATATCAGAGATTCAAGCTCCCAAACTGGAGACGCGACGAACCTTATTTACACGTCCTTTTTGTAGTCTGGCAGTGCCTTTGTCAAATAAAATAAAACAAAATCTTTACCACCCTGCAGGGACAAATTTGCAATAAAAGATGGGCCTGAATTGTACAGAAATTGTTCAAAAAAAAAAAAAACTTCCCATGGCTTTGCTTTTAAAAGTGTCTGCTTCGGCCTCCGTTTGCTCTCTCAAGATGAATAACAAAGTGAAAATAGAAATAACGCAACGTGGAGTTGACAGATCGCATTATTATGGCCTTGGAACAGCATCTCCGTCCCTGATAACTGTCAGAATTTGGACAAGGCTACACACACACACCCCAAAAATCAACAGACCTTAGATAGAAACAACCCCTAAAATGAGTACAAATACAAATGGAATGTTTGGCAAGCAGGGCTAATTTTGTACCCTCTCTAGTGTAAAGCTTGGAAAAAGGAAGTCAAAATATCCAATTAAACTTACACTTTTAGGTGCAAGGGAAAAAGCTTGAATTACATCCATAATTGGGCTTATGATAGTTTTTGGGCAACAGATAAAGGCATCCTAATGGCCCGACGCAAATTACTTGGCTCAAATAATCAGCTGGACTCGGAAGGCCGGGAGTGAAAGCGTGAGCCCACCTTTATGAAAATAAGGATGTTGGGGAAAAGAAACAAATGCAACACTTGTATTTGTATTTCTACGCAGAGGAGGATCTAGATGATTTCTACACGATCCCTCCTGCTTATCTTAAAGTCGACATTTTCACGCTTAATTTGCTCTATCGCCTTATTTTGCAGATAGTTTCCTCTTTGCAGGACAAAAAAAAAAAAAAGCACAATCAAACAAACAACAAAGCAATGGCTAAAACGAAGTCCCGTGAATCTCCTACAGAAAACCACCCTTGGTGAATCAAAAGTGTTTTCAGATGATGATCGCAGATGGTGCGACCAGGAAAAAAAAAAAAAAAGTGCTTTTTGGGTCCCTGGAGGTTCGCACGCTACCAAAGCTGCTGTCTGCACTTCTCCAAAATAGACCGCGGGCCATTATATATGCAAATAAAAACATGGCTTGAGACCAGTTGCGGGGCTTCACATGCTAAACGACAGGTAATGAGGTGACTGGATAAATGGGGATGAAACGCAAGGGAAGTTTCTCTCGGATAAAAATAAACACAGCGTATCACACGTGAGACTCACCCCACTGCAAGGGAGCGAGCTGCAGGTGCTCCAGGACCAGCTGGTTGAGGACTCCTTCCACGCTGGCCTCGCCGTGGCGCCGCAGGGAAGGGTGGAAAGTGGTTAAGGCGTAATTCTGAACAAACTTTGGCCCGATGTGTTCGACCGGCGCTCAGGTGTCAAACGCAAGGCCCGGGGGCCAGACCTGGCCCGCGAAGGCAAATCTCAAGTTTCCATTTCCATGATTGTTGTAAAAATCTGTACCAAAATTTCAAATTGTCATATGTCATATACGAAAAAGTTGAGATATTACAAGCATTTTTGCGTCACTAAATGTGAATAGTTGAAAAACACATTACCCTTGATTTCTGTTTCCAAAACCAGTTCATAAATTATGTAAATATGATAAGATGATTAAATATTTTTGTTCCATAGTCATAACGGCCCTCTGAGGGAAACTGAACAACAATGTGGCCCACGAGAAAAAATGGGTTCGGCACCCCTGGATTAGAGCATGAGTGTATTATGCTGCCCCCGGTGGCCAAGACAGGCACACCAGCAGGAGCATCACAATTCATTGTATTGACGCATTAAATCATGATGCCCAAATTTTCAATTCTATTTCATTTTTAGTTTGCTACATTTTCATAAAGAACGAAATTATTGGATGCCACGAACGGATATTCATGTCATTTCTATGGAAAACATTAGATACAAGTATTTTGTTCAATTTTAATGAATTGAACCCGGATCTCGAGGCACCACTCGACTTGGGAATTTGTTTAACATTTGTTTGAAAAGTAAATACATTCTCGTTTGTTTTTAAACCACCACAGGAAACCAAAAAATTGGTAGATTTTTTTAGATTTACATCTTTTGGCTTAGATAAAAAATACATAAGTGGGAAAAAAAAGCCATGTACTGTAACTCATTTTGATATTCATATTTTTTTGGGCTGTGTTTACGTGGGATGTTTGATAACATAGGCCTACTTCTCTGTGTTATAATATGCCGGTTAGATAATTTGCTGGGGGTTTGATTGCGGCGGTTAACAAGCTAACGCGGCTTTACTGATGCTTGTTACCAGTGAAATACAAAATAAATCTGGAATTTTTTTTTTTAGCACTATTTCATAATTTTATCCGTCAAGTGTGTAATTATGCTTTGGCCACCCTCATCGCAGTAAATCACACTTCATAAACGTAGGATGGGGAGAGATAAAAGCAGGGTATTCAGCCAGCACTATACTAGGTTTGAGAATCACCTGGAAGTCGGACCGCTGGTCTTTCTTCTCAAATGCAGCACTTTTCCTTGGTATTTATATTATTTTCTTCTGTCTCATTATTTGGACAGTTCCCCTTTGTGAAGTAGCGCTCAAACAGATCTTTGTGTTTGACTCATTTTTATAATCTTGCAGGTTTACTTATTCTTTTTTTTTTTTTGACTGCGACAGATGAGTGGTTTGGCGTTTACAGAGCCACGGGCGGATACAGCACATTTTCAAAATAACACTTCTTTCAGACTGATAATCAATACAAATGTTTGATTTATTCGCTCTGCGCAGCTCTGTTCCAAATGTTCTATGGTGGCCGGGGACCGTTGCTTTAAATTACACAAACTAATGTTGGGTTATTACCGTTATTAGTGTTCACCTCAAAATGTCAAAGGCTGCTGGGAAATATGTTTCTGTAACCTGACTCCAGCGGGAGCAGCAAACTGATCGATAATGCACCAGAGCAAATATGCCTAATAGAGAGCAATTATCCAGATAATATAAAATGATAACCTGGCTGACATTTGGACAACATGAATAAACAATTCACAACAATTAACCTTTGAGAGTTGGCAATACAGCAGGCAAGAAATGCGGGAATCTTAATTAAAAAAATAATGGTGAAATAACGATATCACTTGAAAACTGAATATGCAGAATAAGTTCCTCAGGGCTCAGTTGTGGGACCACCAGAGTTCTAGCTTCATGGGTAGACTTGTAATAGGAACGTGATAATCTTTGTAATTTTGTGTAAAATACATCTAGAAAGTATTCAGAGCGCTTCACTTTTCCCACATTTTATTCGGTGCCAATTCAAACGTAGACCAGACCGACAACGTAGAGACGATGTGGTGATGTCGAACAATCACATTCTGAAAACCTCGGAGTAGTGGCTACCACATCTGCCTTGCAATTTTGAGGTTTTTGGTTTGAATCTGGCCTTCATTTGTGATGTTTGGATATTCCTTGTGTCGTTTTTACTCCCACATCGGAAAAATTGCTGAAATTTTCCTCTGATCTGAAGTGCAGTGTGAATGGTTGGTTTTCTTAGACCTTCCCTGAAATTAGCTGGCGACCAGTCAAGGGTGTAGTCCGTCTCTCCGTAAAAGACAGACAGGGTAGTCTCCCGCTGCCCTGCATCCCCTAATTAGGATAAGCACTCTACAAAAGTAACAGATGGCTTTTCAAAAAAAAACAAAAAACCATTTACTGGAAGATTGTGCCATCCAGAAAGTGACTTCTAGTGACTTTTCTGATCCCCCCTAATTTTATTTCCACCAACATCGTGAGGTCAAAAGTTTTCTCCTGACAACAAGATTAATTGCAAGTTGACCTTGATGTTATTTAGATAGTGAGAAATTGTGCTGTGCGACAAAAGCAATATTTCTTCAATTTTATCACGAACACAAGCACTGGCCTGATATTGAGTCTGCCGAATTCAATCTGTCCTCGGGGTCACATTATTTATGCAGTATCCACACTCAGAGTGAGACTGATATTGTATTCAGTTTTCAATAAGATGGGCAAAAGTTACCATAACTAAGATGACCTTTGAGCACCGGTGTCAAACTAAAGGCCGAGGGGCTGGATTTGTCCCCGACCATCACACATTCTATGTGGGCTACTAAAGCAAAAAAAAAATGAAAAAAATTAAAAAGTGCCTATTTTGTATTTCTTGCTAAATAGATTTTTTTCTTTTCATTTGGCAGGAAATTGCAATTTGTCTTCCTTTTAACTGGTTTTACAGCCCTCTGAGGGAAACTAAAAGGTGGCCCGCAACGAAAATGAGTTTGACAGCCTTGCTCGAGACAGACTACACTGTGTCAAAGTCTGTCTTAGAGGGGCTCAAAACATCGTCAGCATGCTTGAGCCCACGTTGGTGCGAGATTCAGATTGACACACTAGAACATCTCTTTTGCAGTGTCAAAGTGTCAAGCACGGAGCCCATAAGCTTTGCCATCTGTCAGTGCTGAGGAACAAGTTCCCTGCTGGCCAGAGGGCCTCCAGATGTAGAACCCAGATGTCTTTTATCACTCCTGTGACTGCCAACGCACACCAAGCACTCCCAATCTTCTCACCGCCTTAAAAAAAAAAAAAAAATACATCGCCTCCTCACGGACTGAGGTGGCTTAAGAGTGCTGAGGATGCTAAATAATGAACACAAACACTCGTTCCACGTGCTTTCTGTCTGGAAAGGTTCAGCCAGCGGAAAAAAGGATATGATGCTCCAGCAGATGCCCAGTTTACTGTTGATCTGGCAGCCCTGAGCATGCTGTCGCTCCTCCTCCAGCTGTCTGGGGTTAGCGAAGTGAATTGTCTCCTGGTTGGGCGCGGGCAGACTCTCAAAGTCAAACTTGTCAACCTGGATGGCCATCCTGTAGGAGAGAAACACAGAAAATTACGTCGTGTGCCGTGATGTTTAAGGGACTTTATTGCAAACCACCACAATGGGCAGAATGATGGGGATGGGGGGGTGGGGGGAAGAAATCCCTTGATGAGTCCAGGGATGCATCAAAGTGACATGGTGGAAAAGCTCTGCAATTATTGTCAGGGAGCCTTTGCAACAAAGCAGCAAAAATGAGATAATGACGGTTCAAAACAACAAGGGGGGGGGAAAAATGCTAAACTGGATGCAGGTCTTGCAGCAGAACAGAACAACACTTAAACAGTCACCTTTGAAGATTAGTGGCAGAAGGCTTATGTCAAAGACTGAAGTCCCATCAAATGAGTGCTGTTTTTTTTTTTTTTTTAGTCTTCAAACACATTACACACGCGAGGACTAAAAATACAAGGCAAAAGGACACCGTCTGGCACGGTGTGGGGGCTGCTGTTCGTTTTGGACAAGTAATTACCAAGAACGGCAGGACCACATTTACACTTCAAATAAGACCAAACGTTTAACATGAGGGAACTGAAAAGGTTTTTTTCCCCTTCCTGAAAAACTGCAGTAGTCAGATTTGGATATAAAAAGGTACACACGAGACAGGCATACATCATTTGGTCACTTTGTTGAGTGGTGACTTGTTTGAACACTTAAATTGTGGTTCAAATTGACCAGTTTTATAGGTCTATCCGTCCATCAACCAAGCCGCTTATCCTCACAAGGGTTGCGGGAGTACAGGAGGCTGAAACACTGATCCTCAGAACTGTGAGGGTGACACTCAAACCAAAGATCGATGAGAGCAAAATATTTAAAGTATATTGATATTAAATGTACATTTAAATAAGAATAGTTTGCTAGCTTTCTACATTGTATATTTAAAATTGATCAGCAAATACACTCCCTTTAATGTTAAATGAAATACTGTAATGATACTGATATTAGAATTTTTATTTAAAAAAAATGAAGTGTACTAAATATCAACGGAATATTTAATAGTGGAATTCCATTGTTTTCTTTTTTTTAAGTTTTGGGTGATTACACATGAGCCATAAATAATGGCGAATAAAGATACAGTATAGATAATGATAATCACACGTTGTGAGGGACGGTTTTCTTTCTTTCACCATCATGAGCCGACAATACTTATTACGACAAGAGAGAAGCACTCGACCAAATCAGTTTCCCGATATGATTTGCAGTCTTCTTCGGGATTCAGCCATCCAGAGACCAATCTAAAGAGTTCCGAGACTTTTAATAATAAAACTGTGTACTGAAGACGGGCCACAGAGAAACATCTCGGCACCGAACGCCACGGTCGATTTCACCTCCCCTCACCGACGACACCTTTTCATGAGCTTTTATTTCTATGACTGACGAAGCTATATGGGGGGGGGATTGGCTAGATGAGCCAGATTGAAGCACTTAGCATCTCGACAATCTGACAAAGACTTTGCACCGACGAAAGCCGCATTTGCATCAACTTTGTAATTTCATTTGTCTATGCATATAAATAGATAGTTCTATTTTCTTTTCGCTGCGCTCTCCGAGCTCAGTGTGTTTTTGAGCCCGCATCTCATTGGTATTTTCATGACTCCCAATGAGTTTTACGGCAAGAGAGAGGTGATTTGAGCCGGCTGAAGGCATTCATCAGCCGATCCAATTCAAAGATCATTATTCTGGCTATTTTGCGTTGATGAAATCCATTCAAGGCAGCACATGATTCACAGAAGCTTTTGTTTGCTGACAGTCCTTTTCAAGTCCAGAGATGTTACAACCTCACATTGTTGGGCAGGCACTCGGAGAGTTGCCGGGGTGAAATGTTAACAATGCGCGTCACACGTCGGCAGGGAGCGGCTGCTACATACGAATTGATGCGTGATCTTTTCTTTCCGAGATTAGTTTTTGAAGCAGCGCGGACACAAATGAAACCAATCCAAGAGGGGTGCCTTGAGATACGAGGCAATATTCTAGAGAGAGCCTTGTGTCCCAGTATGTACAGTTATTGTCACAATAAAAGCAATGTTTAAAAAATAAATAAAGTCCAAGCACACCTAAATAAAATAATATGGGACAAGCGATCAGTATATTAGTATCTATATTGGATGTACAACTCTGAAGCACATTTTGTTTGAACCCACCCATTTTCTGCATCAGTAAAATTGTAATATAGGCTGTGTTTTGCATTCCATTGATTATCCCTAATAGTGAGCAATTATCCAGATAACATTAAAATCACCTAGCTGACATTTGGACAACATGAATAAACAACACACTACACTTAACCTTTGAGAGTTTTGCCAATACAGCAAGCATGCAATGTGGGAATCTTAATTAAAAAAAATAATGGTGAAATAATGATATCACTTGATAACTGAATATGCAGAATTAGTTCTCCAGGGCTCAGTTGTGGGACCACCAGGTTTCTAGCTTTATGGGTAGACTTGTAATGGGAATGTGATAATCTTTGTCATTCCCATTCCCAAAATAAAAACAGTGGGAATGCCCAATTTTAGATTTGGGTTTTGGCTAATGAGGACTAGATTTATACTATACAGGTATAACCCATGTGAAAACCAGAGAACCGAAAGACAAAATGAAAGGGGGCATTTTTTTTTTGTGACCATCAGAGGAATAGAACTCGGAATAAACAGGGGACACTTTCCCCAGTGCCACTGAATCCATTTGAATGTTATTTGCAGCTTGTTATGAAAAAAAATACGGCTTAGATCATTCCCGAGAGAAGTTGCTCACCAAGTAACGTTCCAGATGATGCAGCCACACAATTATTTAGAAAACCACACACCTTGGGGGGGAAAAAAAAAAAGACCTCATACGTTACCAACACTGTGTCCGCTGAGTGTGACCCCTGACACTGTGCTTCTAATTACCGCCATCTCACGATAATTTGGCAGTGAGGCCGGTCTAATGGCGGAGATAACACCAGCCGAGAGGGTCGGTGGGAAGCGACCCGTTCCTAATTAAATGTTGTGTTGCCTTTCAACCGAAAGTACATGATGATTATGTCAAAGCATCCGGGCTCACTTTCATTTCTGAAATGCGACCGCTGCCAAGCTGAAGCCGCAGATGGCAAGGGAGCAACGCCGAACGACGACGCACTCTCCACAGAGTAGCGGAAATCGTCCTCGCCATCGCCGCAGGAAAATACAATGGATGAACAAAAAAATGTGTTTTTTTGTTTTTTTTTTTTAATTTAAAGTTGGAGGAAACTAATTCTTGATTCTTCTGACATGTTGGATTTTGTTAAGATGCCTGGGGAACTTTATTTGAAATTGGAAAACATTGCACAATGCCACTAAAAATAGAGCTGAGCTCAAGATGTGATCTGAGCATTGCTCATTTTAGATGATAATATTGAATACTGAGAGCGTATTTTCTTCCACATTGAATTCACGTGATAACCTTTCATCCTTTTTCACGAGAGGTCTTTATGTTATTACAGCATATGACTGCACAAAAAAAGAATTATTGACAATGTTTCCACTGCATGTGCTGCATGACAATAAAATGTATTTATTTTATGGGCGCCTGGGTTACTTTATTATTTATACTCGAATTCTTTTTTTTTTTTCCTCCCTCAGCCAAGCATCCGGGATTTTATTAAAACTCGTTTTAAATTGTAACAAAATGTTGTCACAATTGATGTTTCTAATTAAAATGAACAGTGACATGGTTCCACAGAGCAAACAGTCACATTTATATTTTAGGTGAAAATCAATGTAATTAATAGTTCATGGTTGCAATGACGCACCTTGATTCTTACCCACGCCTGCGCAGTATATCAATACAGCGACAAATTATGATGTGATATGGATTTTTACTTCCCGGCTTGATTTATTTCCTAACCTTGGATATCTTTTCACGAGAGGTCTTGACTACTTTATGTGACTACTACGTGCGACTGTATGCATGTCCCTGAATAGTATATGAGAAATGTATCAATCCTCACGCCGCCCAGCGCGGAACGGTATATGATTTCCAAGCAGCATTTCGCGACAACCTTTTTTGCATCTTTCTGAAGAGGCACCGAGGTGTTAGTGCCGCAGGGGAAGGAGCTGCGAGCTCGCAGAGTGTGCGTATGCATGTTTTCATTTTCAGGTTATTTTTAGCTCACGTGCAAGAGCTTAAGGGCGCAGATCCATGGAGGCCTATGCAGAGCCAGGCGAGAGCGAGGATCTATTTTTAGACTGCGGCTGACTCTGTGTAACCCTTTGTTTGCGGGGGCCCTCCCACCATCCAAGCCTCCCCCCCCCCCCATGCCTCACTCAATATGCTGAGCTGCATCCAAAACAAATCCTCACGGCCAATTACGGAACGCACCGGCGCGTCCAAGGAGGTTACTGTGCAGACAATCTTCTAATACGCCGACTGTCATTAAAAGTGAGGAGCGGCACACTATTACGAGGGCTGACAAGAGTGAGCTATTTCTGTTTGTGATGTTAAAAGCGAGAAGGTTTTTCCGGGGGTGGCTGGCATCGCGCACAAGTGAGAGGCTTGACAAGAGGTAAAGGGAGGCAATATCATGCAAGCAAGAAGAGCCACAGCTGGATTTCGAGCAGGGATCTTTTTTTTTTTTTTTCCTTAAAATAAACAGTGACAAATAATAAAGGTCTGATCTGCAACAATTGCTGAGACAATGGCTTTGCCGCAGGGTAGATCAAATCACAGGCGATTGGAAAAGTTCCTCCAGTGTATTCATCTTCATGAATATTTAAATTGAATGGCGAGAGGAAGCAATTGGCTGACGCACGCCGCACTACGTCAAATGACTGGTGTCAGTAATCTGTGACAGATGGGTTGAATCTAGGACTACAGTGTTCCCCTGCTATAGCACCATTCATTGTTTGTGCCTCGCCTATATCCCAGAGCAGCGAGAAAATATATGCCTGTATTCTCCGTTTGTATGTATTGTTACAGTTTGTTGATGTGAAGCGGGCTTGCTAATTATTTTTTTTATTATTTTTGTCAACCTGTTAGAACTACTGTAATGTGTATTTTTTTTTATGTTTTAAACACCATCCACTTCCCCTAAAACCTTAAATATGTGTGAATTATTCGTAAAAAGAGCAGTACGGAGCCTAGACTGTGCCTTTTTGTATTCAATTGGGTTTTTTCATGAATTTATTTGTTATGGAGAATTTTAAAGGCCTTTAAAGTGCTCATTGCATTTTACTGTACAGTATTTTTTTTTTAAAAAGAGAAAAAAAAAATTCTCCTGATGTTGAAGAACCTCCAGTAAACCTCATCTCAGTGACGCCAACGGGGGTACCACACACCTCCGGGGAAGATATTATCTCCCCAATATTTGCTGAGGAGAAAAACAGAAACTTCCGTCTAGCAAATATGACGGGGTTGGGAATTGTGAATCCCAGAGAGCTGCGCATCATGACTGTCGGCTCTAATCCTTGTCAGAAAACATTGCTCTCATAGCCCGTCCTCAGCATGCACAGGTAATTTTTTTTTTTTTTTTAATTGGACACAACACCGCATATTGTTGGTGTAGTGAGCATCTCATGAATTAAAATGAGTGTGAGCGAACGAGATGGAGCAAAGCAAATATTCTTGCAGGAAAAGCGTGGGGTGTGAGGGTGTGGGGACATTTATTCATGTCCAACTGGGACTTACTGAAGATAGGATAACTGACTGCAAATACATTATGTGCCTAGCAGCCACAAAGGGTGAAGGTAGTCACCATGGAAACAAGCGTTGTTTGAAAAGCCTATGCACCAAGTCTTGGCCACACCCATGTGCGCGCTGATCCGTCAGTGCTAAAAGCGAATGAGGAGTGAAACGGAAAGGAGAAAAGTGCTGCGGTTCACATCAAGTGGCCGGACCGACTACAAGAAGTAGATTTACAGAGGTGCCAATGGAGGACTCCGGTGTGACTCGGACAGATCGGTCAATACCTCGGTGGTACTGATGTAGTGATGATGATGTAAAGCAACATGGCAAATAAAAAGATGTTTCCAAAATTGTGTAATATAATAAAATAACTTCATGCAATATTTTAAATGTTATTGTTTGATTGATTAATAAGCTAAATGGATATGTACAGGTGCTAACATTTTTTACGATATTACTTATAGTAAAGCCACATACTTATATAGAAGATAAATTAAAACAAAATAAATAATGTTAATACATTATAATTATAATTATAAATATTAAGACAGCGCTGGAAAATACAGGTGACAAAAATGATCACTTTGGGTCCAGTTGGGACATTTTCACCTTGGGGTGAACACACTTTTGTTGCCAGGTTGTGTGTTGTTATTGCCCTTGGGGCAGTAAATTTGCAGTGACAGACTGAATAATTTGCACTGGAACAATGTGGCATTTCTTCACTGTTGTCTAATGAAAAGATAAAGAAAATAAATACTGAAGTAGTAGAACTTATTTTTGAGATATTGTGTATATTGAAAAAAAAAAAAAAAAAAAAATCAACGCTAATAGCGTTTCGTGACCACATGAGAGTAGAAAGATGCACAGAGATGTCTGACTATTTGCTGTTTCATGTTTTAAATTATAGCTTCACTCTATGACGTAGCTGTGGACTTTGGGGACAGCGGAAAAAAAACAAAAAACTGAGTGCCCGTATGCGTTCCTACGTCTCACTTCACTCACTTTCAAAGAGATAAAGAATTGGTCATAACAGCATTGCGCTCAATGACACAAAGATATGAAAGCTTGGACACATCTTGTGAAAATGTTGCCTTCAAAAGGCATATTAAAAAAAATGGATTTGAGAAAACGCAGTTTTTAGTCAAAAAATAGTCTCCAGTGCTCATTTCATATCAGTGTTAAGACTCTCTGTCTGAGTTGAAGTTGTTTTTAAACATGAATGCTTGACTCCCCCCATTCACACAATTAAGAAGCCCATGGATGATAGACAGAATCATTTTTCTGGCCTGTCAGGCTCAAAAGCCCTCCGTTAACATGTCCTGGATGACAAGACTCCAGAAAACATCTTGAGCCTGACATCTCATTCATCACCGAAGAGACGCAAAATATCAAATGTTACGGCAGTGCGACTTGTGGCGATAGGGACACGTCGGGAGGCATGAAGTCACGCGAGGCTCGCCAAGATGGGAGATCTGCGAGAGGATAATCTTATTTCTCTCGGTATTCAAAAATCCCGTGCCTTATCGTTTAGTGTTGGACCTAATTTTCTCCAAAAAAAAAACAACCCGTGTTTGTCAACATCCGACATGGAAGCACTCGTCATGAGAGTCGAAAACTATTGTTAATTAAAGACTTCAATAAATCACCATTCATCTCGGGGATCGGTGTTGAGTCCTGCCGTAAAAAAAGATGAGCAATTGAGGCACCTCCTCACCGCCAAAATGTAATTGCTTACACTAATACAGAGAACTTTTTTTTCCTTGTGGTGCATGCCAAAATGGTCGTTACAAGCGAGCCACCAGCACACCACCTTTCAAGTGAATTGAAAATGATGGCGTGTCGCTGATGCAATTTCAGCTGTTTAATAAACCCCATTTTTTTATGTGAATAGCAAACCATGATTAGGCGAGATTGCATTAGTAGTCTAAAATGCAATTTACAGAATATGGCATTTTCCACAGAGACACATTGTGTCACATCAACATCAGTCATACATTCTCTGAAATATGCGCTTGGGCCACTGATGATGTTCCTATGTCACATTCATTTACTGAGAGCTTTTATGAACGACAAAAAAAAAACATGACTACAAGTAGCCTGTGAGAGATTTTTCAGCAACAACAGACAGTCAAATAGAACTTTGAATATGATTCGAGGAATTCCATATACGCACAGTTGATGGGTATCTTCATTTCAGTTCTAAACAAACTCTCAGAGGGGGAAAAAAAATCCACAATACCCTTGCAGTGATGTTGAATTTGTTTATCACTAGGTATTTATTCAGTTTGATATCACGCTGACTTGACCATTTCTCCCGAGTAATTCCCCTTTCACAACATTCCAAACGCGTGGGAAAAGGCTTATGAGTCACAGTGTCTGCGCCTGTCCATTCGCGAGCGGACTGGAGAGAAAATACTGACAATGATCATAATTTGCCACTCTGATGTGCAACGACAGAGCTGGACAAGGGGGTGCAGGAGAAAAGCCAAAGTCGTTTATAGAAACATTTTCGGGTTAACGAAAGGCGCAATGCGAAACTATGGCCTTGATGAAAACTCGGGATAATCGCCTCGTTTCTTTTGCGCTCACAAAGTCGTAGGACCTGTTAATACTCTGATGAAACTGAAATGTAGAAGACCATTATGTACAGATAATTTCCCATAATCATAAACTTGCTGGTCGGGGAAGTATGTTTCCCATTTCTAGAAGTCCTTCAAAAACACATTTTTTTTCCCTGGAGATGTTTTCCCACTGGCCTGTTCGTCATTCTTTATTTACAACTCTTCTTACCTTTGGCACTCGCTGGCATGGAGAACCAGGTCCTGGTTGTTCTTGGCACTGACAGTGAGCTCGTGCTCTGTTGGGTTGAAGATGTCCAGTAGCAGATGACACTGGCGGGTGCTAGGAGAAGAAAAATAACCCCAAGAATACAGTCCATGAATATTAAGGCAAAGTACTTTATGCATTAAACACAATTTAAAAAAAAGGATAGCATTGAAAATAGTCAATGTGCTACTTGAATGCTCTCAGAGGAAGTGAGGGATATTTGGCTTTTGGGTGAAATTTCAAGATCAGCATAAAATGCACTATAATTTTTATAGGTCAATGTAATCTCTCAAAACATTTGAATGCACATCAATTGTTTGTTTCAGTACTTTTTGTAATAAAAAAAAAGAAGAAAAAAAGAGGCAAATGTCAAAACCCACAAAAGTTTTTTTTTTTTTTTTTTTAAATCCCTCGATCACCAGTAAACATCTTGGTTCAATTAGCATTGGTACTTAAATGTTCTTATAAAGTAGTCAAGACCTCTCAGTTAACAATTGACCAATAGTAACCCTCTATTGCAAGGCTTTTAAACATCTTGTAAACAGCAAGTTGCAACAAAGATACAAAGAGACTCACAGAAAGGCATCCAAGTGCACAACCTTGGGCATTTTCATGGACCAAATGGGAATTTTGTTATTCAGCCATTAGTACTGAAACATTGAAAAATGGGACAACTGCATTTGAAATTCTAGGGAAGTTTCAATTAAGTTTAAGTGCATTGCAACTACCCTGAAATTTTAGTGAGTAGTGGATGCATAACCAATAGGCTACATCATCGTTTTAATTGACAGACACACGTATGACTGAGAGCGGTTATGAAGCCAAGATGCCCCATCCATCAGTCATTGTCCCAACATCAAAAGGTGACGACGCTTTCAAAAGAGTGTGGAGTCCTGGTTGGAGCAGACAGACCATTCTTCAAAATCAGAGCCAGGCCAGGCCTGCTTTTTTTCCCCTATTAGAGAACATAACAGGGTCAAATTTCAGGGTCAAAGGAGACTCTACCGTCTTTTTAGCTAAGTGTGTATTTCCCCATCTGGTAATGAATAAATGAAAAGGAATTTTATCTCCAATCAAACTGATATTACTGTTGAGTGTTTGTTTTTTTTGTTGTTTTTCCCCTCAAAAGTGTGACACAACTTTGTAATATTTTATCAGTGAAAACTGCAATAGAATAACATGTTGCACTAAACAGTGGCATGCACGAAGTTAATAAAATATTTAATATACTTCCAGCTATGTCACCACGCTCAAATATAAAACTGCAGGCTAAGCCAAGAACCCCCAGTATGGATATTTTCATTCATTCTATCATCTCCACTGCATCTCCTGACAAGACACGATACGACAAGGCTTTAAGTGTCATGCAAATCATGATGTTAAGGAAGTAGAACACAGCAGAAGTATGAAAAAAATATGCTTGGTGTAAATTAAACATCCCATCACCACGTTTTGCTCTGAGGCTAAAACAAAACTCATTCCCAGCCTGATTCCTGTCTCTTCAATCGTCGGGTTAATGGAGGATTACTGTGCGTTTGCCCAAGTCGCTAATAAACTGCCACGGCAATTAAAAGAGCATATTTTTTTGGGGCTTAGCAATGTTTCTTTAATTGTCTTGTTGTCTACGTTGGCAGACGTGATTAACAGGCTGAGTGGAGTGAGCTACTGATTTATAGGCCGGGGCAGTAAGCTGGAACGATCAATCAGAGCCACCCGATAAGAAACACAGACTCATTGCTCTGGCAATGTCCAACCGAGATCAAGACGGGATCGAATCGCCAGACAATGTGGATTTCTGGATGCCAGTTTCACTTGAAATGAACAATAGTCTGAACCTAAAATAACATTCAAAAGCAGTCGAAAGTTTATTCACCACAGAGAAAATGGTGGCTCTACTTGAACGCCTCGTCCGGCATAATCTTATTAAGCATTCGGGTGAGCTACAACAGGGGGCGCATAGATTTGAGGTGGATAAATGATTCAAAACTGCCATTAGGGCCTTCCATTTTAATATCCGTAAAAATGTTTAAATTCTTCCTCTTCGCCAGGATGCGGGAGGAAGGGATGAAAGTAAAGCAAGCACCTGCTGCTCAAAGTAAACTGCAAATTTATCATATTACTATGCACTGCGTTATAAGTACACACACACACACACACACACACACACACAACACACACACACACACACACACCATACTAATAGGGGAAAAAATTATATGCACCAGCACTGCTGTGTGGATGAATTCTATATATGTAGGAGAAATTATATTTCAAGCACGAAGCCGTGGCCACAGAAGATGACCTTTACTTGTGATTATTTCAGGTACAGCAGCAAGTGTGTCAGAGGGGAAAGAAAAAGAAAGTTAATGAATGCCACTGTCTATTTCACAGATTTCTGCCACGGGAACAAATGAAGCCCGAGCTCAACATATTGGGAATATTGGGTGGAAGAGGACACTGAAGTGTTTCCAAAGCTGGCACCAACCATTCAATCACGAGATGGGGTAAATATTGAAGGCCCAGGTCAGTCAATAAATGTAAAAAAGGAAACAATGTGGAAGTGGGTGGGCTGTGAGGTGGCAGTAGGTGGATAGGAAAGGACAAAAAGGATGAGCTTGATCAATGATTCTGGGCCACCTGCAGTAGGTAAAGTGTCCAAATAAGGGCATTCTCTTTAACTCATGCACTCTTCTAAAGAATTCTTGGAAACGTATTTAAAAAAAATAAATAAATACTTGACATGGTGGTGATATGACCAGGGCATAATGCGCTACATGAACACCGATTAACTCGACCTAATACTCAGACCAACGAAATGAAACTGGATCATTTCTCGCAGCACATTTGACGCCCTCCAAACAGCGGTAGCGGGCGTACATCACACTATGGCTAGACGAATGAACTATAGTGCTTGGTGGGGATAAATAATCAATGCGGTATATCACCAACAGTAAACCGCAGGACCTCAATCACCTGTTAGCGACAGAACAACAAGTGTTGCTGCTGAGAATGACATCAGCCTCCATCAAATCCCGGGTGAGTCTTGCCTCTCCGCATTGGATATAACACATTTTATTATGAGAGCACAGCACATACCAAATTGCTTTTTTTTTCCTCCCCCCCCCCATGTACACCTTCAAGTATGGATCACCGCGTATTTCCCACATGCTGTTTCATGGCCACTTCATTGAACAGATGTGACACCTTTTAATACCGCCAAGGCCCCCGAATGGCGAGTCAAAGGAAAATTACAAAATGGCGTCACTCCCCTGCACAGGGAAAGGTCAAAGTACCGGGAGCCAAGTAGGAGAAAACTGCTGTTTAAATGATATAGAAGCCACTAAATCGAATTTATGGAGGTGTATTTTTGTGTATTAGACAGAGAAAGAGTTCGGGGGGAGAGTCAAATGTGCTGACTAAATGTTGATGTGAGAAAAGTAGGTGAGACAAAGATAGAGCACTGTGGGAGGAAAGTGATGGCGTAGGCATAAAATAAGACGCCTGAAAATGTACACGGAGCAAAGAAAGCCAAACCAATTCGAAGTAATTTCGAGGGACAAAAATCACGAGAATGCTCATTGTGAAATAATTTACAGGAATGTCAAAATACTGGACGAAATATTAAAACATTTTAGTAGACAAAAAGGTGGGTTTTTTTTGTTTTTATGCTGTGTTTTGGAGCCATTTTGGATATTCTGTCATTTTACGCTTTATAAATTAGGTGGTTTTGTAAGTTGAAAGTCAAAAGCAGAGTTCAAAAGTAGACGAGGATGTGGAGGTGGGAGGACGGGAAAAGGTAACGCGATGGAGTAGACGGTAAGATGAAAGTGGTGACAGACTGAAAGTAAAGGTGAGGGGGAAAGAAGTGGGGTCCACAATCCAAGAAAAAAAAAAGAAGCTTGTGCAATGCTAGTACAAAGTAATAAATGAGATGCGAAATATTAGGGACTCTCATCACAGAACAGTTTAATAACAGAAGGGTGGTTGGTCCACAAAGTTTTCAATCTGCTAGTATGGTCTGCAATATTTACATTTTCATCATTAGTGCTACTATTGTAATATGATAAAATACTTCAATCTTTATCATTGCATACCCCAGAAATACTTTCAATTGAATTTCTTTGTATTGTAATCTATAGATTGCTGTGTTTGAATATGCTAGAGAATATGTTGATTTTATATGGAATGGCAATGTTAAATATGTTCAAAGGCAATAGCATACACTGGACAATTTCAAAATGACTTTTAAACCCGAGGAATGAGGGGAAAAAAAAAAAAGAGAAAGTTGAAGAGAATTTAAAAAAAAAATGTAACCATTAGTTTTCTTCAAAATCCTACTATTATCAAAACCTCCCCATTTACTCTATTTGACTCATTACTAATGTGCCAACGAATGCAGCATTGGATTATTAAAATGAAGCTCCCACCTGCAGGAAGCCTCATGTGTTTAAAGTCTCTTCATTTTGACACAATTTAAATGTTTTGCATCTTCAAATCATCAGATTAAGCAGATAGCGCTCGCGACGATACCAAGAAGGTAAGAGGGCGACAATAGAGCCAGCCGGCCGAGCGGCATAGACTATCTATCAACGCTGACCCAAAGACGGATGGCGTACGCTGTGGGTATTATTACAGGTAATGGTTCATCTCAAGTGGTCATTACCATGAGCGGGGCCCTTGCAAGGTTTCGGAGCGAGTGGGGTGGAGGAGCTGAAAAGTCAAGCCAGACCAGACGCGCAGAATTTGGATGCTTTCGAGGAGGCTGACGTGGAATCTAACATAATGCAAGTATTTGATACACATCCTGTTTCCTTTCCTTTTTTTTTTTTTTTTTTCTCATAACTGCTTATTAATGGCACAAGCCTCTAACCGCAGTGGAACCGTGCCATTGCCGGCCGATACGGACCCGGCCCTTCCGCAAACAGTAAAAAGAAAATTCACACTCACTTATTGCAAAAACAATGTCAGTTGCAGTAAGAAAACCACACTGCGAAAGGCAGCATCGTGCTATAGCGCATCAGTAGAGTAGTAATAGTAATAGTAAAAGCGAGGTTGACAGTTTAACTGGTCACTGCATTGTGGTTGCAAACGATTCTTGTCATTTTAAATGTGACAAATTACGTGGGAGAGCTTCAGCTCTCTGTTTTGTCTTTGTAACTACAAAAGCGCCTGAACATTTACAATTAGACTGACTAGATTTGGGAAGGGAACAAAAAAAAGAAAATCTTGAAAAAAAACACCGGACCACATGGTTAAAAACTAAATGTTTGAGGCATCTCAGAACCAGTCTGACTTGGGAAAATAACCTGTACGACTTTTGATTCCGATTATGTGTTGAGTAAATTTGGGATTGAATAATAAAAATACCATAAGAGATCGCTTCAAAGATATGTGACAGTATTTGGAAAAAGAATTTACACATCATGAATGTCTGCATAGGGAGTGTAACTCATGATTGTTAAGGGAATTTGTCGCTCATTATTCCAAATCCCACTGGTTTCCTTTCCATTTGCTCTTTGCTATTGTAAGTCTAGCAGTTTATTGATCAAAAACCAAAGTGATGAACTGAGCTGACACTGAAAACGAGAATCTATTGAAATTTCCTGGTACCTGGTAGCGGGAAGGGTGCTAACTCTGGTGAAGAACATCGACGGTTCCACGTCAACGTGGACTCCGACGGACAGCTCCCTGTAGTAGCCCTCCACTTTGCCGCCCCCCCCGGAGTACTTGAAGTTAAGGACTGCCTCTAAAGTCTGGAAAAAAAAAAAACAAAAAAAAGAGAACACGAAACTAAGAAATGTGACAAAAAAAATAGTAGTGACTGCTCCAACGAATTTCAGCACAGAGCGACTCTGTGTAATGTCAGATCAGATGCATGCGTTGTGTTTTGCTTTTCTATTAGCCCAACTGTTGCTGCTTTTAAGACAGACGCATCAAAAGCCATTACTGTAAAAATAATAAATGCACTGCCGCAGAGCTATTGTGCCATTTAATGAAATGGAAGTGCACGATCGCGGCGAGACCGCCTCAAGCGGCGAGACCGCCTCAAGCGGCGAAGCCGGGGCTACGGATGGTATATCAAAGTGAGGATTTGGACTCAACGTGGCTCCCCAAACTAAGAGATGGAGGGGTTTGGGTGGGAACTGCTGGCTTGGCTTTATAGCGAACGCACAAAGTCATCTGTCGAGAGGAAGGAAGAGCATTTACGCAGCCAAGTGGGCAAATGATGGGGAAATTAAAAGTGGCAGTTTATGGCGAGGGGAGCGCGAGCTGACTCAGGTAATGGGCTCAAGTGAAGCAAAAGGAGCATCCAAGGTTCTGGTTTTCTTCACACAGAGCATACATCAACCCCTGCACAAACTGCTGATTGAGGCACTGGCTTGTCTCTACGTCGGGAAAATTTCCCCTCCCGAATCTTTCCCTCTATTACAAAGTACAATCATTTAATGCTTGCTGGCTCGGTTTTTACCAATTAGAAAAGAAGGAAAAAGATACAGAGAGACGAGAAGAATATTTTCTGGTTATCCTCAGACCATGTTAAAATATAAAAAAAACACTATCACACTGATGAACTTTTTGTTTTTTCCTGAATAACTGTCGTGACTAATTTTTAATCAATGTTTCCAAGTGCAGTGCGCTTTTAAGGTGAAATATTTGTGGCATATTTTCATCGTACCAACCGGTGCAAATTAATCTCTCTTTTGCCAGCACTTCACTTGCCTTGGCTGTTGTTTCCGGGCCAAAAGTTCTATTTACACCCGCAAAAAGCTAGCAAAGCTGAACCCAAGTGATGACTTCTGTTTATCTCCCCGCAGCCCCATTCAAAAACCACAAACAGTGCCGAGCAGCCAGATTCAAATAGCCCAAACCTATCTGTCTCTGAAATCTTTAATAACAATACGGTTTCAGAACCACATTTTAACACTATTTGCACTGGGGCAGAGAAAACTGGCTGCGCTGATAACGGCCTGCAAATATTTCATGGGGTGAAACAGAAAGTGTTTGTCAATTTGACACCAGCGTCGGTGCCAATGTGTTTCCCAATACTTTTTATCGAAAATTTTTGCACAGGGATGGAAGTAAGAGTATAATTTGCAGGCAGCGGGCGACGGAAGCGGCGTGATCCCGCGGCTGCCCGTACGGCACTAATGGCCTCAGCGTGAGTCTCCAGAGGAGGACCGATTGTCTCGGAGACGCCGGCAAACACGGATTCCCGTATCCCTTTTGCCGACTGCGACAGACGTACAGTTTCTCGTCTGCTCAAACCTCCTCCCCCGATCTCTTGCTGTCAGTTCTCCAGCGCTTCGGGAACCCTTTTTCAATCACACCGGACTGACAAATGCCTCGACAGTAATAAGCTGACAAGAGCTCAGAGGGAAGGTGTCGCAGGGCAAAGCCCAATCAAACGGGTCAGAGAGATTAGGATAACAATTTGTTTGGCGCAATCCCGCCTATAATACGTTTTTACCACAACTGCATATCTCATTCATGAATCATTCATTCATTCACAATTCATGAATCCCTAATCAGTCTAATTCATTGTAGTGAGCCTTCAAATACAAAAATAGTTAATTGTTTACTATTTGTGAGTTATATGGATGGCACTTTGTATTCCAAACTCCTCTTTCATTACCCCCCAAAACGACATACAGGTGATCTTATTTTTGGGAAAAAAAATTGTCCTGGAAATGCATGTTAATAACTTCCACTATCGACCCAAGCTTAACTTAGCTTCTCCCCAAAATACAAAGCTCTTCACTCATACTGAATTTCTAAATGTCCTTCCAGAGACCCCTAAGTGGTGCCATTTCCCGTTCATTAATGACCAAATTCTTTTAGAGGGGCTACAAAATTTAAATGGAAAGAAAAGTACTGCATTAAATTGGACAAAAACTAAGCAGTACGGCAACAGGTTATCGAGGACTAACAGAACTTGTCTCCATTAAGTGATATAATGCTCACAAAAAGCCAAACAACATAGAGCTGTAATCGCTGCATGTGGCAGTTTGAAGTGAGCGCTTGCCAAATTAGCCATCAAAATAAAAGCCAACTTGATCTTTGCTTGCGAGTGCTGTCATACATCACCGGCGCCCATAAATACCGATGACTTCTCAGGGACTGTGCTGATGTAAGAGGGTCTGACACCAAAAAATGACAAGTGCACCGTGAGTCTGAAGAACCCACACTTCCAGTTTGTCTTGCCTGAGGAGGTAACGAACCATCTTGATGGGAATCTGCGTAATGGTGAAAAGGGGGAAAAAAATTCTGTGACGGCATTAAGGTGCAGCTTGGACTGCCAAAAAAATACAGCCCAATCAAGGAAATGCAAGCTTTAGAGGAACACGTGCTGTCCTCTTTATCTCTCGTGTACTGTTTGGAGATTTCCTTGTTAACACACAAGCTAATGGCGATAACTACTGGCCAACAGTCTTAATTCCACATGCTGATAAGGCAGAAACATCCTTATCTTAATGCAAATAGCCAAATTAGAATTGGTTCTAAGCCTCTATTTGTTGGAGACTTCCATTAATCTCTCAACTCCCCGTCTTTTTCTTATTTTCTTCCCAAGGTTTACGTTGACGTTCCCTCTATTTTCTTCCCTTCCTTGCAAGTGTTGTAAAGGCAGAGGTTTGTGGTGCGTTTTGATGAGGTGATGCAAAGGCAGACTGTGTACCTAATTGTCCTTAAAATAGGGTTTGAACCCTGCTTTGGATGCATCTGCTCAGCGGTAGGAAAGCAAGCCGCCAGCCAGGAAAGATATTTACACGGGCACGCTGGCCCCCATGGAAAACTGGAGCGATGACTTGAGGCCATTCAAATGCAATATAGCAATCTGGAGTACTGCTGGGACCGCATCTCCTGCGTACGCCTGGTGTCAATCACTGAGCCAATCGGCTGACCCCTAGGGTGAGGGTGCTTAGCAGAGACAACTGTGTCAAGTTTAGAAGAAAATATCCTGTTGATAGCTTTCTGTTGTCCTGTGGGGGAGTAACCTTCAAAACAGCAGACATAATGTCATTTATGTGAAATCCATCGCTCAAAGAGACCACTGTGCCTATACAGTCTGCCTGCCACCTTTATGGCTACTACAAGAGTTCAGGAATAACGGTTAAAACAGTTAGGCTGATTTCTTTTTATTTGGTGCACTGTTGAGTGAAAGCATCTGGTTTTGACACACTACTATTAACGTTTTTTTTTGGTGCTCTTTCTTTAATGCCCTGAGGGGCCAGAAGATCCTTCCATATCCCTGTCCAAAAAAGTGGTGATTGGTGCAAAGGAAGGATGTTGAAGCACTTACAACAACCTCGAGTGAACAAAAGTGCAAATGATATACTGCTCGGTTCAAGCAAACCACTCATTAAAAACACAACAGAGGGTTTTGGTTATTACCATTACTGCTAATTTTAGGCAACTGTAACTAACCTTGCTGGTCACCTAAATTCCATACTTCTTACAAAAGTTTCAGTCTCTAAAACAAAGCTTCGGGGTATTGTGGTATCCACTTCAAAACTGCGAACCCTATATTTTTTTTCCCCCCTTGAAGATATTGCTTGAAAATGAAAAGTGTTTTTTAAGTATCCCCAGACACGGGAGGAAGCACAGCAACTATTCAAGTGTGATTCAAGGCAAACACTGAAGCCTTGGTTGCCTCAAACAGGGAAGCTCTTTCATGCAACCCTTGTAGAAGTACTGTTTCAATATTATACATATATATATATATATATATATATATATATATATATGAAATATACTGATTGACCAAATGAATTAATAAAATTGTATATATTTCTATTTTTGGCATGGCACAATGAAAAAATATTTCAAATAAACATGTTTCCTATTTTATGAACTAAGATCGTTCTTGTACTGAAAAAGGAAAAAAAAATTACATCATAGCTCACGCATATTGTATAGAAAAAAATGATTTTGAAGCAATCAACAATGTATTCCCATAGCTATTTTTGAGTACTCCGCTCCAAAAAATGCTGAGCTGCCTAATGATAACAGAAAAATCAGTTTTACATGTATGTGTTTTTCAGATAAGAAGAAATTTTGACCGCCAGACACTGATGATTAGCACAAAACAACAAAGTCACAACAAATAATTCAAAAGTTCTCTTAAGTAAGGCCATAGACGGTGAACATCTCAATAATGCTTCCTGGTTCACATTCATCTGTGTCACCGCTGTCTTTTTTTTTATGCCTTAGAAAACCCCAAGATTTTGATCTGTCAATCTCTCACCTGTGGTCGACTTTACCCCTACTTGCATCATCCGTAGGAGATAGAAAAAAAAAAAAAAGCAAACCTATTCTGACAGTAAAGAGTAGAAAGGACAGAGGTCAGTTTTCAAATGTAAGAAGTTGATGCCAAACCTTCATAAAAATGTATTTCAGATCAAATACAGAAACCTGAAAATCTACCAAAGTACGATGAATTGTATGTAGTTACTTCCCTCCAGACAGAAAAAATGGAGTCAAAATCCAGAGAAACCAAAAGTTTGAAACAAAGAATTACATTGGAACACACGAGCAGACATCCGCACCAGACCTTTTTTTAATCCCTCCAAACGGTTTATTATACTTTGCTGTCCGCACACAAGCGCACGCACATCACCAACAATTACCTGTCAAGTACAAAAGCAAGTGCAATGGATGGTGCAGCGCGGTGGCATCCAAATATCCTGTTCTGGGTGACTGCAATACGGTCGTACGGCAATGCAGTGGCGGCATATGGAGGCACGCTCGGCCTGGCTGACTGGATTTCACACATGAATTCAAGTCCAGTAAGTATGATGAAATGCTTGACTCTCTATTAATTACATGCCGTTAGGCTTGCATACAGCTGCTGCAGGCACGCACAGCGAGAAGAGTCAACAAAGCCAACTTTATCATTATTCATTACGGTGTTGATTCAGTATACGTACATACTCGTGAATAATGGGCCTTAAAAATAATAAGCATTCTATTCCTGGACTTCTATGACTTCATCCCAGCTCTATGGTGCCATTTCAAAAATAAATGTGAATGAACAATGGTGTCAACATAACTAAAAATTACACTTACATTGCAATCTATTTCCAGTTTCTCTGTAAACCAAAACATGTGTTGTTTCTAGGTCATTGCATTTTACTGGTCAACATCTTTTTGGAATATTTATAACAAAATATACTTTAAAAACATCTTACTTGAGTTACCAAACGTCACAACATTCAAGTTAGGGTTAGAACTTCGATTGCTGTCATACACCCGTGCACATCAACACATTTCCCCAAATTCATTTTCCATGCTGCTTTTAGAAAATAAAAAAATAAAAATATTGCCAACAACGCTTGTCATTGATTAAAACAGTCAGGTCACATTGCCAGCGCAACCCGTCAACATGAAATTCCGGTCTGGAATCCATGACGGTTGCAACAAACAAGCAAAAGTACAAGAAGCCTTTAACTCCCTTGACAGACGTTCAAGATACAATAGAGAAAAAAAATGTATCAAAATCCAAGAACTAGATGTACACTTTGAGCTCGTATTAAGCTTCCAAGTATAAACCTAAAAAATCTTAACGCATTCGTGGGCAGCGTCCCATTTTTGGGACATCATGATTTTCGCGCATTGTATCCTTCAGTATATCAAAATATTTAAGAGTTTTAATCTGATTCTGATTCTGCTTTTTGGAACGATCTACTAAGAAACCCGAAGTACCATCTCGCGGCCAACGTCGCATTTTTGGAACGAGATTATAAATTCGTAAAGTTATCATATAATTTAACCATAAATGAAAAAAAGTGTTATTTCCTTGATTATGGCCTGTTCGGAGACTTTTATCTCAATAAGGCAAAAAAATTGCCACCCTGCCCATGAATGGGTTAATGCAATCCAAATCAAACTTTGACACTCAAGATCCCCCAATCCTCACAAAATACTGCATTAAGCTTTCTTCAACAACTTTTACCTCAAAAGTAAAACAATCACTTTTTTTTCCAGTTGTCCAATAACACAAGCGTTGCACTCCTAACATGTTCATCCAGCTGCACCTCATAAAAAACATAGTACATGATCAGAATTCCAAAAACATTTTGAAAAAAAACGAAAAACTTCATAACGTTTAGTACTGATGTGCTAACCAATTGGCACATCAGTACTAAACGAGTAAAATGAGAAAATCAAGGGTAACCGTGATAAACCAAGAGGAATTGAAGACAAATATGGGGACCATACAACAGCGTTAATAAGACAACAAGGAACAGGTTGAAAACATGAGAATGAGCGAGGGAATAAAAGGGTCCATCGTAGACGTCAGGTGCAATGAACAGGACACACGGCACTTCAGGGAGGCACACCGCCACATAAAACAAGATGTTATTGGCTTCCTACAGGTGCATGTAATGTGAACAAAAAATGGATGTCCAGAAACAAAAAGTCTCCAACTGGAAATATCCCAATTCCTAACAGGACTGTAACTCTCATCTTGCCAGATTGAAATGGACCCCCACCCACCCCCCCCGCTCGGTGCGAGCACGCGCTATGAATTTGATGAAAAATGCCGTGCTGACTCTCCGCCAATGCGGGTAAGACAACAGGTTTGCTGACTCATCGAGGAATTCAAGTGAACCATTTTCAGAATTCACTCGTATATTAGCAGGCCCTCCTTTTTATTGTATCCCAAAGGTCTAATTTGACACTCCAAGTGGAAGCGGGACTCCTCCAGGAAACCACTCAACATTTGCAGTCAAAAGAAAAACCACAAGTGTGATTAATACAGTGTAATTATCACCGAAGAGAAAAACAAAAGAAGCAAAAAGGCATGTAATTACATTTGCTGTCAAACAACTATTCGGGGGGTAAGAGAGAGCGAGGTGTTGGGACGTGGTACGGAAGCTAACGCCGCTTCCGCAAAAGACGTCACAGGAAACTGACGTCATGTGAAAAGGGAGAACGAAAAATCTGCCAACGTCCCAGTCCCCCTCTCTGAGGGATTCCATAATCAGAAGCTTCTTCGCGATGGGTTCCCCGCACCTTGCATCTCATCCATCCTCCCACTTTGCCTCACTCGCAGCCCGTCCTCATTTATCGTCGCCGTGTGACGGATGTGCTTTTTGTTGAAGCGAGCTCGTCTACAGGCTGCAGTGCACTGATAAAGTGGCGAAGGTAGAAGCAGTACAGATGGCTTTTGCAGCCTTCAAACACGTCTAAGAAGATCAATCCATCCTTTTCTTATAGCGCTTGCCCTCCATAGGGTTGCGAGTCAATCCCGGACTGGCCGGCAGTCAATCAAATCAATCGCAGGACACATGAACAAACAACCTCGCATATTCAAAAGGATATGACGAACGACAATTTAGAGTCTTGCCGATTTTTGGAATTTGGGAAGAAAGCAGAGTACAAGAAAAAAAAAAAATCCCACAAAAGAACAAAAACTCCACACTGGAAGGCAGGAGCATAACCTCAGAACTGTGACGTAGATGCGCTAACCACTAGCTCACCATGCAGCTGCCTAAAATATGGATGGTCAGATGGAAAAAAAAAAAGACAAGGCTAAACTTAGCTTCTCCCCAACATACTTGCCTTTCAAATGAGATGCATGACTTTAACATACTTCTTTGTCACCAATTCCAGCTTTGATGGGTTCTTGAGGCATTGTAGGGCAGCTAAGCAATCACACAAAAGGATGCCAAAGGTGAACTGGGGTTTGATTCCAAAGAGAATGAGATGATGAGAGATGTTGTGACATGCATGAAAGTCTTTGGTATTCTTTCCAAGGATTTTCATATAAGATACCAAAAACTGATGAGAATTTGCACAATGAACCCAGGTCGCTCCTTGGCAGAGGTAATCACGTAGATTATAGGAATCAAACAGTAGATAATGTGAACCCACCAAGGATGACACAGCCTTTCGATTAGTCTCAATTACCCCCCCTCCGTCAAACATTTCCGGGCAAAGCGCGGCCCGCTCGGCAGCAGTAAACTTTCTGAGCTCTGACGGCGAGGGCTAAAAATAGACGTCATTTGACAGATTGCCGCACGCCACGCCGAGCTCGCTGCCACAAGAGGATGGATGGTTTATTTAGTCCGTGTGTTGTCCCCCCCGAGGCGTCGGTGGAGACAGTTGTGTTAAATAAGGCCAAATCTTTCACTGAAGGAGGCTTCTGTTTGCAGACTGGGATGGAATAGGACAACGAGGCAGCACTGTAATATAGAGCCGCTCTAAGAAGACTTTGAAACTTTTTGCAATGCTTTCTCGTCATTTCAGTATTTTTGTTTTATTTTTTTTTTTGTCTGGACGGCAGAGTGCACTGCTCCTGCAGCACAGTTTCATAAATAATGCCGACTCATTGAGTCCATTCACAACCTGTGGAATGTCCCCCCCCCGTTCTAATTCCAGTCTTTTTATCTACTGGATTTTGTCAAGAGCACCTCTGTTCGATTAATAATAAAAAAAAAAAAAAGTCCAATCGCAAACTACCCTCTAAGTCCTCATCTTCAGTTGAACCATTTTTGTTCTACTTTGGTCTTTAATTAAGCTTGTGTAAAGTCTTTGGCTGTCTAATCAGCATAGGTCACCTAGTCCAAAATGTATTAGCTATAAGAAATGTTTATTTGTTTATCCATCCATACCAACTGTGTACAGTGCTCGGTAGAACAATTAAACACTATATGGCAGAAGATGCAACTAACCAGTGTTTGTACCTTTTACCATTCATACCAAAGAGTTTCCTATTTGAATTTGTGGGAAAATAAAAAGTAGATCGACGCGATCGAGGCAGTCTTGATCGATTGCAACGGCGTGCCGAGAAAAAAAAAAAAAAAGGGGCACCAGTCGTATTTTTCTGATCTTGAGCTCACTGCGCATGTGCAAACCACACAGTACAGGAAAACACGCTAGTCGGCGACTTCCCCCTATTTTAAGCTGTCGCTTAAGAAATCTTAAATATGAGTATGGATGCTGGAGTAAAGAAGATAAAAACGTATCACTTTCATACAGAAAGTGAGGCGGACTTTTTTTCCACTATGTCATTTTCGAAGTCCATTTGCCTCATCTGCCAGTGAAGTGAAATGTGGAACGGCATCTTCGAAATGTTTATGAAAAATACGACCCCGACATTCCGCCGAAAGGCAAGCTGAGAATGAGAAAAGCGAACGAACTAAAATCCCAAGTGGCCGAACAGCAGTCACTTTTCACACAATATAGTTGAACAGCAAAAGCCACCACCATCGTTTCCGGGTTC
The DNA here is from genome assembly GCF_019802595.1 of Syngnathoides biaculeatus. Lineage (NCBI taxonomy): Eukaryota > Metazoa > Chordata > Actinopteri > Syngnathiformes > Syngnathidae > Syngnathoides > Syngnathoides biaculeatus. The sequence goes on along the minus strand of NC_084640.1, from coordinate 10,243,564 downwards.
GTCACATCACACATAAAAGAGGCATAGGTGACTCGTTGTTCAGATCTTTTAAAAATATGCGGAAATATCTTCGATAAAATTACACAGCGTGGCCATGGCTGATGCGTGGAAGAACATCGGAGATTGTGAGTGTTTCTCACTGCAGTTGGACAAATCCACTGGCGTGAGTGACACAGCCCAGGTGTGCATTTTCATTTGTATGGTGTCTCATAGTTACAAAAAATGTTTAAAGTTAATTATGTTGTGTAATATTGTCTCATGCGATTATGCAAGGCACACAAACATACATTTACACATAAAGAATCCTCAATCTACCTTAAAATAAACGTGTTTTGCATTTTTATAGTGGGTAGATCTTTGTGACTTGGTCATTCTATTTCATCATTGGTCATTCTTTTAAAAAAAAAAAAAAACTCACCCAATTCCCTGTCGATCGCGAGAGGCTGAATGCTTGAAAAGTAGATCTTGGGGTAAAAAAGTCTGGGCACCCCTGATTTAGACATAATTGCCTTGTCTAACATTAAAGTTTGACCTTGGTGCCATCTTGTGGCATTCTTTTACCATTATAAACATTTATGCAGGGCGTTAATTACAATTTTTAGCTGCTCAGAGCCAGGCCTAGTGTCTAACATGTGCAACCATATCTACTTTTGTGACATTTTTGTTTGGTGGTGAGGCGTGAGATACACATGAGCATCCGAGAGTAAAGCTCCACCTTGAAAAGCAAAGGCTCTTTCAAAGTCAACCCTGCACCTGACGATGAGGATGAAACGAGCCAAAGGACACGGGGAGAGAGGAAGTTGTTTTATTACCCAGCCAAGAAAGAGAACGTCATTGGTCACTAAGCTGGAGGATCACATGTGGGCAGACAGCTGTGGCAGTTATAAATATCAGTATCGCAAGCTGGGATCGGCGAGCTGAAGCGTCGTCTGCAGCACTCGCCGGCTAAAAATAGCACTCGGGCTGGCTGGCAGGCAGGCAGGCAGGCAGGCAGGAGGGAGGAAGACGATTGCGTGCTGCTTTTTTAAAAATTTTTTCTTCCTCACACAATGTGATTAGCGTTAAAAGAAGTTTTGCCCACCGCAACCATCAGACACGTGCTGTATTCAAATCCGATGCAGATGTCATCCGCGGTTGTGACAAACGCACAAATACAAGAACATCAGATCGCTTCGGGCCATCTGGTTTGGAAACGAGATAATGGTCCGCTTCTCATTAAGCTCAGAGCCAACGGCGGCGGCAGCAGGCCGTTTCAATCAAATGGCCAATAATTGTTGCAAACCACTTTAATGCTATTGTGATTTGAAAAACAAATCTTGCTCGACAGATCACAAGGTCACGCGCATCTAGTAGTACAAGTAATAATTGTTAATTGATTGGAGGTTGATACTCTAGTCGTAGTAACATCTATGCTCAGCCCATCTATGGCATTTCTCTTTATGTGTTAATAAGAAAGCGGACTTTGGTCAGATGCAATTATAAAATTATTTGAAACATTTTAGTTGAAATATGCAATGTTTAATTTTGTGTGGTACATTTACAATAAACTTCAACTGTGCGTGACAAATAGCTTGAAGCAAGCATGCATTGCTTCTTATTTGGAGAAGTGTTTGTGGCAACAGGTGCTAAGGAATACTTGGCCTGTTTTAATGTTTGAAGTGTGTGGGAGGGGGTTCAAATATTTTTCTAAAAGCTCTCGCTATAATCATGGATTTGCACCTCGTGGTTGGGTTTGAATTGTAGATTTCTGGATTTATATGCTTTTTGTTTTATAACACATGCATCTTATGTCCTTTTTCTTTTAGTTTTTATAATGGCCAGTTTGCAAAATCCACATATACACTTGGCCAATATGTCATTTTGTTTTGTCTGTATGTCTGGGAAATAATTTGATACCTGGGTATTGCTGCAATATGACATGGTATTAAACACCCATTAATGGCTGCAGTTCCGCATCCCTTGTGGTTGATTTTTCACACATCGTCCATAACCAATCATGTTATCTCGCAATGTTGCTTCTGGATTCAGTCAAACGACACCCTCCCAATTATCACGTATTGCAGACTTTTGTCAGAGCAAAGTTTATAAGCCAACAATGGCAGCATAACTGAACAGAAGGGCAAAATTACTACACAAACTAACAAAGTTGTCTTGTTTTTAGGTATAATACATTTTATTTTTCTTTGTAACTTGCTTAAAGTCTGTCTTTAATGGGACTGTTTTCTTTCAAATTGGAAAAAATTGTGCATTCCAGGCCCTCTGAAACAGGAAGGAGGAGGCTGACTGCTTCATTTAACTGTTCACAGCATTAAAACATGCACCTGCACGTAATCTCTGCAATGCAGTAACAAGACACGATCCTCAGGACATTGAATTGCCTTGGATGCAATTTGACAGCAACATCCGCATATTAAACATAATTGCGTCTGTGTGTCTTCAGAAGATGGGGTGGCACAATTTTTGTCGTATGTCTCTGTAGCATCAGCTTACACTGAAGTCACATGAAGGATAATTGAAGGGAACAGGTCAATAATATTAGTCAAGTTACGTCAAGAACGCATCTCCACAATAAAGGATGCCGGCTTTTCAAAATCGCCCCCACCCAAAAAAAAAAAAAAAACAACTTTGAAAGCAGCCATCTTAGTCACGTGGGCAATCAGCACAGCACTCCGGAGATAACAAAAGGCTCAGCATTCATTGCAGACACAATCTGATTCCATCAGAGCTGCAAGAGGTAAGCAAGGGATTTGCTACAACTGGGTGCAGCACATTTCCCCCCCCCATCCTACGTGTCTCCGGTCCTCGTTGGCAAAAATGTCACCGAGATTGAGCGACGAAAAGGTCAGCGAGAAGAACATATTGCAGTAAACAAATGACAAACACGGGTTAGGCAGTCGCACGATTTGTACACGTTTAAAACGTTTGCAAAGGGATGTGGTGAACAATGCAAGTAAGATGCCTCCCCGGGCTCTCGGGTTTTCAGCCAAAGTTTCTTGAAACAAAATAGCAACTATGAGTCATGCAGTAGGAAACCTAAAATAAATGTACCAGAGTACATTCTGCCTCAGCTTTATTGAGCAGAACCCTCTTTGAAAAGAAAAGGGCGTTTCCTTGCATCCAGCTTTAAGGTGCACTTGTATTTGTTTGGGCGAGAAGCTCTTAAAAGAGACAGATTATGGAAAATGGAAACTCTAAAGGACCCTGCATAGTCATTAGATGTAAAATTACACAGAAAAGTAAATGTTTTGTGAGGTGGCGAGTTCCGAAAATGTGATTACTGCTTGGGCAGTATCTCCGACACCATTTGACAAGTCAAGTTGATTTATATCACCCTTCCTCACAAGAGTGAATCACAGTTGACAAAGATTGACAATATGCCCCCAATCAACCCCCACCCCCCTCTCAGTCGGGCAAGGAAAACACATGCAATTGGCGATGAAGCGCTGAACCCGTCTGTGAAAATACAAAACAGTGCATTGACTCGCAATGTAGCAACGAGCAATCGAGGTGAAAACGCACCAAAAATATTGATTGAAATCTCAAGTGAGAGTCTCAATATCATGTTCTGAAGAGTGAAACATGTTTTTTGTCTGTTTTTTTTTTTTTTTTTTTTGCAATTCAGGGCAAGCCACCGAAATTGCAGTTCTCAAGCCTGCAGGTGACCCAGTAGCAGGTATACAAAAAGAAAATCATTCCCAGTGCAGACCACATCACTTACGATTCTATCCTGCCTCTCCAACTCCACTAATTTTCCTCTCCTTTCACACACCGCATTATCCCTTTGCATTGTGACTGCACTCTGTTCATCCGCAACATGTTTTATTTATGGTCAAATACAACAAGCTGCAACTTGGTGGCATGTCTCGCTCCAGTCATAAATACACACCAAAGACAATGACTGCTTTCATCTTCATGCATCCGTGCACTTCCCAAAAGGCTCGTGTCGTTTATTTACCTTAATATGACTGTACTCCCCCTTGCCGGACTCGCCGCTGACGGCCTTGCTTTCGGGCCTGGGCTTGAGGACTTGACGCAAAGGACTGGAGATTGGCAGGCCTGTCACACTGATTCCATCTACAAATTCCAAAAAAAAAATTTAAAAAAAGGAGCGCGGCGTCAGCGAAAGTAGCAAGGTTATTTGTAATCGGAGGCAAGCAGAGCATCAGGGGAAAGGAGAACATTCACAAAGTTAAATATCAGCATTCTGTGAGAGAATTCACAAGGATTTTGCTGTTCATTGTTTGAATACCCTTGATTAGTATGTCCACTTCTGACCTTCTGTGCAAATCTTTACTTAGATCAAAACTGCCAGACAGCCCCCTGAATTTGTTAATTGTGCAAATTCACGGCGACCTTGAATGCAACTGTAGACGAGAGCAGCTGCGGATCTATGGCCGCTGCCTTTATTGCGCTCAGTCCGTGATCAAAAGATCCCGGAGCCAACAATCTCACGTCAGCTGTACCAACGTGTCTGTGACGTCGGCAGAGCAGAGCACCGCATCGTTCCTCCCCCCCAAATGGCCTTTGGACAATTACAATAATGATAGCTTGGCATACAGAACCAATTGGAAGTTGTCCTGTTTTTCTCATGTTCTCAGAGTGATAAAGCATAACGGCTAGATTTAGATGGAACTAAATTTACCATGACAGCATAAGCAATGCAACACAGTCAAGAGGAACAGATTGATGGAAGTCAAAGTACATCTTCAGTACATGGAGGAGTTTTCTGAAAGGAGCCCAAGACGGTGAATCATTTGAGAGATTTTTAGACTGGGAAATTCAACCTGGGGGGGGTGGGCACAAGGGTATGAAAGTTGCAAGCAGAAATGAATCGTACCCTGGACTGCCTTTTTGGCAAATCCTCAAAAGACATTGCATGGCCAGTTGTTGGTAAAATGCATACAGTGTGTGGCAAAAATCACAATGCAATTTTTTTTCCCATTTTTGTTTCTGGTATCATTTGGACACATGTGAGGTCATCAGCATTTGAAAACGTGCGCAATGCAGCTTTGACATTGGACTCATGCTGCAATATTTCCACCTAACAAGAACTTTTTCTGTTCCCGACTACATGTAAGCAACAGTTTGATCAATTTTATAGTCATCAAACAGGTCCTACACATAATACAGCATTTGTTCTTACCAAATCGCACAGTGGAAGGCTGAAAGGAAAACATACAACTCCCAGATGAAGTGTTTTCAAATCAGGAGGTATGCGCAGGAACTCCGCATCAACAAAAGCTCGATTTGGCAGATGCTTCAAAGAGTGATAAAACTTTACCCGTACAAACAATTTTTAATTGTTTTAGCAACATAGCCTTCTCTTGAAGCCTTTCAACAGCCTGACATGAGTACGAGGAAGGCATAATCACTCTCTAAAGCATCAGGTGAATTGAGTTCTTGTTGATGCTGATTTCCAGTGCGACCGTCTGGATAGACTTTCCTTTCCCTGCTGTAGGAGTTGGGTATTTTTCCCATTAGGGGTGGTAGTAGCAGGCCTTTTGCTGCTCGGCTTGTCAAGAACAGATCCCGTTTCAAGAAACGTGGCACTCAAAATGTAATTTGTACAAAACGATGGAGCAGTGTGACGACCATGAAGCCACTCAAAAGCTTCTCACTGGCGCTCAAATGCATTCGGGACAGTAGATTTCAAACCAACTGTCAGGAAGGCTACGCTGTATGGCGGCCTTAACTTCCCGTTGTCGGCTGTTGAAGCATTAGCCAATTCGTCCGCCGTTCCTTCGAGGCACGATTGCAGTATAACAACCAATACCACGGGCACTTTCACGCTTTGCGGTGTGTAGCCTGTTCAAGGCAACACACTTGATTCCAAATGTCTCATGTCGTGTGAGTCATGGATTGGGTGATTAACGGTGGCACTGCTCGCAATAACCGCTTCCGATCCGTATTGGTCGGATTCTCCAGAATTCTAAGAGCTCAGCGCCTGTGTAGAATGCAGCTTGTACTTATGTGGTGCAATCAGAATGTGATGAATGCGGCACTGTTCTCATATTAACAAAAACGGCGAACCCCCGTTAAACATGCGGGGTACGTTTCCGACCATCCCGCATTGGTGAAAATCTGCGAAATGGAGAAAGCCAGCATTAACGCTTTACAGGTATTAAAACAACAAACTCAAACACAAAAGAAAATTTCAAGCTTAAGTATTAAAAATACAGGATGCATTAGGGGCAGGGCCTGGTCTGATGGATTATTACATTTTTGTATTCATATATTTGAAAATACAGTGGCATTTTTCTTCCATCAAAAACATTTTTCACCCACCTAGAGAGGATTAATGGCATTTCAAGTCATCTCAATTCGAAAATGCATTTGATATATAAGAAAATGTGACATTCTTGATTAGGGGATGAATTAAACATAAGTCAAGTCGCCACAGTTCATTCCACAAAATCTGCAACAGAGCAGGGCTGCAGCGGCTGAACCGCGTCAGAAGCCGAGGCAAGGAGTGGGCATCTTTTCGGGCAAGCTAGAAAACAATACGACAACAACAGGAGTGTGAGATTGCAGCTGCTGCCAGCAATACAAACGAGCGGCGATGTAGGGACAAACAAGAACAGCGGGACACAACAGAACACCCCCCTCCCACCTTTCTCTATTTGAGTCCTTCAAGCAGTATACGTTGTGGATGCTTATTTACTGCAATGGAAGCTCCACCCGAGGGTGGAGCCGCCGTCCCTTCACCTCCACACGCACCATCAGCGCATCAATGCTGGAGCTGCAGCGCTGTCATTAGGTACGACACTCATAGCATTTAACATGATAAACCTCCCAGGGAGTCGAGGCTCATTTGTCCCGAGTGATGACATCACTCCTGTCGGGTCCTGAGTTATGGTGTTGTCGTTTCAAGGCGGAGCCAAAGTGAAGGATAAACTCATTTGGGGATATATCGGCGAGGCTCAGCCTGCATCGAATGTTCCCTCTTGACTGTCTTCTTTGTCTAATGTGCCCCCGTCTGCCTCGGCTGACAAAGGACGCCAGGTACATCGGACAAAAAAAAAAAAAAAAAAAAAAAAAAACAGATCAGGCTGATCGATTAACCTTCTCCATATGTGCATACAAATAGAAGATATGATTAGTTACCGGGGCTGATATACTTTAGCATAACAATCAGTCACTTCAGCTCTCAGACTATAAATAAGCACTAATGTTAACACAATGCATCTCTGACACACACACACTAGCCTGGCATGTGAGCTACGAGCTGGGGCTGACAAGAGATGGGCCTAAAGTGGAGCCGTGGATAAAGCCTTGCAAATCAATTCATTACTAGTGATTACCCCCAACGATGTTAATTTGACTTTAATTTAACAACTTCAACAACGGGCCTTGAAAGGATTTTTGCACAGTGTCTTGTTTTTAAAGCGGCAGTTGGATTAAATGAACGAGGTTTAAAAAAAATAAACAGGGGGTCCTTGGTCCTAATGTTTAGTTTTTATTGGTACAGTAAAACCGATAATGACTTTAACTTGGTCAGAAATGATTTATGCTTGGATGAAACAAATTCCGTCCACGTTAGCCGCTTTATCGCTTGTGTTTGCACGTCTACGGTGAACCTCGTAGCAGATAAAAGGGCTTAGCCGGAACTATAATGGAGGCATATGACACCGGAGCCTCCTGTGCTTGAAAACGATTAACCGTGTTTACTTTTGAATGAAAACAAATTTAATCATGGCGATTGCACCTAACTTTGGAATATGAATGAACGTCTGTCGCGCCGAAGCTTACGCCAAGCAAGGTCCCACAATGCCGTTTGACTGCCAGGCAAATCTCTCAGTATTTCACAGCAGACTGGAGGTCCCCCCCCTTTAGATATTTTTTTTTTCCTGTTCTCTTTTATATCTGGTGAGTGTGATGACATTCACACACGGGTGCACTGCTAGTGGTGCATTTTATTTCACCAGGCAATGATTGGTTTGGCTTGAGCTCAAGGGGTATGGGGGCTTAGAAACAGTATGGGGGATCACACACGCCCATACGGAGCCAGTGTTGCCAGGGCTTCTGAATGTAACATACAGGAAGGTTTCATCAAGCTTCAATAATTGAAAAACATTTTTTTGTTTTTTTTACAGCATACAGGGAAGTCTGAATTAGAGTTGCACGTCTTCAGGATTGTACCATGTGGTGCCGTAACATGCTGAGCTGCACTGAAAGTGCAATAGAATAGCAAAAAGAAGGCAGAAAAAGCACCTCACAAAAATCCAGTACTATTGTTGCTTCTTCAGAGCAGTGAGGAGACATGCATGTGAATGTTTCGGTATGTTCTGTTTGTATGTACTGAGCAGTTTAACAGAGAAAAATGGATCTGCACGCCCTTACCTTCATGGCTCACCAGTTAGGGCGATCAATTTTTAACAAAAACAGACAAAACAAATACTGTCATGTAGCTAACCTAACTATACTACAAATAACTTGAAGCGAAAATGCTGCACGGCCCCCGCAGAGCGAGGGAATAGTTTTACAACGGTTCTCAGACAGTTGAGCACTCGAGAGCGGTAACTGATTTGTTCTCAGGTTATTTTCGACGCTTTAAATGTCTTTGTAATGTTTAGAAATAGAAGACAACATTCAGACAGACCAATAGTAACTTTGTTAAAACATTTACCATATTTGGGCAAACAGGGTTTATGCCCGACAGACAACATGCTCTCCCTATACAGCAGATTTTTAACCATCGCGGGTTGGTCTGGAACTCATCCTCTACGACAAAACGAGGTTCACTGTAATATGAGGTCATATTTAAGAGGTAGTTGGTTAAAAGTCCACCAGAGGATTAATAAGCCATTAATTAAGCTATTACACTAGCACGTCAGTTTAACCGTGTCAAATGTGTTTACTGAAAATTGCACTGCCACAACAACAGCATTCATAGCCCTTAGTTGGGATATACCACGCCTTATCTTCTTTATTCAGGGCCTCGATTATTGCTCAACTAATTAAAAACAGTGGAATGGTATCATTGAAATGACCTCACGAGTGGAGATAAATGCGCAGAGCTGTATGTGTTTACTCTGTCAGTCATCTGGAGCCGCAAAACACACACACACAAAGCAGAAATCGGTGTGGTGCAGGCATCAGTCCGTGTGGGTCCCTCATTAATATTTATCAGAGTCAGAAGTTCAACAGGCGCTAGGAAGAGGTACAGTGGTCCTGAGCGAGAAGGAAAAGAAAGAGTTTGAACTTGGAAAAATGACGGGAAGGAAGGAACACAATGAACGAGCCCACAGGTAGAGAAGGTCAAAAAAAAAAAATTTCCAACCCCTCTCCAAATTTGGAATACAAATGAGAGGAAAGGATGCGTGCAACCAAGAGTCCAAGGAGTGAAATGAAGATATAGAGACCTTAAAGACCTCTCTCCCGTTACCCTGAATGTGAAATAAGGAGGTCTGATCCTCGTTAGCGGAGAAAGAAAATGCAACCACCGATCCCGTCTTCTCACCGACTTCAGTCAATTAAGGGCTCTACTCAATAGAAAAGTTCATTCTCGGCGTACAATGGCACAAATTGTGCACGTTGAATTGATTGTCTGCACAATTAGTGATGGGGTCTCAAACCATGGATGTCAAGCTACACATGGAAAAAAAGATTTGTAATTAAAAAGTAATTACAGGACTTGAAAGCCCATGAGAATTTACTTTGGTATTTAGGTTTAGAAGCTGCCAAGTTTTTTTGTGTGTTTTTTTTTTGGTTATAAGATCAGAATCAGATTCTGTTTACAAGAAAAATGCAAAATATATTTTGTGTAACCTTACACGGTTCCTGAAAAAAATATTGTGAGAGCTTTTTCATATTTTGCTCAACTACTTTAGGGACTGCAGGGTTTCCACGGTAGACGTGGAGTTCTCAGGAAGAGCAAAACAGCAGGCTAATTGTTTTTTGTTTTTTTTAATTAGTTTAAGAAGAGTCAGTTTACCGTCATTGAGGTCCTGCAACAGGTTCTCCTGGCCGGAGAAGTCCAGTTTGACATTAATGTCGACTGTCAACGTGACAGCCTGGCCGGGTTTAAGAGGCATGTGAGATGAAACATCCCCCAGGTCCCACGTCAGAAACTCCCCAAACACTTTCTCTGCACACACAAGGGACAAAAACTCAATTAAAAACTTAGCACGGCAAGTCATTTGCGCCCTGTTCATGCCCGTATTCCACAGATTTTCGAGCAATCTTTTTTTATGGGCTATCAGAGTATATATCCAAGGCTGAAATTTGAGTTGTGCACCTTTAAGTGTAGAATTATTTTGAGGCAGAATAGTTTCCTAATTCCATTAATTGTCATTGTTCCCACAGAGCAGATGAGTGACAATACGTATGTATGCTTTGTGTTTGTCAAATTACGAATTGTTTAAAGGTTTACCATTCCATGATCATCGATACCAATTCTTGTTAGCCCGTCTATCAAGTTCCACGTTGTTTGTTAGCATCAAGCTGGTGGACATTTGTTAGATGAAATTCGATTCCTTGGTTGAGCATTTTGGTGTTTCACACAATGTTTGAAACAATAACTTGTTTCAGGTGTAAATTTTACAGTAAAAGTCATTTGGGAGTGATGAAAAGCAAACAGCTTTTGACTTGTTTGGAGTATTGGCAGGCGAGTCGTTTCTTTCCATTCGTTTCAAGATAGTCTGCCATTTTTGACAGCAAGTTTTGTCATTTTTTAACATGTTCTCTCCATATTGTTGATTTTCATCCATCACAAGCAGGTCTGTAACCTATCCAAAGCAATGAAAAGGGGTTCAGTGTCTGGATTTTGCAATAAACCTCTTAAAGGTTCATCAGCAACTTTGGCTTCCCACCCCACACACACATAAAAGCAATACAAATTCCCAAGATATCTCTGTAGACAAAGAGATGTGTTCCACAAAAATTCTGCGATGTAACGGGGCACCGGTGGGTGAGCTGCAATATCATGGGGTAGCACCGTAGTTCACACTTGCTGCTAGTGAAGCAGTCCACTATAAACGAGTCTAAAACAGGAAAAAATGCAATGTGACAAGGGCCGGGTAACATAATTTGTTTTCAGGTTTTTTTTTTGTTTTTTTTTTTTTTTTTGGGGGGGTGGTTGCCTTCTGAGATAACAAAGCCGCTGATTGGCCCACCGCGCTCTCACGTCTGCAGCTCGACGCCAGGCTGTAATTTACGCCAGCGAGGAATGACTCAGCTGCATCCACTTGAGCCCGGAGCATCAAATGAATGATGCATCACCTGAATAAAGCATGTGTTCGCTGTGTGCAGGTGAGCCACTCCTGTTCCCGGGGATGGGAGCAACAGGCAGGCATATTTTAACGCTCGGTCGCAACGTGAGCTCTGCATCCACACCGCTAACTTTTTTAATGGCAATGGATTTTTTTTTTTTTTGATGAAAAACACCCTTCTCAACACATTCAAACTCTGTGAAGTAAAGACAGAAAGGAGGTAAATGAGCAGAGAGGGCGAGAGATACGACCGCAAAGTCATTCGCTTGATGACGTGATTGTGACTCCAACTAAAGCAGTAACAGAATTTGACAAGAGTTGGTTGTTTTTTTTGTACTCGACTGCAGTTTGAGAAGCTTTATGGCCGTAACTCTGGTCCTATGTGTAATACAATTTACTCCTTGGCAAGTTTCTCAAAACAGGATCTGTTTTTGTCAAATAACAGCATCCCACCTGCTCTTACCACCACAAATGGAAAACACCAAACAAAAAAAGCCTGATTCAGGAGATGCTTTGGAAAGTGATGACATTTCAGTTGGACTAACTTCGGGTTCATCATAAACTTCTGCTAGACACATTTGACCAACCTGAAGTTGGTACAGGAACAGCTTTGTCACTTGCCGAAGCGTCCGCTGGATTAAACTTTTGTTCAGCAGGTTGTTTAGACGTTCCCTGGATGTTTCTCCTGCTCTAAATTTGGCACTTCCCTCAGTGATGTTAGTACCAGGATTTCTGCTAATTGTTTTGATGAGAACAAATCATGTTTATTAGTGGAAATTGTACTAGAATGAAAAGCAGGGGTGTCGAACTCATTCTCCTCCCGAGCTACATCGGAGTTATGGTTTCTCTCTGAAGCAGGGCCTTTATGGCTGTGAAACCATATGAAATATGAGCACCTGTTATTATTACATATACACAGAAAAATGATGGATAACTCGTTCTGAAATGAGAAGTCAGTAAAAACTGTTTGTTCAACTATTATTCGATTTATTTTAAAAGGGGGATTGGTGACAAAAACCGATGGCAATATCTCAACATTTTTAAAAGTGAAGACAATTTGCAGTTAATGTGAAAGTCACACAAACACACTGTATTATTCCTGTGTTTATCACTCATTTGAGGATATATCGGCGTGCCTCACCCTGCGTCGAGCGTTCTATCTTAACTGTCTTCTCTGTCTAATGTGCCCAGATACACCGGGTATAAAAAAATCAAAAATAAAACAGATCAGGCTGATTGATTAACCTTCTCCACATGTGCATACAAATAGAAGATATGATTAGTTACTGGGGATGATATACTGCAGCATGATAATCAGTCACTTCAATACTCAGACTATAAATAAGCACCGTTAACACAATGCATCTCTGATGCACACTAGCCCGAAACATGAGCTACAAGCTGGGCTCTACAGGAGAGGGCCCTAAACCGGAGGTGTGTAGAAAAGCCCTGCGAATAAATTCATTACTAGCGATTATATCCAATTATGTTAATTTAATGTAACTCCAACAACAGATCTCATATAGATTTTGCATCGTGTATCTTGTTTTAAGAGGAGCAATGGGATTGAATGAAAGAGGTTAAAAAGATTCAGGGCCTCAAATGTTGCCAAACTTCTTTTCGCCTCGGAGAAAAGAGGACCCCGCCTCACGCCGGCGTGGCTCGTGGTGCAAAAATCTCAATCTTTTTGTGCCCCGCAGCCTTTCTGTGGTGACTCGTGCATCTTTTATTCATCCAGCACTCACAGAGAATTCAAAACTGCGCCAAGAGCGAGAAACTAAAACGAAAACCCGTCCATGCTGTCAGGTTAGTGCGGAGGAGGCGGGGGCGAGTGAGGGCACGGTCGCGTGAAGGCCACTGATGATGCAGACGGTCACCATGGTGCTGCCTCGTGACACTGTGGCCTATACACCTGACCTTTAATTTGTCATCCATGACAAATCTGACTCCACTATCAGAATAAAAGAGCAAAAAGATGAGGCTATTATTACCCGGCTTCTGTTTTCAAGTACAGAGAACCACCGCATATGTGCTGTACAGCATTCGCAAATTCGCCTAAAAATTGAGAAACGTGTTAAGAATCAGTCTGCAAGTACTCCGCTCATAAGTTCAATATGACACATTCAGAGAAAGGCCATTAGAAAACAATTATTTCTCCTCTCCCGGCACACCACCCCAAAGTTATCAGCACTCTGTCTGATTCGAATTAAAAAAAAGACATCCACGAAACCTTTCAGAATAAAGTGCGAGTAGAAAAAAAAGAGCGGAAAAAATCCTAATTAAAAGGGACACGGGGGGGAAAAAAAAGGAACCCTGTATTGTCACAATGTCCACATGGAGATCATCCATTAAAATGGTCTTAAAAAGGTCTCACTTTGTTCAGATGTGGCGCATCTTTAATTGCTTGTAAGGGACATTATTCTGTGGACTGTCAAAAGACACTTATTAGAAAGCACATCAAAAGTAAAAGAGGAAACAAATTTGAATATATATGAGAAAAAAAAAATCTAACCCAAAATAGTATGTGTAATGATATAGGATAGAGAGTGTCGATTTTACAGTTAAGGTCACACTAAACCAGTAGTAACAAACGAGAGGACTGCAGCTAACCTGCCTCATAAAATAACAATGACAGTCATTTATAGCAGCCAAGGACAGTCTGAACTGCTACAATGGCGATACGCCACATCACCTGCACAAGTGTAAGCGGGTTCTTTCTAAAAATAGCTCCGTATTTTTCACACTGACTGAGAATGAGAAGAAAGGAGAAAAAAAAAGTGTGTGGGGGGGGGCAGACTGAAAGTCAGACTGCAAAATAATGTCGAGTGACCGCAATGATCTGAGGATGACGGCGGGCGTTCTAACACGAGACGCCGCGCATGAAGAAAAGTCATCTGGATATGAAGATGTATGACTAAAAACTATGAGCGTTGATTTTGTGGCAATGTAAACAGAGATCCTGAAGTCTGTTCTCTTGAGAATTTTGTAGAAATATTTCAACAAAATATTTGGCAGTAAATTGAGGAAAATACATCACTTTTCCGACACACTTATTCGTATTAAAATACATAATTATACGTTTCATGTATAAAGTCATAGAATAAATGGCAATAAATATAGTATACAAGCTTCTCTGGGCTCGAGCTCATCTGAGACCGGACTGACGCAAAGCCGATAAGTGTCCTGAGGTTTACATTCCAAATATGCTTCCGTGAACAGAATTACGTTAACATGCGTTCCATGATGGTGGATACAAACCTTTGGTAGTGACTATCTTGGAGGCGAGCTCCAGACTCTCGATGTCCTCGCAGCCGATGTTCTCCAAGGTGATGGTCATCTGCTGGCCCTCGCCGTTGAAAAGCTGCATGGACACAGTGCTGGAAAGCTCCTCTTTGGACATGGGCTGAGGTGTGTGGGTCGACCTGAGCGTGGATGAAGAAAGAACTTCAATGGAGAATAAGATGCGTAGTCCTACATTGACACGTTAACCACTGGCAGGAACACCTTTGTGCTGAAGGGCCATATTTGATCCATAAAAACAGACTGTTACGATAATGCAAATATCATTACATTACGCTTGATAATGTCACTGCTCACTGGGCCCGATTCAAGAAAAGTGTGGGTCATATGTGTCCTGTCACACATTGTCGACCCCCGATGGAAAACAAAAGCCATCACCAATTAATCCCAAGCGCTAGTTGAAGAAACAAAAGTATTAAAAGTTGTGTTGTGTAGGGGAAACGAAAAAAAAGATGAGAGCTCTGAATGCTGAGGAGCCTCCTCTGATGTCAAAACTGAAAGTCTATCAGAGCACCCTGGAGGCCACCTATTACATTTGTATTCTCTTTGCCGCATCTCTCTGCTACAGTACTCTTGGAAGCAGGAAAAAAAGAAGAAAAAGATCATCAACATCCAAAGTGCTGTACTTGAAGGGATGACAGTTTTCGCCACGGTTCTGCTTTCACCAGGATCAGACACTTGTTTCCTCGCAGTAATTCAATTAATTCCCCACTCTCATGTTGCTCACAGGGGAAGCCTGCGTGATGCACATATCAACAAAATAGGATGCCTTCTTATAAATCCAGAGTGGCAAAATGTGTACTTGCTGGAATCTCTGCTAATTGTGGAGTACCGTTGAACAAAGCTCCCGACAAGACATGACAACAAAAACAACACAGAACTTGGAGTAGTCGCTGCCTACGCCAAGCACGGCTTAGCAAAAGCGTCTACTGTCTTCTTTTGTTTGCTCGTCCGTTCATAGGATAACGCAAAAACCACAAAGCCAATTTACGAACTTTGCAGAAGCGTGGCAGTGAATCCGTTACATTTTGTGGGGGCAGTCGCATTGGTTGTCAAATGTTTGACACCTCTGGATACAGTCTGGACCTCAGGCCTTCACCACGGCCAAACTATTAACAAAAGGAAGAAAATCATCTATAAAAATGCACTGATTTTTTCCTCAGCCTAATCCCCAGCCCTCAAGCAAACATTCTTAATACACTGACCTGGTAGGCAGATGTAATGCGTGTACAGCGAAAGGATAAAAATGTTCCCTCTCACCGTGGCAGTGATGTACTGAGCTGGAGACGAGGAAGTGATGGGATGACCTCCACGAGGCATCCATCAGTCTTGACGCCGGGCAGACCTTCCAGTAGGCAATCGCTGCTCACGCCAAACACCGAAGTGTGGTAGCCTTGAATCAAAAGTAGCGCAAATGTCATATACCAGTGGAAGGCAGTTGTGTTCAACTTGAAGTTACTTTACTCATGCAGCCTCGTTCCTAGTTCTACCTATAACTGTCAATTTGCTGATGGGGTTTATAAATATTTAAGATCAGATCAGATGGGACTCACCGTTGACCGTGATGTTGCCAGAGGTTCGTGGCACGCCCACTAAAGTGACGGGGTAGAGGCCGGACTCTGCAGGCAGGGACAGCGCAGCAGGGAGGGACTCGAACTCGACTCCGGAGGTCAGCAAACCCTAAGTGGACCGGCGGAGAATGGAGGAAGGATCAATTTACTGAACATCACTGATTAGACAACACCAAACTACAATCAACACATGAAGACATTATTCTTGGAGTGTTTGTAGTACATTAATGTGACCTATAAAAAATGCATATATTTGTTCAGGTTAGAGGTCATGTAAACAGTAGAAAAAGTTTTGAAATTATTTATCTAGAGGCATTTCATCAAAGGGTGTGTAGACATTTAGATTGTAGACTATGCTAAAGTGGGTTAAGGTTGGTACGGGCGAGGCGTCTTTGAGGGAGGTAGCCTCTTTTGGTACAAATGCATTTTTTGTATTATAATAATGTTACTGGTCTACAGTGAAACTTCACATTTATTTTTAGACTTTTTTGAGGGAATTAATGTTTCATTATTAGGTGTTTTTGTGATAACAGACAGCCTCTCAGAACCAAAGAAATTATTTGAAATGCATTGAAAAACTTATTTTAGGCAAAACTGGTCATTTGATTCTCGAGTTTAAAACGAAATAAATGACTTTTGGAGTAATGCATCAAAACTGCATAACTGACACATAATGAAGGGAAGATTAACATGGATGCACACAATATTGTGAAATGACCCTGTCTAGTCAAATGTCAATCTTTGTAGAGGTCGACGACAAAAGACGCAAGATTGTCTTTAATACGATGCAAGAAATTTGTTTGGGAGGGGTAAAACTATCTTGAAAATTTTCTTTCAACTGTGTTTGTGAGGTGATTTTTAACAAATTTGAATCTTTTTAAGGCATGTTGGCAAGGTATTCTAAGGAATCAACTGCTGAAATAATTGTAGATTTTCACATGCTGCAGATAGATCTGGAACATAACTGTGATGGATGACTTCATTTTTAAAGGACTGACTGCACTTTTCTGCGCTTTTATGTGGCTAAGTACTACTATTAGTACACACAACATTCAAATGACACACTGGAAGCGTACACCCACTGAAATCAGTTCCGTGCATTGTTCAATCAAGCCCCCTCTGACAGATCGCATTTACATTCTCAGCGGGCGCTGCACGAGACAGACCGCGGTGACGCAACGACTGCATCAATCCGTAACAGCAGACGCTACCTCACGAAGTAAAAGGCCCCCCTAAGACGCAGAAGCTTTTGAGGTGCTTTGATTAAGAACGTCCTTGCTATAATTGGAAGTGAGGCGCAAAGTAGCGGCGAGTATCGCCGCCTAACCTATTGGAAATCCTTCATTAGCGTTCCGCCCCTGAAAAGGGTAATTACCCTGTTTTACTAACGGTAACGATCACAGCCGTAAATTGTATTGTTTGAGCTGTTGTTGATGGACTTGTTTTAAAAATCACTCAAAGTGTGTTGTTCGGGGATAGTTCTCTGACAAACGGCCAGTCCTAATAATAATGATGATGGTGATACTATTGCTCTTATACAAGGCCAGTGTAACACATCTACTACTCAACGAGCAACAAGATGTTGACTTGGGCTGGATTTACGCTTCATGGTTCAAGTGACACAATGTTTATGTTATATAATGTAATATGTTTTGATTTTTAAGTGGCAAAATTAGCATATATGTCATTGTAGGAAGGGGGGGGGGAGGCTCTTCAAAACAGTCAATACATTAAACTTGACGCGCTGACGTAAAACTACCCACGTCAAACACTAAATGTTTGAAAAAACACCTATTGAAAAACTGTGCAATGTGTGAATTGTGGTGCATATATGATACATTAATGTGGTGATTCTATGGTGGTAATCAGGTGTGCAGAGATGATCTAACTTTAGGTGATTGGAAAAAAAAATGTAATCCAAATAATGTATGAAATGTATGTTCATCTATCTATGGCAGCAAAATGTAATGACGGGCATAACTTTCAATTTAATAAAAAAATGTACAATTAAACCTTTATTTGCTTCAAAGTGATAGTAGATCACAGGTGTTTACTGTACACAGTCAGAAAAATGGGAAACAAAGAGACATTAATTCATCAGCCCAATATTATAAGTGTTTCAGTCATTGTTGACATTTGCAGAAAAAGAGGTAAAAACAAGTTGCCTTGACTCAACCTTTTCAGATTACTACGACCTGGATGACTCGAGCAAAGAAAAGCTTTATTCTTTTTTTATTGATATTGTGACAGTGAAAAATGACTGAGGTTATTAAGCTAACAAAATCAGAACCAGTGAACTCGGGCCTGCAGCGTCTTACACCTGCTGTGTATCAAACTCAAGCAGTCGCGTTATCCTTGCTTGCATTTGGCGGTGAGCCTCTCCTGCCATCAAAACCACCCGAAGTTACCCGCTGCCGTGCAGCTGCGGCGGGGCTTATGCCTCCATCTGTTACCTGATCAATTCACCTCCAGACTTGGGGGGGCGCTAATGTAACGCTTGTCACTGTTTGACCCCGTCAGTCTGGGAAGCTGCAATTCCAATCTGAGGCACCACAATTTAAACAGCATTCAAGTCGACAAGACTTGACAACGCTGGATTTTTCTGCAATATTTACTGATATCATTTTTGGACCTTCTCCACCCTCAACTCTGCGCTCGGAATGTGAGCGTTATGGTGGCTTTGAAATCAACATTGCAATATGACTGGAGAAAATTGAATGGCAAATATCTCTCGATTTGGTGTAATCACTTTCGAGAACGATCCCACCTGGAAATAGAGACATTGTTTTCCTCCCGGGCCATTTTCGGCAACTCACGCAACAACACAGATGGCAGAGTGGTAAATCCAACAACCAATATCTGTAATATCTTTATATGGCAATTAAGCTTCACTCGGAAGCTGTGACATATTTTTTGTGTCACAAATGTCACAAATACGTGCAGGCAACACTCATGAAAAATAGCACACTGCATCCAATGTTTTTATCCTCTTGGAAGATACACAGTAAAAATATGTTTTTTTTTTCCCTGGGCGAACATTTAGCAAGCTTTCTGAGTACATAACTGCATGGATAGAAATTGCATAGCTGGGAGGAAGAAGAGTTAAGAGCTAGAATTAAGTCGGAATTTGCATAAAATATAATTGTAGGGATTTGCATTGGACTAGATACCCTTGATCGATGGTGGAGAAAACTAAGGATCAATTATTCAGCCATTTCTGTTTCTGTTCAATACAAAATGAAAATCGTCTCTATTGAACCAAATAACGCAGCCTGCCGTAGGGTAGATGTGCTTCCCATTAGTGACGCGGTTTTGTTCTTCCTCAGGCTGCAGCCTCGTTGTCAATAAATTAAGAGCACCTCTTCTGCTTGCTAACATTATTCAATGGATTCACCAATTTCTCAACAACTACAACATTTTGTAATCTTTTATGCCAATATTGAGTCATAGATACAGGGGTCCTCAGGTAAAAAAAAAACATTTCTACGCCTCCTATATGAAAGAGATGAAAATCAGGATGTACAGCGTTAACTGAGTGAAATTAAAGGATAAACTGCAAATGTTATAACTGGCAATAGAAATCATTTTAATCATTAAAGATTAAATGCAATGTATTGAACATAAACTACAATGTAGATGTATTCAGGCAATGATTCTTTCATGTATCAAAAGAGGGGGATCAAAAATATAAAATAAACCATATGAAACCAGCAAATACAACGACAAATGATCTCACCTTTTTCCCGCCTGACAACATGGTTAGATATTTGATTGGATAATATTCCACAAAATTTGCCTGAAAGAAACATTTGGAATATTTATCACGGTTCGCGTTATCTGTGTTGGTGTTTCTTGAAAAGGGAAACGCTTTCCACTTAGAGAGCTGCCATTTCCAGGGTGCTATTAAACGATAAAAGAGAGGAGAGACTGGCCGATTGCTCAATTTAAACTTCACCCTATACGGGGGAAAAAAAGACGAAGGGTCTTTTGTACCTCGGTATAGGAGTTATCGACTCTGACAGGAGGGGTTGTGCGAAGCCATAAAAGTAATGCAGCATGCGCGGTGGGATGCTCCCCTGATGGCCTCTTACTGTCAAGCAGTGAGGAGTACGCTCCCACCTCGAGCCGACACAGTATTAAATTGTCCAAAAAAGCTTTTAAGGGATCTTAATTAGGCAAGCCACGATGAAGAAGTATGACTTGACGGGGTCGAGCGGTCAAGAATCGAATGTTTCTGTAGATTGCTTTTTAAAACTTTTTTTTTTTTTTTTTTTTTGAGATGACGAAAAACATCAGGAGATTGGAAGAGAGAGTGTCACGGATGCCACTGACCACGTTCTCTACGCGGAGCTCGTACGGCATGGGGTTGTAGACCATGAGCTGCACCTCGCAAACATCTCCTTGTACCCACTGGAAGTCTAAAGAAAAATAAAAAAAAAAAAACAAAGAAAAAGACAGCCAATCAATTTCCTTTCTGCAAGACGCCAATAATTGTGATGTCGCGAGGTCTAACATTGGTGGGATGTCTGGAACAATATCGAAGATGTCACTTAATGTTGATGAGACGGATAGAACAAACAACTGTAACGAGATTTAGCTTCATCTCACTTTGATTTCATTTCAAATGTTACAGACAAGCAGTGGAGTATCCATCATTTCTGATTTGTGTAGACCAAAACTTTCACATTCAGTCAACTGCTAAGATGTTGGAGTCTCTAGCAAACCTGGAGGGGTTTTGAGGAAAAGGGTTTCACGGAAGGCCAACTCGCTTAGCCACCCACCTTGGGAAATTTATACATCTACAGACACGTGTGAATGACAAGAGAGATTGGTGGGACCCAGGGTCTGGCTCACAGGCATTCTCTCGGAGGGAACCGATTGATGGGGGGGGTTAGGGGAGAGAATCGGTTCTTTCAGCTAAAATGTTTGAGCTCAACGGTTGACCCCTTTCGACATCGTTCATGTTTTATTCCTCTTTTTTTGCAGAAATAACAGCAACGTGAACCTGTGAGTAAGGTTTACAAGTGCCTAAAGATGCACTAAGCATTTTTTTCCCTATTAGACAAGGCTATGGCCTGACTAAATGAGGCTGCTTCCTTACGTTCGATCGCTGATGGCGTCAAAGAAATATGATATATAAGACATGGCTTTTGCGTGTTCACAAAACCAGCAACTTAACTTCTAACTTCTAATTTCAAATTAAATTTCCTGTGAAAAATATAATAATTAAATGAATGGGAAATTGATTTGTCTCAAACTGTATTTATAGAGGAGCACTTCAAAACAAAACTGCAGCTACAGTCAAGTACTGTAAATTATGTGTGACAATATAATGAGATGATTATATGGCTGGTATACGTTTTGTTTTGTTTTTTTTTTTTAGTCATAACACCCCTCTGAAGAAAACCATAACTATCATGTTGGCCATGACAAAAATGAGTTTATGACACCCCTGCAGAACAGTGGTGAGGAATGGTGGCTAGGTTGAAGTATTAAGTAGGAAAGTTGAACAATAACATAATTAGCCAGCTATCAGTGTGAAACAAGATGGAATAATCGGGAATACACGGGTATGGAAAATGGAAGAGGGATTATAGTGGGCCACACACAAACAAATTGGTGACGCTTTTTGCAAAAATAATCACATCGTGTTTACATGCGACACAGCAGGGATGTCATTTTGTGCGTAAACCGCGACCTGCATCATGTGGGACAGCAGATCAGATAAAAGCCACCATCGCAAAGATCAGAGGGAACGCAAAGCCTTTGTTTTATGCGTTCACGTCAATCCGACATACAGAATGTATCTTGAAGATTAAGAAAACATCATATAGCGTATACGGCATACCCGCAAGCCATCATTTGTAGTCGTGTTGCTCGGAATATTAATGACTTGAGCCGGCGATCAGTAAAACCCCCAAGTGGAACATGAACACAAGCTCTGAGGCTGTAAAGGTTTAGAAGTGCGCCACTGTGAGAGCCTAATGAAGTTCCCCAGAGTAGATTCTTCGTGCGCGTAATCCACTGATCACAAGACACTCAAAAGCGCCCCGTTTGTTCTTAAAAGTCTTTAATGTTGCCAGCTCCATCGCGGGGTTAAGACACTACAAGACTGACAATCGGGCATGATCTTGGCATGAGTTAGCGGCGATGAATGCACGCTCACAGCCATCCCGACATCCTGGCACTCCATTTGTACTTTTCCTCGCTGCTAAGAGATGCTTTAGGAATGTGAGGGGACAATCAAAACCTCATCAACTGGCAGAGAGCTCCCGGGAGGAGGGGGGGGGGGTCGTTTCCAGATTGGTCCCCGAAGTCTCGTAACACTTCAGCGTTCCAGTGGTGTAGTAGAAAATGTGTCCACATGTTTTTTTTGGGTTTGTAACATCTCGCTTGAAGATTTGTGCGAAGCTTCCGTAGCCTGTGTTGCAGAAACTAGCCTGTTCTTGTACGCATTTATTAGCATTCCACACGGGAAAAAAATGCACTGTATTAGTAGATGTAGCAATATATATTACTCGAAACATTGCATCATATTTGCATGTTGTGTTGCTCATTAAAATGTAACTAAATAGAAGTAAATGTATACCAATTCCAGCCTATAAGCCGTGACCTTTTTCACACACTCCCAACCCTGGGGTTTATGGGTGATCCAGCTAATTTGTGCATTTTTTTTCTAACGGCCGCAAGGGGGCACTCAAGCGGAAAAGGTAAGAGTGAGACCGGTGGAATATATGTGCCGAGAAAGTGACTTTTACCGGTCGGGCCTTGTTAGCGCTGCACTAGCGTGTTACTGCCATGTCTTAGTCATTTTTACCAGTATGTTTTTTTTTTTTTTTTTTAAACAGGCCCTGTTAGCGCTGCGCTGGCGTTAACACGGCGGGGCTAATGTTAAACTCTCTGTGTACCGTCTTTCTCGTGTTTTACTGTGGGCACATGCGGCTTTTAGACAGCTGCGGCGTATGCATGTAGCTCTGTAGGCCGGGAATTACGGTAATTAAATTAAAAGAAATAGCTTTGAATGAGAGTAAGGCCCAATTTGATAGAGATGGAAAACGTCACACATTTATAGTACAAGTGTCCCATGACAGGGCTACAGGCATATTTAATTATACATGGATCTAATTGTTTTTATTGTTATTTCTGTGCAAATAAATCATAGTCAGTATGTCAACATTCCGCATTTCCTCTGCACAAATGATGCACCATTAGAAGAGGAGAGGACACAGTGACTCTAGGTACCGAATATTTGCAGAGGGAGATAACAGCCGTCGGCTAATATCATCTCGGCATAATTAAGGTGGGATTATAAAAGTCGCCAAATGCTCATCTTATTTGATAAGGCCGCACGAGATAAGCCTCAAGTGGCGCGAGCGCGCCCAGTGAAGCGAAGTTCCATCGTCACGCCGACAACCGGAATATTTAATCAATTCGAAGCCGAGGCTCTTTTGTTGCCCGACATGTAAAGCTTTGTGCAGTCAAGTGCACCTCCTCGCCTGATCATTTCAAGGACATACGATGACACCCTTTGGCCCAGGAATGAATCGCCGCGTGTTGTGGCAAGAGGTTTTACCGATCTTCTTGCAGCGCTCCTCTCCTCTGTTGTGCATGACGATGGGCGAGTAGATAAAGGGGCTGGCCGTGGACACCTTGGGACCCAGCAGGCCTTTCACCTTGTGAGGACGCAGACTCACCGGGAGGTTAAGAAGCTTCACCGACCTAATAGACATAATGGAAATCAGGGTTAAAAAAAAGACTTTTATTCCGAGAGAGTATTTTTTTGCTCAACTTTAGTTGGCTTGAAGCTTCTGTTAGGGGTGTGGTGTTTATTTTGTTATTTTTTTAGAACAACCAATCACATTACAACTGATTTCAAATATGAGTTAGTGCATAGATGCCGCACCTCTTATTAAATTTGTGGGCACCGTCCCATTTTTGGGACATCATGATTTTCACCCATTATATCCTTCAGAATATCAAAATATTTTAGTGTTTTAATCTGAAGCCATAATATGGTATCAGGAGAGGATAACTCGTCGGTCAAAGTTAGCACGGAGTTATTTCCCTTTCCTTCCTGACCCAACATGGCTGCTTCAAGTACACATGGAGCGTTTTCCAAGAGAGGAAAGGGAGAAAGGTCAGTATGCAACCAAGTTTAACTTCAAAATGCTAATCTATCAGTATTATTAATGCGTACGTGTCGTTCTAGAATAAGAATTAATTAATAAACATATCTCTAGTATGTACCATTTTGCAGAACTGATAACATACCCGTCCCGTTTTTGGGACGCTGCCCGCGAGAAGGTACATCTTTTTTGCCCTTTTTTTTATGCGTTAAACGAAAAAGTAGTGTTATTTCCTTGATTGCGACCCGTTAGGAGATTTTTATCTCAATGAGGCAAATAATTGCCACTCTGCCCATGAATGGGTTAACCCCAAATCAATTTCACTTGTTCAAGTAGGATTTTCCCATTTTCAATTCTTTTTCTCTGGGAAACATGTATCGCCATTTTTGAAATGTTTGAAAGTTCCTCCATCGGGGCCAGCTATAGAAAAACATGTGACGCTGCCCCCAAAATTGCTTCACTATGTTCTTTTCGTGACGAGCAGGTGTTGCGATCGCACCAAACATATGCAAATGAAACGGGGAAACAAGTTTTGAAATAATTTGTCTTGTCTCATTTTTTTAACATCACAGAATCTGGCATTTGAAGAGAGATGTGTGTGTAAAGGAAGACTGGAAGAGTCACAGAAAGTCATTGGAAATATTCTGTCCTTGTGAGAGAACAGGAAATTGTGCAAAATATCAAGAAACACTGAAGAGATGCATTCTAAAGTCCACCCGTAAATTTTCCGCACTATAAGGGGCACCGCCAATGAATGGCCTATTTCAAAACTTTTCTCATATATAAGGCGCACTGGATTATAAGGCGCATAGAATAGACGCTACAATAGAGGCTGGGGCTATGTTATGCATCCATTAGATAGAGGTGCACTAAAGGCTCAATATTGATCCACATACAGTATAAGGTGCACCGCGTTACAACGCGCACCGTCGGCTTTTGAGAAAATTAAAGGCTTTTAGGTCCGCCTTATCGTGCGGAAAATACGGTACATCCTGAAAATACCCCCGAAAGCGCAATATTCCTTACTTTTCGTCAGTTATATATATTCTGCCTATACAAAGACAATAATGCCACATTTTGAAAGGTACTGCGAGAAATCTTTATTTATGCGCAAATTAATGTTATAGTGGTTGTGTTGCGGTGGGGCTTCGCTGGATTATACGTAGATGAGTCGGCTCCTGTATTTGAAGCTCATTAGATTTGTGTCGTTTCTCGTGAAGTGTCCAGTGAGCGTATTTCCGTGTTGTAATTCTTCAATTGAAAATGCTGACTTACCGGACAATCGGAAGCTTAGTAAAAGGAACCGGCGGGAGTTTAAGGCCATCCGGTAGGGTGATGACCTCCATTCCACCCGGGCACTTGGAGGTGTAATTTTCCAGGCTCTGGGTCACTTCTTTTTTCTCTATAAAAATGTAGAAACATCATAAACTGTTTTTTTTTTTTGGTTTGTTTTTTTCTTTACTACCCAAGTCTCACATCCGCACACCATAAATGTGAGTTGAGTCTCCCTCAGCAATACCGCGCCGAGTCTTCAAATAAAAATGTTAAGCCTTATTGTACCATGAATAGCTTTAAAAAGGGGAACATTACTGCTCACCCGGCCATAAAAATTGCTTTGGCTCCGCAGGGCTCAGGAGCGCCCGTCGTGCGGAGAAGGGCACTTGCTTGTGAAGAATTTAAACAGAGTCTGTGGTGGCGTCTTAAATTATCTGATGAAAACCTCATTGGGATTCTGAAAATCACAGCAAAAACTTCTCTAACGACATCATCGTTTGAGTCAATTATCAGGTCCTTACGCTCGACTGCCACTTGTTATCTCACCATTTCGTTTTTCAAAGCTTACTCTGCCCCATCATACCTTCCTTTGGGGTGTCACTCACTCCAGGATGACCCCTAATTAACTTAGTGACCCAAAGTCAGAGCTTAAAGCGTCATCTACACCGTAGAGATGTACAGTAGCACTTGAGGGAATAAATTCTGGTCAGAAGGGGGGGTTGGAAGAAAATGTGCTTTCTGTAAAAACTGGCTTTTTAAATGATTTTACAAAAACACAATAAAATCATGGTTTTCTTATGCCAGTTTTAAGTAGATTTTGAATATTTATTTCATCAAAATTTGTCCCAGTTTTCATACACACACTCAGTATTTAACCCTAAAAAATGAATTACTCCACCATAGTGCCAAAGAAATTATGGTAAATGGTTTACTTCAATTAAATTATGGTAAAACTATGATTATACTGGTTTGCTTTAGGCCTGACATTTGACATAATGTGTTACGACAATGTTCCTCTAACTTGCCAATTATTGCCGACCAGGCTGGGATGGTTTGTTGTTATTTGCCTTTGAAGCAACATAAATAACACTGAAATCAAGCACAACTGCATTTAGTAATAGTACCCACATAAAAGACTTCCCAGAGTGCAAAGTGACATGTCACACTTTCACATATCATTTCGCACCTGTTGCTGCAAAATTGTCTCATGCAGTAATGCAAACGTGGGCAAAACAAAGCAAATTTATTGTGCTTTACATGATTAAAGGCATTTGAAAACAAAGAGATAAAACATTTAAAATGGGATAAAAAAATAAGAATGACAAAATATTTTAAAAAAGACAATTAAAAACCGCATACAGTGCAAGTAATATGATCAAAAAGTGGATATATTCTAAAAAGCATGAGAAAAAAGAGAGACGCTTGCCCGTCGCTGCTTCCAGCTTTAAATGCCGTGTAATTCAGCGGTTTGGCGATGAAGTGCTGCCGCCACTGAGGAAAATATAACTCATTCTCTTTGTGTATTTTTTTGGTTGTTTGCCTTTTGTCTTACCACTCTAAGCTAGTCATAGCTGCCGGGCTCATTGCAAGGCCATGTTGTCACAGTAAACAAAACCGCACTGGCATTGTACCTGCAGGTAATATATTGATTCTTGTGGCATAGTGACAAAAAAAGCATGACGCAACATTAATATGCATAATGTCTCCTTAAACTTTTCATATCAAACTAATTTCATCTGATTCAGGCCACTGCTTTTTCTAAAAACTGCGTTATGAAGGCTTTCTATGTGGTCAGTCGTGTTCAGCCTGGCTATTAAAATGCATCGCAGGTGATTCGATCAAAAGTAGACAAGTGCGTTGGCTCACACCTGGAATTAGAATCTGCCTCCAAGTGCTTCTGGAGTGACCACTACTGACTGGAACTCAATCCTCCCGTTCTATATGCAAAATAAGTGCCCCCTTGATTCCTCACCCCCATTAGCAGGGATCACATGGCAACACGAGGAGAGATTTCAACCAACAAAACGGGTTTTAGCCAATCAAGCCTCAACATTGACTTCCATAACAATTAATCATTCAGACGCAGAGGAAAACGACGCTGAAGCAAGAACTTTGTACTTTCCAGAATAGAAATCTATTTATAAATCTGCATTGTGATCATTTTTGCATTCCACATGCACCAGTAAACAGATTAATCACCGGCATTGAATACTAGGTGCGAGATTACCCAAAAATAAATAAATAACTAAAAATAAAATTTGCATTCACAAATCTTTGCCCAGCCCACCATGATTAATCTTATTCAGAAAGATTTCTGTGCTGCACGACCGTCACGACAAACAAACACGACTCTTCCAACCTCCATTAATATCACTCTTTTTTCTTTTAGCGACTCCCGTTATGCATGCGGCAGTGTGCTTGTTACGACGTGATAAATGGATCACGTTTTTTATTTTTTAATTGCAGGCAATTACATTTCTCAGCAGGTGGCGCAAACTTCGCAGTTGTAAAAGACAATCGTTTTTGTTTGTACCAGTTCAACATTTTCAGTCCATTACATAAAAGCACAAACAACTTTTGGATGGAATCTTAAAAAGATATGCAGCCCCCTGTAATCCTTCAATATTTTGCTGCAATCATTCTCCATCAAAACTAAGGTCGAGGCTTTTAAAAGACTTCTACAATCGGGCTTTGGAGCTGAAAGCGTTATTGCTTGTGGCAAAGACATAAAAATCTTTACCTGCCATTCTTCCTCCAAAGCTTTCTATACACATGGAAATTCTGCCACATTTCATCAGCAAGATTTACTCTGCTACGTGAGCGACCTAAAATGCTCAGCCTGACAGCTTGAATGACACAAAATGGGGAAAGACGCAGCAGTAATCACGAGGAGGACATCCAAAGTTGCACAAAGTAAAGACGAAAGATAAACTCAGCCAACAAGTTGACTCTTCATTGTAAATCAAATGAAGTTAATCCTAGGGAACTGTTCTGGCAGCTGAGAGTGAGTCAATGCAAATCTGATCTGCTCTTTCCTGTAAATTGGCCTCTGAAGTAAAGCGGCAGCCCCCGTCTGAGCTTAAAAATGTGGTGGGACGAATTAATATGGGTCCCACCACATTTAGGTGGATTTACACCGAATGGTTCAACAGAATCTGAAGTTTTGCTCTCAAGCAAAGAATTTGGATAATAGTCATGACTGCGTGGATCACAAAAAAAATATGCATGGAATTAGATATTTTTGGAAATGAATCTGGTCTCTTCTTAATGTGGGTAAATATCTGATACTTGAATGCGAAGATCAGATAAATCCCAAGGTGACACTAAAGCAATATTTTAATTTTAGATCAAATAAAAAAAATTAAATCAACTTCCTCATTAAACTTGCTGTTTGTCACCATAAAGATCTAAAACAGGACTGGAAGTATTCAGGTGTCATTAAAGATGATGCGTTCAGATCAAGGGACTTACGAAAAAAACGTAATTATCTTAAAGTTGTTAAAACTGATGTGAATCAACAGGTGCACAACACGGCGGCTACAAGGAGTCAAACACTGCATTTTCACTTAAAAGAATATGCAGTAAGTTCATAACCACATAAGCAAGAGGGTTTAAATGATGGCATTTTGTTGCATCATGGATGTACAGTACAGCGGTTGCTGCGTTGACTCAATCCTGAATTAGCGCTGGCTTCTAAAGAAAGCTGCGAAAGCTCCTTGTGCTCAAATGTAACGTTCCGTTGGCCAAGCTCATTTCATCTTGTTCACAGCGCAACTCCTCTTCCCGTATCCCCGTGTTCATTCACACGCTTCGAAGCCAAGCAAGGATTAACGGTGGCCTCTATTGTGTGGCCAGGAGATCGTCCGGCTCATGCTGTTTCGGTAAAAGCTCAAACTGGCGTCGCAGGATTTCTGGTCAGAGCGCAATATTGCGCTCGGTCCAAGAAGGAAGCGGCTTTGTTGTCCACCGCACACTAATGAGCACAGTGCCGCTATCACAAAAGGCCAGGGTGGCTGTTTCTAAATGTTTTTTAAGCCCATGTATAAAAAGAAGTGGGTTTAAAAAGAACATGTAATCAAGGCGTACTACTCTCTCTCTCTCTCTCTCCTCTCTCACGCTCTCCGTCTCTGTGTGGTCCACCGACCTTGATCGGACAGGAAGTCCAGCATGGTCTGCAGCAGAAAGGACAGGTGGCGTACGGAGAGGCCGGGGTTACCCATGCGGCGGGAAGCGTACACCAGCTCGTGCAGGAGACGCATTTGGACGGCGGCCCAGCCTCGGTGGGTGCCTGCGTGAGAGATGACGAGAAGAAAAGTCAGCACATGGACGAGGCCGAAAGTTGAGGCACGATCACTTGGGTTCATCATTTTCAGAGAATGTGCACCAACAATGATGGACAACAGGATATGATCAAACAAATTGCATACTGTATGTAACAAGCATTTATATAACAAAGCTTGTCAAGGGATTTCAGTGATTTGTTTCTAACTGCAAAGACAGAGAACTACTGTATGTAATACTTATTAATAGAAATACACCATTAAACTACATTTCTACATTTCGGTTCTGCCAATTTTTGGGGGGCATGACTAAAACGTTGCCTCTCCCTAACCAGAAAAAATCTTGGAGACCACTCTTAGCGTCAAGAGTTATCCGGCGCATTCGTGACATACAATTAAAAGCAAGCTAGGTACTGTATGCGTACAGCCCAAAATGCAGCTTGGTGTGGGCATTTTAGAGCGCCTCATTGTTTCCTGTGAGTGCAGGCAGGAAAAAAAAGTTTTGTTTTTAATAATAGCAATGTACTGCATAAAAACAAAAGAATGTTAAGAAAAACGGTTTTTTTTTGGAGACTAATCTCGTTTTCAAAGGGTAATGGAAGGCTTCCCAAGCGTAATATTTTCTTGTGTGACATCCGGGTGACAGAACATTATTTATCGAGCTAGCTCATGAGTCAAAAGTGGTCCATGAGCGTGGTACCATCATAGCCAGTGACACCCTAAAAGCATACCAGCCTAAAACCAACCGTTACATAAAACTCTCAGCACCCCCTACGAGTGCCTGCTTCACTCCCAGCTGTCCGCTGTTGACTCACCGAGTGGGAAAAAGAAAGAGAAGCCAGAGGAAAAGGAAAAGGCGGGAGGGGAGCCTGACAGGGACCGCAGAGGAGAGGCGGGCGAATATTTGGAAAAACAATCTCACACAAACACGACTCGCAATAATGTCAAATCACATTTGAGATGCTTTTGAGTTGTCAGCGTTTTTTTCCCGTGAAGTTTATTCCTTCTGGCTGCTGCCGTCTTCCGAACAAGCTCTAAATGCAATTCTTTCACAAGCTATGTTATCCGTTGTGAATCTGCGGACACGAAGCGGTCTAAAAATAAATTAGCTGACTTTGGGCCAAACCCCCCCCCCAAAAAAAACGGCTATAAGTGGTGCTTTTAAAATGGGGCAGTACCTATTAAATGCAACATTAAGGGGAAAATTGTAGCGGGTGAAAAACGAAAAAAAAAAAGATTTGTTTTGTGAAACTGTAGTGAAATATGTACAGAGAAGGATGCGCTCACTTGGGATTTTAGCACGGTCTTGAGCTCCTTTAAAAAGACATTAGTGCCACATCGCCGTCAAGCGCATCCGTCTCATTAGAATGCATCACCGAGCGTACTGCTTGACAAACTTACATCTCATCCCAACTGCCTAAAGGCAAACAAAACCACTTCCCGCCAAGTGCAGTCACACTTGGCGCGGCTTGAGGAACAATTCTAATTTGGACCTGAACCACCATCCAACCGATACCCGTTTGTCTGTATTTTATTTTTATGATGACAATCAGTGGGTGTGTGCATGTTTGTGTGTGTAAACCTGCAAACCTATTCACATGGAAATCCCCGCAATTTTAAGGTCCCCAAAGTGACTCAAAAAGCTAGAATTCAGCAAAACCTCAAAAGCTAGGACACATTTGAACTGCCAAGTATCTACTTGAGTTATCTTATTATAAAGTAAGGGGACTCTTACTAATGTACATTTTTCAATAGTTAGGGATAAGTTAAAAAGGCAATGAACAGAATGAAAAATGGAAAGACACTTGGACCCGATGACACACCAGTGGAGGTCTGGAAGCAATTAGGTGAGATGGCTGTGGAGTTTTGTACCAAATTATTCAATAGAATATGAAGACTATTTTAGTTTTATTGTACTTTCACTATTTGCTTAAATATGACCTGATACATTTAATCAACAGATAAAGCGTCGTCCGTTTGCTAATCAGACAAGTATGTGTTGTGCTGCGCGGCGGCTGTCCTTGATCTTTGTGCGCAGAAACCAGCTGGTGGCATTCTCCTAGCCCAGGCCTTGCCGTGGAGACAAATGACAACAGATAAGGAGCGCAAAGTTATTATCCTGGCCCAGGAACATACTGGAGTGGGAGGGGGGGCAGCCACTTTTACCATGGCCCCATACATATAAAAACCTTGTGTTACCGAGCAGCTTTTGTCTTTTTCTTTGGGCTATCCTGCCAGAAGACACACGCCTCGTGTGCGGCAGATACCTAGATAAGACCCAGACGTCTGTATTGCACATTCCTTTGTAATAAATCGATTTACTCGTCTAATCATTGGTCATTTCTTCCTCGATCCGTGAACACGCATAGGGTCCAAACTCGCAAATCCCAACAAATACTACCGGGAGAGAAGATGCCAGAAGAATGGAGGAAAAGTGTGCTAGTCCCCATTTTTAAGAATAAAGGCGATGTTCAGAACTGTGGAAACTACAGAGGAATAAAGATGATGAGCCACACAATGAAGTTATGGGAAAGAGTCGTGGAGGCTAGACTCGGGACAGAAGTAAGATGACACGCTGTATAAAACAAAATGCTCTACTTCAGATGTTTCATTGTATTTTCAACGGAAGCTATACAGGTAATACTGTCCATCCAAAGTGCTTATTTGCGTGATCGCTATCCTACAGTAATAGTAAAACCTGGATGGCCACGTTAACTGACTCACTCAGCCTGCAGCTTGTTGCTATTCACCGCATAAAAAGGACAAACGAAGCGAGCCATTGTACGAGACGAATCCTCTCTCCGTGTCTCTTAAATAGCGATCATGAGAGATAACGCCGATGTCCCTGAGCCCTTGTGTTCGATCTTTTATGTTGCAAGCGCTCAAAAGGCTGTGGAGTGGCTGCAAAGAGCCAAGGGGTTGAGAGTCTGCCGAACCGAGAGGCCTGTCGCGGAGCCCCGACAAAAGCGGCCGATCTCTCTTTTGTGCGACAAGTGTTTGCTTGAATGCAGAAAAGCCTGAAGAGGCACTCCTGGAAAGACGGCGAAACCTGAGCATGTGATGCTGGACTTTCTTTGTCTGGTAAAGCTGTACTACCGTACTCGACCAGCTGTGCTTTCTAAATCTGTCTGTATTACATAGGTCAATGATTACACTTGAATGGGGGGATTTTGAAATGCTTGTATACAGTGTGGTCTATGGAGTGCCTGCTCTCCAATCAATTCTTAAACAATTACATCTTTTGCAATGTTCATACGCATTTCCCTAAATGTATTTCATGGAATTGCAATGAAACAACGGTCCTAATTTCAAAGAGAAAAGCCCCCCCTCACAGGGAGTTTCTCGGCCCAATACTTGACGGATAAGGTGAGTGAAGAGTAGCCATTTCCAAGCAAAAGGTAAGCAGAGCTGCACTGATTTTTGATAGATGCAGAGATTTACCTTCCAATTAGCAATACACCCAAATGTTTCGCAAATGGTCAGCATAAGGCAAGAGGCACAACGGTAATGAAGTGCTGCGTCCACAAGTGAAAATACAAGTGATGCTGTTTTATGGCAGCTCGCGTGGGGGTTGCATTTTTTCCCCCCCAATCAGCCATTCCCAAGTAGGGGAGAAGGTGATCATTATCATCATTCATCATCATTAGCTATACATTTTACATCAGGAAAATAAATAGTGTTCAAATATGTTAACTGCATGTTTTAAAAATGTGTGTTGAATATATTATAGTGTGCTTAATGTCAATGGGTCCGGGATCTCGAGGCTTAAATTAGAGGTGTAACAATGAATCAATAAATTATTTTTTTACATTTGATTAATCATTTAAAAACCATGTTAAATTTAAAATTGCCCAAATCCTTTGAAATTTCAGCCTCTCAACAATAATTTCTGTTGTCCTCCATGAAAACATGATGACGAGCTTTGTGTTAAATCAAAATGAAATATTTGCAAAATTCTTACTTTGCTTTTAACTATTTTAACTGTAAATATAAAATAAATACACAGTATCTTTAATCCAACAGTTCATTACTTCATTTTTTTCACCATTGTTTGACTTTACATACTGTATAAATAAAAATTATAACATTGTTCAACTCTAGGACAAAATATACTGTATGTAGGATGACACAAAAAAAAAACATCATACTTTTCTTTAGGTTTTGCAATGTACTTATGGCCCTAAAAAAGAAAGAGCAATCTCAAGACAATTCAATTACGATCTCAATCTACTGTACACTGTTATTTTACTACAATAGTGTGTATTAAGAAGTCAATCTGTGGCTCACTGGCTCCAAAAATCCCAAACATTATAAAAAGATAATAATAAAATAATTCTTCCTTTAAACAATACTTGTAAATTTTCAGAATTACCTTTACTGAAGTCCTTGGGGTCGAGGGAAAGGCTGTACCCGGGCAGCGTCTCCAGCAGCAACTTGTAGCAGGCCCTCCAGCCGGGCTCCGGGATGGTGGGGGCCACGCACTGCATGGCGGCGACACGCTTGAAAAACGCCGACTTGCGGCGAAAGCCGATCAGTTCGTACAGCTCGGATAGGATGCTGTACCGCTGGATCTTCTCCTCCTCGGAGAGCTGCGAGCGGAAGTCACAAACAATCAATGGGTCCTTAATTTTTGTTGGATGACAAGAAGTATGAGGAATATGATCAACTTGGGAGAAATTACCTCCACCACGGCCATGTAAATATAGCGCTTATCCTTAGTAGGGTCACCGTGTGAGTTGGAGCCTAACATAGCTGACTTTGGGCAGGGTAAACCTCCTCCAAAGTTTTTTTTTTTTTCTTATGTGGAACCAATTCCTTGCTATTAGCTAAATTCTAGATTTTTGTGCCTCCTCAGGAGGATCATCAAGACAGGATGTAATTCCTGCTTTTTCTTGTACCGTGAAAAATTCATTGTTTTATGTGCATGACTTGTATGCACAGGTATTGTGTTTGCAGATTTTGTGTACATATATATGTGAAAGAGAGAAAGAGAGAGGGCAAGAGAGACGGGGTGGGGCTTATATCCATTTTTCACAAAAACAATTTATTTTACTATTTTTTTTCCACATCAATTGTAGTGGGTGTAAAGTATTCAGTCATTTTTGTTAAAACACATCCGGGCTCGGTCCCTATCCTCCAAAAATAGCAGGCAGGGGTCCACTCTTTACCTTATTCCAAGCGTACTCATAGCTCATCCAGTCGAGCAGAAAAAGTCGTTGGTTCCACCAAGATGGCGTACCTGCCCCAGGTTGATGTAAACGGCATTCTGCAGGAACTCCGAAGCCTCTCGAGCCCTCTTCTGAATGGCCAGCACCCGCACCGCCTTCACGCAGGCCTCCAGTTCGATCACGCCCGCATTCTTATACTGTGGAGCCAGTTAAGAAGGAAGAGGTTCCTGCAGAGTTAATTTTAACATCTGTTCCCACGTGGCAATAACAAGAACTCCCTTCTCGGAGCTCTGCGCTGGTGAAAGGAAACACATCATCACATTTCAATCTTTTTTTTTTTTCTTTTCTTTCTTTTGTTTTTCTTTTTTTGCTTTCCACGTTCTCCTGTTATCACAGAGACAAAAAAAAATCTGATTTATCTTGCCATCCATTAATTTCCCTCCACTTCCAAACTCATTGTCTGCTCATTAAAATTCAATTAATAACTGAACAGCTGTGTAATTTCATTGTGAAAGAACTGGCTACAGGTAGGGGGCGTGCAAAAAAAAGACAATTATGATGATGAAGATAAAGCCCTGAGTCCTCAACAGGTAATGAGCCTTTTCAGCACTCCGTAAGCTCTGAGGAATATACAGTCCCCTCCAAAAGTATTGAAACAGCAAGGTCAACTCATTTGTTTTTGTTGTTGCAGTACTGAAGACATCATCATCATCATCATCATCATCAGAAGATGAATATGAGTCCAATGTTCAGAATTCCAGCATATATTTTGTGGTATTTACATCTAGATGTGTTAACTCAGGACAGACCGCCTTATGTCAAGTGACCAAAAGCATTGGAACGTGACTGATGAGTGTTTTTCTTTTAGATTGATTGCTTAAACATTAGATTGTGCTTGTTTGGGTTTTTTGTGTTTTTTTTTTTTTTTTTTTTTTGGGGGGGGGGGGGGTCAACTGTTAAAATTGCATTTGCTGTTAAGCAACCGAAGACCAGAAAACTGCCTATGGGAGAAAAATTTATCTGCATTATTGTACATTGGGCAGAGCCAAGACAACAATTTGGAATGTCCTGAAAAAGAAAGAAACTATGGGTGTAATAAGCAACAGACACCAATGTGGGTGGCCAAGGTTATCAACAGCGGTTGATGACAGATGAAGAAATCCCCAAATCTGTGACATCACAGCCAACCTCTCCAGAGCAGTGATGAAGTTATCACAAAGCACTGTTTGAAGAAGACTTGGAACTATATAGGCCATACTACAAGATGCAAACCACTCGGTAAAAAGAATCAGAAGGCCAGATTGTATTTTGCAAAATCCAGAGATGAGCCACAAAAGCTTTGGTACAATGTTTTATGGACTGCTGAGAAGAATATTAATGTCTACCAAAGCGATGGAAAAAAACAAAATATGGAGAAAGACAGGATCTGCTTCTGATCCAAAAGGTAGGCAGGTAATATCACGGCTTGGGCTTGCGTGGCTGCTTCTGAAACAGACACATTAGTCTTTATTGATGATGTAACTCATAATGATCGCAGTCGAATGACTTCTGAACTCTACAAAACAATTTTGTCTGGCAATTTACAGAAAAATGCGCCCAAACGAATCAGGAGTAGCTTTATCAGGCAACAAGACAACGACCTAGAACACAACACCAACACAACAAAGGACTTCAGAAAGGTGTTCGGCAAGAAAAGAACGAATAGACTAGCCAAGTCAATCACCGGACCTTAACCCAATCGAGAATCCCTTTTACCTCCTGAAAAGGAGACTGAAGGGGGACACCCCCAGAAACAAGCAAGACGTGAAGTCAGGGGGTCAGGGACTGAGCTGTTTAAAATATAGATGTAAAACACAAAATGAAATACAAGGTGGCTTTATGAACCTTTGTCTCATATTCATCTTTTGATGTGAAACCCAAACGTCTTCAGCAAAGAACAAAAACTTGCATACAAGAAAAACTTACCGTTGACCTTGCCGTTCTCATACTTTAAGAGAGCAGTCCTGTTCATGTGTATTTTGTGTCAATAC
The DNA here is from genome assembly GCF_019802595.1 of Syngnathoides biaculeatus. Taxonomy (NCBI): domain Eukaryota; kingdom Metazoa; phylum Chordata; class Actinopteri; order Syngnathiformes; family Syngnathidae; genus Syngnathoides; species Syngnathoides biaculeatus. The sequence continues at coordinate 10,206,604 of NC_084640.1, read as the reverse complement.
ATCTTGGAAGTCCAGCAACTGCTGACTCATAAAGTTTGATTCCCAGGGACTGAAACTCGTCATGTGCGTGTTTGTAATGTCCCCCACGTCCAAGTGAGTAATAAACAGCAGCTGTCAGCAGCAACAACTCAAAATATTGCCCTCAAACCCAATGCCATCAATCTAATACTGCCCCCTCGTGCTTTGGGTGGTTATTACGAGTCAGATTTGACACTAATTTATGGCTTGTTACTATAAATTCTTGATTCAGTGGTAAAAAAAATGACCATTGATATGTTTTGTTCCCCACCCCTTTGGTTATAAAACACAAATGGCTTTGCTTTTCTTTTGACTGACACCAAACAAGTTTTGAATCAGCCACATAACTAATAAAAATAATACACCTGTATGTTTATTCTACTTTGCCTTTTTTGTTTTACAATGCATATTTCATGCATTTATTTTATAACACCCTTTTCTTATTTAGAATGGGTGCTAAGGGATAAAAGGTTAAAATGTTTCACTAAATAATGTGTTTGGGTTTATGTTTGTCACTTTCAACAAAAGCATACAGTTGAAAAAAAATTTTTTTTACTATGAAATTTTGAATACAAAATGTGTTATCTACATATAAGGGGGAAAAAAAACAAAAATATTTTCCCCAAAAATCTACGATTCTCTCTCCTATGCAAATAAAAGAATTTACTGCCAAATACAGTTCAGATGTATTGAACTTTAAAGTGCAATCCATTTTCATTGAATCTTTTAGACTTGTTTTTTGTATTTATTTGCATTACTTAGCTTTTATTAATAGCACAAAAAAAAAAAAAAATCAAAATCTGACAAGAATCTATTACCATGATTCCACAAACCCCACATGTACCATTAATGAAATACCTTTCCATAGTAGGAGATAGCCTCTTTGTACTTTTCAATAATATCCTCCGAGCTCAAGCAGTTCTTCGCCCGCCCGATCTCCGCGCTGGTGTCGGCGCTGATGCCGTTGGCCGTGAGGGCGCCTGCACTCGGGAAAAGAGATGGAGAGCAGATTAGTTTGGGATGGAAGGCGGCACGGCACGGTCTGCTGCCAGATTGACGAAATGGGAAAAGGAAGCCAACAGGAGGGACTTGACTCCGCTGCTCGATGCGTGAATAATCCACAGATGCAAACAAAACACTCTGGTCGGCTGTGCAGAATGTGTGTGGCATATCTAAAATGCCATCAAGGAGTTGACTTCCCAAGTAGCCCACTACCCTTGCACTCTATATGATTTGATGAAAAACGGAAAAGTACACCTTTCAACCAGATAGAAAATGATTAAGATCTAGGGCAAGTTTCAATTGCGTTATATGTTTAATAAAACAAAAATTTGTTTCAGTAACATGCTTCAACAAAAATGACCCATCAATTAAATAAGACTTGTAGACACTGAATTGGTACTGCCACCTGCTGGTGCTTCTAAAACACGAGAAAACGTGACTTTTTAATTGCTTATGCCGTATGCAAATATTTGAGTTTCTGGAGTGACTGCACACCAATCAAGTGTGAAATTAAACAAGCAAATAAATCTTTTGTGAGGTGCCTACTTCCAAAAGTGAGGCAATGAGTAAGCCACTCTTAATTCTGATGTAACTGCAGCTGGTTTGCATAATATCGGCCCTACCGTTTATCCGCCAATGACTTGGCAGCTAGGCCGGGTGACAATCCATATCTTTCGTGCAAGTGATACACAACAAAGTGAAAAGCCAAGTAGAGCTGCACAGGTGGATGCACAGATATGCGACATATACCGTAATTTCTCGAGTATAATGCGTCCTGAAGTATAATGCACACCCCCAAAGTTGACCTAAAAAAAAAAAAAAACGGGAAAACCCTTCTACCTGTGTACAATGCGCACCATCAATTTACCGCTACCTATATGCTCAGATTATTGGAAATTATCTGTATTTATATTTTGCTAGGTTTGTACTTGTATTGTTTATCAAAAAACTGTCCGTACAACAATCATTAATAATAACGATAATGAGTGCATGTCCGAATCCGAAAAACATCCATAGTATCGACCTTTGCTGCATTGCTGTGGAACTCATCATTGATGGCTTGGTACAGTTTCGGTGCCTTTTGCATTGCATCATGAATATTCCATCTTGCTCCCACCGCATGTCATCCTCTGTGCCATCCAAGGCTTTTGTGAGGAACCTTTTTTTTTTTTTTTTTTTTTTTTAATCCCAAGAGTTTGGGTTCCGCAGCGACGAATATCATATAGAAATGTATACGTACGCATTTTTTACAACTCTATGTACCTATTTACGACTATACAATGTGATTCTATTTTTTATTTTTCATCCATACCACTCTATTAACTTTTTGGAAATATTTTGGGAAAATTTCTCGCATTATTTGAGAAATTACGGTAGTTTTTCCCGACATGGGATCTGGTATTTGTGGTTGCCCAAATGTGTCCGCCGCATGCCCCCCATGCACAGATCTTGCTACACAAAATTGACGAGTGCAGTTTGGCGGCTTGGTGATGAAGCGCTGCGTCCGTGAATGAAAATCAATGGGGGAATTAGTCAGCCCTGTGGCAAACTGTTTGCATTTGTGAATATGTAGAAGGGAGGAAGATACAAGCTCTTATTTCAGGAATCTTACCAACTCCACTCATACTAGTTCCATTTGCAGATTTTTTTTTTTTTTTTAACATATTTTACAGAAAGAATATCTTGCTTGAAGTGAAAAAGTCTACATATTCAACTATGCTGGCCCCTCAAAACAGGCTTATTTCAATGTGGGTCTAAAATTTTTGACGTGTTCTATAATTGGTGATCAATTGGATATTATGACTTAACCATATCATAGACATATTGTTAAGACACCGTAAAACTGCTTTCACCCACTCATGGGCAGGGTGGCAATTTTTTGCCTTACTGCAATAAAAGTGTCCTAACAGGCCACAATCAAGGAAAAAACACTTCTTTTTCGTTTATGGTTAAGTTATATGATAACTTTACTAATTTATAATCTCGTCCCAAAAATGCGACGCTGCCCGCGAGAGGGTACTTGGGTTTTCTTAGTGTATCGTTCCAAAATCCAGACTCAGAATAAGATTAAAACACTTAAATATTTTGATATACTGAAGGATATAATGCGTGAAAATCATGATGTCCCAAAAATGGGACACTGCCCACGAATGGGTTTCAAAAACTGGGAACAAAAATAGTCTATCTTGACTTGAAGTATAATAATCCCAAGTAATTTTCACTCCCAAGAATAAGGAATACTTTGAAGGGTGAAAACTAAAACCCAAAATAAAACAATGCTGAACAAATAAGGGAGAGCAAAGACAATAATCAAAACTAATAAAAATGATTTCCAGGAATTAGGGTGGCTATGATTTGGGATGAAGTTAGAAACTCATGCAACCAAGCAGAGGGGGGTGCGACTAGAAGAGGCTACGCTTGGTTAAAGGTCATACCTGGGTCAATGAGAACCTCCTGAGCCCCTACAGAGAGAGAGAATGAAGGTTGACACAAAGGGCAATGTTAGCAGTGTTAGTACCCACGCTCCACTCAACAGCTTTCGACTGCTCTGTTATGAACAGCATTTTTAACCTTTTTCACCACAGTGAACCTGTGCTTATTTACATAAAGCAAAACTGTACATACTTTGGAAGGTACTAAAGTATGAACGTGTGGTTTTGAAAGCATAAGGCAGAAGACGTGCAGCAGCTTGAGGGGAAGGGAAAAAAAATAAGAAAAATCGACGGGAAGAAAAAAAAACTAACGTCAGCTACACTTCAAAGGCAAAATGGATCAGGCCGCGTTATGTTCTCAGAGTTGAGGCTCACGCTTTTGAAAACCAGTCAGGCATTTTTTTTTTTTTTTTGTTTAGAGAAAGTACACGTGAAAAAAAAAAGGGGGGGGGGAGACGAGCACGCCTATTCCGTCAGCTTGTTGTGAAAAAGATTTTGTAATTCAAGCGTTTTGAAAAAGTTTCCAGCACCTGTGAGAAGACTTTAAAGCAGAGGTAGACAACTTCTTATCAATTTTTTTTTATTTTAAGAATGATCATTCCCATTTGTAATGGAATTTATAATTTCATTACAATTATTAAATAACAATGTCATAAATGTGTAAAATTGTTTATGTTATTGATGTCATTTTATCATCAACTAAAACGCAAACAATTATTCAATAAGAAATGAATAAAAAGTAAATGTGCAACTACAATGCTCTTGCTTATTTACCCATTGTGAGACTAAGAAAGCTTATTTTAATATTTAAGGAAACTTCCTCGTAGGCCCAAATAAAGAACTGAAAAACTTGTCCAACTAACTTTATCTCTCTTCCCCCCAACGACTCTAATAAAAAAAAAATTAAAAAATAAAAATTGGTTGAATGTTGTCCCTTTAATGTCTATGACTCCCAAAACGCCATCTTTGTAGAACTTAAAAAAAAAAAAAAAAAACTTTTATTAGTCTCATTAATTGGGGAATGGAGATGGTGCAAACGTGCAGGCAAGGACTCTTGATCTGGATCCTGTGGACAGGAACACAGTAAAGTATACTGTATGTAATCAGCCAATTATGTGGCAGGTAGTGCATGCAGTGACGCATACGCAATCTAAAAGTATCAGACGGGAGGCAAGGGAGGTCAGGGGTTTAAAAAAAAAAAAAAAGAAGATGACTGAACTAATTGTGATGTTGGCAGGGCTCATCTGGGTTGTGCCAGAAAGGCTGCTCGCCAGATATTTGATCTGCTGTGATTGGGGTCGATTAAAGCAGACCTCGCTTGACAACCCTAATTATTAAAAGTGAATAAAGAACACTGGGCCTTTATGATGAGCTCACTCGAGAGTGTGGCATAAAAATAGACTTCACAAAGGCGAACATCAAACGTGAGACAGGGTTGAAGTTAAGTGGAACGGAACACCGTGTTAATTCTGTGTTAATAAACGGAAAGCAACAAATCAAGCAGTGGTGGTGATGCGCAGTGAAAACAAAAATGGGTTCCAAACATTCATAAATAACTATTTCCTCAAAAAAAGGGGCTACAGTGTTTCCCAAACTTTAGGTCATGAGAAAAAAAAAATCTCACTGTGGATAATCAAACAAAAATGTCACAGAATATATAAAGTATCTCTTGTGTTTAAATATTTATGGTCTAGCAGTGTTTTTTTTTCAACAAAATATTTCCTGAAATGCTGATTTTAGTTTAATATCGGCAACAGCGCATTACAACTTCGTGACCTCCTTCCTAATGAACAACCCTGACTAAAGGCCTGCCACTCTGCAGTTGAGTTGAGCCACAATTTAAGGAAATAGCAATAAAATAAATTAATTGAATCAACTGGTTTTATGAAGCAAAACGTCACACACTGTAGTACTGTACATTACTGTGTCGTGCCTTATCGTCGTCCTCTAGCGCGCTTACGGCAGTGAGAACTGAGGACGGCCTACCTGAACAGTGAGAGTTTACAGGACCTCACACGCAAACACACTTTCACATGAATTTTGATTTAATCCTGGGCAATTTAGCAGTTTACAATCTCACCTGGTCTGTGGCGCTTCCCTGCATCCACTGCCTGAGAGATATTTCCCTTGTGATGGAGCGTCCTCCCCGCCGTGCCTCCGGGATAGTGAATTATGACAGAGGCCGAACAAAGACCCTCCAATGCAGCTGGAAAACAACAATAAAAAGGGACATATCATGGAAAATTAGATTTTTGAATATCTTGTTGACAAATAATTGCTGTGAGATTCTCCAATTTGAAATGTGTTATGAATCAATGAAGACTGGGAATCGTTGGTAGGGTTTATCAATTTTTTTCGTCATTACATTGGAGAAATATTTTCCAAACATCCCTTCATAATCCTAACATCTAAGCATAACTACCATGTGTATCACTAAATGCCATACGACGAAAAAAAAAGTTGTCTTTTTGTGGAAAAAGTTAGATTGTTACAATAACAAATTCATAGTTGAGAAAGTAAAATCTGTGGCACAAAGCAGCATCATTAAATAGTCATTATTACAAGAACAAAAGGCATTTTGTCAGGATAAACAGTCAATCTAATGACAATAAAATTGTATTTTTAAAAGATAAAGTTTAATGAGGCGGGAGGGATCATTTTAACAAGCGGAATTTAGAAAATAAAACAACTTTCATAATATACTTTTTAGTCTGGAAAAGATGCCTTTACCTATCACAATTATAGGAAGGCTTTTAAAGCAAAGCAGGGAGGAATACAAGTTATGTTTTGTTTTTTAAAAATGTCCCCATGTGTAGTATGAGGTTTTTTTATTAAATTATATGACAATTTATAATATATAATTTATTATTTTTTTTTTTTGCAGGGGTTGTGGTGGGGGTTCAGACCCCATCACCAATTTGACAACCGCCAGTCTAATAAAAATAACATAAATACGACAGGCAGTTTGAAGGTGTGCACTGAGGTCCCAAAAACAAGACCTCATCCCACTCTCAGGAGCCAGTCTTACCCCCCAACCAGAGGAAGTCATTAACAGCCCTGAGCAGCTCCACGGCCATGTGGTAGTGAACCAGGGCGTCCTGCAGCATGCCCGCTTGTAGACACAAGTCGCCGATGTGTTTCCTCATGCGTCCCTGGCACCGCTTTTTGTAATGCCTGAAGGGCAAAGGAGGGGAAATTGTGAGTTTATTTCCAACAGGTATCACTGGGACAGCCGAAACTATACGACACAAACATTTTGCCACTGCTGAGTCGGATTTCAGCTGGGATCAGAGAGGAGAAATAAACGAAGGGGGTGAACACGAGCAAAGGAGAGCTGTGACACAAATGCGATCACGCCATTGAAAGGGGGCAAACGCGAAAACAAAAAGTCATGCCGGTTGACCTCCAACTTTTTTCATTTCAAAACATGAAAGAAATAAATTAACGTGAATTCATTTTTCCCTACATAAACACACAAAATGGGGGGGAAAAAAAATTCCTTTAGCTGTCCGCTGAGCTGTGGTGTCAACCACATCATAATGCGTCGTTTCACGACACTGCCGCTACATTTTCCAGAAAATGTACATTTCGGCCTTTCAATTGCGTAGCATAAGCCAATCAAATGAAAGTTAACCTACCACTAAAACTACCTAATGAGCGTAAATGGCGGGCCGTACTTCCACAAAAATATAACTAGAATACGGACATTTAATGGACCGAAAACGTTCCATGATATCTAGCCATTTTCCACACTCCAGCAAGTCTACAAATATCCAGCTATTGTATTCAACACTAGGGGAGGAAATGGTTTGGAATCATGAGGTTTGTTTGGGAACAACACAGGCTAGACAGAGGAAGTCTAATAGCTCACCTTTTTGCCCCCGTAAATAAACTCACAGGACAGTATGAAAGAAAAGAGGGCAGAACAAAATAAAGCAAGGTGAACAAAGAAAAATGAAGATGGAGGGCACATAAAATCGCCTTGGAAAATTCACAAGACGGGTGTCCAAACTCTCTTTCAGGGGTTATAATGGAAAATAAATAAAGAATCCAAGGTCCACTTTGACATTCTTCACCTTTAATCTATATAACTAACTCTCAGGACGGAACTACTAATAGCCCTCAGCTCATCTAAAGGTGGTTTGTTTGCATAGAATACAGTCTTTTATTTTTGTATATCATGGGGTCTCTTCAGTAACTTCAGTATATACCACTAGCTACTAAAAAACTGGTGAGCAAAAAGCCCTCGGACCTTAGTTTGGACCCCCATACAAAACTGCACTCACCTGCTGTCAGTGTCCAAACCCACAAAGTCCTTTTTCTCAAAGGGCACACACAGCAGAGGGATCTTGTCACCCGACTTGTCGATGGCACGGTCCAGCCGTTTGGATTCCAGCACGATAAATATGGACTCCACAAAGTCCTCCACCTTCTTCTCCACGTCGGCGCAGTCTTCGAAGCTGGGGTAGAAGGCCACATCCGTCCTCTGCTGCTCGGCTATCTCCCCTTGGAGCCCGAACACCAGCAACCTGGAGTCGTACAGCGTGGAGCCGTACACTTCCTTCTGGCTGTGGAAGTGCTCGGCCGTCAGAGGCCAGTCTTTGGGGGAGCCGCAGGTGGTGACGGCCACCAGGCCCACCACCTTGCGGTGCGTCTGGAAGTCGCCCCACTCGTTGTTATCGGGCAAGTAGTGGTGGCGGTAGCGAATGTAGAGGAGGCGCTGGGAGTCCCTGATGCTCACGTGGCTCACGCTGGTGATGCGCTTGTAGATCTTGAAGAACTGGTCCTCGGGCACGTTGCCGACCGGCTGGACAACCACCAGCACCGATTGATGGTCTTCGGCACATTGCATGTAATCGGGGACACTCATTTTCCCCTGTGATTCCTTGGGACAGAATTGCAAGAGTATTAAGGCCTGAAATATATATTGGGGGGGGGGGGTTTTCCCATACTGAAGTCAATGTACATTTTTAAAATACAACTTTTGATGAGCTTTTGTCAAAAGAAAATTACAAACTACAAAAATGAGTTATCAGTTTTTATTCCAAAAATATAACCTCCTCTTTAAAAAAAAAAAAACTCGTGAAAAAAATTCAATGTTCTCAAATATGTACATCAATCTGGTAAAACCACACATTTTTTCCTCAAAAGTTGTATTTTATATTTAAAGTTTTTCTCAACCAGAAATACCTGAAAAATAAGAATTCTGTTGCATACAATGACTATTTATGTTGTAAACTGTTTTCTCGTAATGTTATGTTGTATCTAAAGAATATGATTTTCCTCTTAAAATATACCACTATTCTTTCAAAAAAAATTCATGATTATTCTATTAATAAACCTTGTCAAAAATGAAGATGTATTTTTAAAAATACTCCTCAGTGGAACTTTTTCCTAAATAAAAAAAAATACTTTTGTATAATGTACAATTAAAATGTAAAATATTTTAGATATATTATATATATGTATATATTCATACAAATTTTCTCGGAATTTTTTTTTTTAAACAAAATATATTGACATTTTAACTAAAAACTAAAACACCCAGCTCTCGCGAGATTTAAATTTTAATCTCGTATTCATTCGTACATTACACCAACAGGACATTTTTCCTGTTTTGTACAACTGTGAGTCAAGTCCTTCTCACATCATGAATTGACCAAGACAATCTCAGCTGTTGAGCAATAAATGAACTTTTCTCTAGAAATTGTGTGAGCAATGCAATATTATCAGGAAAGCAACCTGCATACACGATGGTTTAATACAACCGTAGCCACTTTCATTGATAAATCGTGTAAATTAGCCAAGCAGCTAGTTCACGATCGTCACGTTGTAATACTTCCAGCAGCAATGCAGTGAACCGGTAACGAAAGCCCACATTAGATTGCAAATATTTTCAATTCCCACCCAACTGACTTAACCACATTCATTCGTGCGCCGCGTTACCTTTTCTGCAAGCTGTCAAACGTTGAGGCTTCCTCCTTCAGCTCACAGCCCAGCGACGGAAGAACAACAATAAAGTTTCCGGTAGCGGCTTTCAGAATAAAACCCATTCTCTATCTACCCGTATCGTTACCCCACAAATACAGTTTAATTTGGGGACAAATAGCGTGTGAATGCGATAATAAAACGTTGAAACGTAAAAAATTACTAAGAGTGAAATTAAAATCGAGTGCTCTGAAAGCGACCCAAACGAAGGTGAAAGTGATATTTTTTAATGTTAACAGGTAGTCACATTTCCTGTTGCATCAAGAGCAATGGTCCGAGTACTACATAGGTCAGAATTACAGTTTAAATGTTTGAAAAAAAAAAAAAAGGATCTCCATAAAAAGTGATATTTCTTGTAGCATGTATCAATCAAAATCAAATCAAAAGCCTTTATTGTCATTATATGCTGTGCATACAACCAAATGATGAGTGCTTCTCCACAAGGTGCAATAAAATGGAATAAAAATCGAACATCTTAGATAAAAACAAAAGAAGCAATAGATAAATCAAGGCAAAGTTGTTGCTAAAATAAATAATAAATAAATGCACAAAAGTGCAGTAACTATATATATATATATATATATATATATATATATATATATATATATCAGTGTGTTAAGTAAAGCTAACCTTTTGCTGTATGTCTAAAAATGTTTACCATACAGTACCGACTAAGACGAGGCAGGGTTTGAACCCTATCCTCAGAACTGTGAGGCATCACGTGCTATCTGATTGGGAACCATGCCACCCTGGCCAATGTTAATTTTGCTATTTTGATCAGTGATAAAATTATAACTTGAACCATTATTTTAAAAATCCAGCATGTAAATCATCTGACGCAAACTACATTTGTAGCTAAATCTTTTTTATAGAAAGATTGTTCAATTAACTTGTCCACTGTATTGATGGAACAATCCCGCAAAGTGTCAAACTTTTTTCATGGAAAAATACAAAGAGTAAATCAAAGTCCAGATCACACGTAGTACCTAGTAAAGTTGCTGGACGATTTTCAAAAAGCCGTCTTTATTGATTGAGCGGCTGGTTTACTGGTGGCGTTTATGGCGGGTGGATCATCAATAAAGAGCTTGGTGTCAAGTTTGCCGGTGTGGTTTACTGGGTTGAAAAGGTACAAATGGAATATTAATGAAAATGCTTCTTATGCCACGTGACCATATGCACATGATGGGGTCCATAGAGTACACAGAGTACATATAGTTTCTTCACTATAAGACCTGTTAGCGACAGTGTCCCTACCAAATACCAGTTCGGATGTTGGAATTACATCTATTTCAATACCAAAGTTCATAAGAACAGGATTGTAACATAAGAATGCACCCTGGGGTGTGCATGCGAATCATATTTTCATATGCATTATTGCCAAGAACCAGAACAAGGACTCCTTTTGACCAAACTTGGCAACACTATATTTCCATCTTCCAATTTAGAGATAGGAAATACATAAAATGAAATTGTGCCATAATGTCATTGAGTCAAATCTTTTATCAGCAAGGAAGAAAAACTGCAGATAGAAATTTGCACGCACGAGCATAAATTTGCAGGCTTGTGCAGAAACGCAAGCCCAACCCTTGTAAATGCACCCGTAGGTAACACGTCGGCTCCAAAAAATGAGAACAACTTGTTTTGTACTGAAGGCTACGGCTGATAAAGAACAATGGAAATAGCTGATGACCCAAATGCTCACTCCGTATTAACGATGAATTTTTCTTTTGCGTGCTTTAATCATACCCTCCCACCAAATGCTTTGTCCCACTTGTACCAGAAGCTCAAAATGTATTGCCGACACATACCGTAAAACCCCAATTTAACTATTTGGCCTTCAAACAAAACTCACATTTATTGTGTCTTTACCACTTGTTTAAATTCGAATTCTTCATGTATTGTTTATTTAGTCATATCAATATCAAATCAATTGCAAGCACAAAATCTTACATATAGTATACCCGGTAATAAAAGCTTTTATGTTGGTTTTGCATATTTTGAGGTCAGCGTAACATTGTCAGTGCATCACGCTGGTTATCCATTAATATGGGAGGCCCCACATTCCAATCTTAAATAAGCAGCTGGGTTTTTGTCGCCAAAACATGACGGATCTCGTACTTTTTACCGGTGACTTTTAATTTTTGCCATCTTGTGTTGTGCTGCCCGCAGCACTTTCATAAATTCGGCATATTTGAACTGTATGATGCACTTTGTTTGTAGCTGCTGCAATACACAAAAAAAACATCTTATCTCAAAGTTTTTCCTGACTACACAAAGGTTAAATTAAAAAATGAATAGCACTTTGCATTATCCAAACAGTAACTCGCCTGGAAGCCACTGATAGGACAAAGAAGGACAGCCCCCAAGGGAGGCAAAGTGTGCTAATAAAAGGCAAAGCGCCGCACAAAAAGATTGCCGCACAGAGGTGAGATCAGAGGAAAATTCAAAAAGAATTCATACTCATTTTAGCACATGTCACAGTCAAGTGGCTCTAGCAACAATTCTGGAATCGCGCCTCATCATTTGGCCAGCTCAAGATGGACAAAACAAGAGCTGTGGAGGAGGCAGTCACATGGAACAACAAGATGGAGTACATGCTGACCTCCATCGGTTATGCAGTTGGGATCGGAAACGTTTGGCGCTTCCCTTACCTGTGTCAGATTTATGGAGGGGGTGAGTTACTTATACCGCGTCAAGTGATTTGTGCAGCCCTGGGGGGGGGCAGAATTGATTCCCTTCCTCATACTTCTCAGTGAAGGTCAAGCTAAACAAACGCTGGTCCAGCAGGGTTATCGGCTTCTTGAACTTCACATATTTACTCACACGAGCGGTGTTGCTAAACCTCAATTTGACCCGTACTTAGCCTCACTTGAGCGATGAGATTGGGAAATAATCCGACCATCACATTTAATCGAGATGGAGTTCCAGCAACCCTTCATGAGCACCAAAGTTTATACCCTCAGGCGCGTTCCTCATCCCCTACCTGATTGCGCTGGTGTTTGAGGGTCTCCCCCTGCTCTACCTGGAGATGGCAATCGGACAGAGGCTCCGGAAGGGAAGCATCGGCGTGTGGAAGAACATCACACCCTTTCTGGGTGGAGTTGGTGGGTGACCCAGAATATTTCCTCAAAGAGGGTATTTTACGAAACTGAACTTGTTCGTTTTCTGTAAAACAGCAAAAATGCCTGATCATACACGGTTGAACTGATTGTCATTATTTTCTTCACGTAGGCATTGGCTCCATGATTGTGTCGTTCCTGGTGTGCAATTTCTACAACACCATCCTGGCCTGGGTCTTCTGGTACTTTTTTAACTCCTTCCAGAACCCCCTGCCATGGAGCCAGTGTCCACTTAACACAAATCGTACAGGTAACTAAATGAAACCATTCCGGTTGTTCTAGGATAATATTTTTAGTCGTCGTCCCTACAAGTCTGGATTGATTAATATACAGGAAATGAACTGATTTGACCAATGCAGCAAAAGGAGATAAATTGGTTTTTGATCAATGCAGGTCTGAATGAGGAATGCGTGAAGAGCACTCCAGTCAATTTCTTCTGGTACCGGCAGACCCTGAACATCACCTCCGACATGGAAACCAGTGGTTCTCTGCAGTGGTGGTTGGTAGTGTGCCTGGCCTGCGCCTGGTTGACGATGTATATTTGTATCATCAAAGGAATCCAGTCCGTGGGAAAGGTCAGTTGACTGCGGAAACAGGTAAGATCAGTTCTCTGGATCTTTCAATGACTCTCGTGCATTTCAGGCAGTGTACGTGACAACCACGTTGCCCTACGTGGTACTCACCATTTTTCTGGTCCGTGCCCTCACCCTGCCCGGCGCTACAGATGGACTGGTGTATCTCTTCACTCCAGATGTGAGTTTGCTCACTTTTTGGTGGCAACTTGAACGTAACAGCTCAAAAGTCAAGAACCTGGTGTGTTTATTTTCAGTGGGAGATACTGAAGAACCCTCAGGTGTGGTTAGACGCCTCAACTCAGATCTTCTTCTCTTTGTCAGTGGCCTTCGGAGGTCTGATAGCGATCTCCAGCTACGCCGATGAGAAGTAAAGACTGTCGATGTTGTGGAAAGCAACTGTGTAGTGCGCACTTTGATCTATTATTTTCTGTGTGCTCGAGAAACAACTGTGAGAAGGATGCAGTCATCGTGGGATTAATAAACAGTGGCACATCTTTATATGCAGCCATATCCATCTTTTCCATCCTGGGTTTTAAAGCTAACGTTGGTTTTAACTCCTGCTTAAAAGAGTACGTACTGATGTTCAGATCTACTCTCAGGCCATTAACTCGATCGAATTTGGACTGTTCTGTTTCTTTCAGAAGATGTTTCAGAAGATCTCTCATCCAAGCAGGTTTCATCAGTTCATGCACAAGACGAAGTAGCACAGCACTAGCTTGGTGATTGGTGTGGAAACAACACGACGAATGGAAAAGGAACGGAAAAGTGATACCACTTGTCGTTTGAGGCATGTCTAGAATTCAGAAGAATCAAAAGTTGGGTTTCTACTCCAACACAGAGGTTAGGGCTGTCTCATCTGGCTTTGTGCATGAAGTGATGAAGCCTGCTCGGAAGGGAGGCGGAACATCTTCTTAGACAATCGGGACAGTCTGGTTGTACTCGATTGAATGCCATGAGAATATTCAGTTCTAATTACCCAGCTTCCTTGGAATATACAGACGTATGCAAAACAAAAATATGTTTATTTACAGAAACATCTTGGTTTTAACCAACCACTTTGAGTTTTCTGACCAGAATATAACAAGGGACAACTATGAACACTGGATTGAGTATCTGAACATGACAAATCCAGATGAGTTCTCCAGCCTGGAACTGAGGCCCTGCAAGCTGAAAACATTCCTTGACCAGGTGATGTAATTTCAAACACACATCCATCGTGTATTCTCACAGGTTGTTTCCTCCTCTTTCCTCCCAACTAATTTAATTGGACTCAATGTACTGAACAAGAATGTATTGTGAAATGTTTGTTTTGAACCACAGAGCGCTTCTGGAACCGGCCTGGCTTTTATCGTGTTCACTGAAGCGGTGCTGGAGATGCCGGGCTCGCAGTTATGGGCGGTCTTGTTTTTCTTAATGCTCTTCAGCTTAGGACTCTCCTCCATGTTTGGTAATGCAGAGGGAGTCCTACGGCCCTTCGGTGACCTCAATCTGGTACCCAAGTGGGTGCCTGAAGAACTTATTACAGGTATGACAATTTAGCCACTCTGAAGTCAGAAGGACGTGTTTGTTACCAGTGATTTTCCGCATTTGTGACTTTTGCAGGTGTCTTCTGCTTAATGTCATTTTGCATTTCTCTCATCTTCACCATGGGTTCTGGTAACTACTGGGTTGAGGTCTTCAACAGCTACGTGGGCTCTGTTCCCCTGCTCATCATTGCATTTTGCGAGCTTATTGGAGTTGTTTATGTCTATGGAATGAAAAAGTATTGATTTCATCTTCTCTTGTTCAGTACAATAAGCCCCCAGGAATCCCTGCAGCACAACAATCATCTTTGTGTGTTTTCTGTACCCACAGTTTCAGTGAAGACATCTATTTCATGACTGGAAAGAGGCCGAATCTTTATTGGAGAATTTGTTGGACTTTTATCAGTCCTTTAATGCTGAAGGTGGTGTTGATTGCTTACGTAATCCTCCAAGCCCAGGAACATCCCACATACCTTGCATGGAATCCTGATTACGTAAGCGAAGTAAAATATTGGGTGGAACAGTAATATATTTTATGGCAGGAATCTGGAGTGTCTTCTTCTTCTATTTAGGAACTCTTCCCCAAAACAGAGGTCAAGCCCTACCCAGATTTTGTGTTTGCCGTAATCGTCCTCCTTTGCGTCATACCGGTGGTTCCCATTCCACTGGTGGCTCTCTACAAAGGATTCCAAAAGGTCAAGAAGAGGTCTTCGACACGGGATGGACTAAACCCGTACAGCAATGAGACTTTTGAGGTCGAACCCCAGTAACTTCAGGAGCAGTAACCTCTGCAACTGTTATCATGAACTATGTTTCAATTTGTCAAAAGTAACGTCCTTGGGCATATTTTGCCAGCTAGCAATTGCTACTTGCTACTTGCTATGTTCATCTTTTGTTTTTTGCAAGGACCCAAGACAACATATTGTTGTCTGTTAGGGCTGAGTACAGCAGTTTCTAGTGAAGTTGATGTCTTTGGGGTTAGTGGGAAAGCATTTTGGCATTGTGACAAAGGATCCCCTTTTTTAGACAGGGATATTGATATTTCAGTCAATAAAAAAAGTGAGTGTATTCACACAATATAGTGCACAATGGAAAAAACAGACATCATTCTACAGTTTAAGTCAAAATACAAACAAAGCTTTTGCCCAAACTAAAATATGCTCAATGACCATAAATCCCAAACGTACAGGAATTCCTTCTTCCAACACCTAAATGGAAAAATATTACGAAGCATATATTGAAGTCCAGAGGGAAATAGGCTGTAGATTCATTTGTACAGTTGTTTTTTTTTTTTAATTACAATCATTATTTATCCGGTGATTAATGGTCCTTGTATAAAGACTGTGAGTCATTGCTAAAGTCCATTTACAGCATCATAAGAAGGAAAAAGGCATTTTTTTTTTCCTATTCCCATCAAGTTTCCACTGCACCAGATGACATTACTAATTATTATTTCAACACTGCGCATTTCCTGTGCAAACATTCACATCCAAACCTGTCGGCTGGTGATGGTTGTTTTTTTTAAACGGGGAGATTTTATCGAGGCGAGATGACACTCTTTAAGTTCGGATGGTCAAGAAGTCCACAGGGGTCCTGGGATTGGCTGCCTGCCTCACCCTGGCCAGTCGCAAGTCTCCCAGACGGCGCTCCAGACTACGCTTCCCTGAAAGCAGACGTTATCATTTTTCTTTTTGGAGAACCCTTGAATATGTTGCACTTTCTGTGCGTTTCTTGAGGGCACTTACATTTCTGCAGATGAGGAAGCATACTCTTGTATAGGAGGCGATGTTGCGACATCGCCAGCAGAAATGAAAGGCAGAAAAGCAAATCCACTGCCTCGTCGGGCACAACGCCAGCTAGGGCCTTGCAGCCTGACGATTCAAAGCAGACACACAAGCACATAAATGATTTCAATTTAATTAGGAACTTTATACGCTGTAGACCCAAATGCTTTGAGTGCATTCATGTGGAAAACCTTTGTTGCTATGCCTCAGGAGGTGGTTGGTGTACTGAGCCATGTCTCCGATCATCCGCAGAAAGTTAGCAGGGTTCTTTGCAACCGTTTGGCCGAAGGGTAAACTCTGGGCACAAACACTGAATCTAAAAATAGCCCAAAAGGGAAATTAAAACGTTCACATACTGTGATAAATGGCAGTTGAATTAGTTCCCCTTTCATTGCGGGTAGTGATTAACCAGCCCTTTATGAAGTCACGGCTCGGAAGACGGGAAGTGGCATTGTGGTCACTGTTTACCATTATCCCCTGATTATAAGCAGTTTATAGAGTATACAAATGCATATGTACAATTACTATGCTCATACTTACATAATTTGTATTTGAACAGTAAGCCTTTTTTTTTAAGTGATAAACACTTTAATTCAGCTCATTCAAATAATGTCAAGAACACGCGTTTAACATTTGACTTGTCGTCTAAGCGGTCTTCACCTGAATGCATGGAGCAGCACTAACTCGTAGATGTTTTTGTAGACTGCCGCCAGGGAATTTGTCTGCACAGACAAAAAGTTATTTGATGATATTAGCAAGCATAAAAAAAATACAAATGAATCAGAAGGTTAGTACAAGAGTGGGCAACCTAATGTCTATTAGGGGTCATATAGGGCCCGCTAGAGCAGCGGTTGTCAAATATTTTACACCACTCAAAAAAAAAAAGACTTGAGTGCTACAGCAGCACAGTGGATTAATTTTTTTCAAAAACGACGCAGGGGTTTTATTCCTACAAAGTATATTTAATGTTATTGTAAGCCACTGTAAAATAGTACAGAGTGTGAACATTAACACTGCCCCTAAATACATGCAAATAAAATACGGTACTTAAATAATTTTAGTATACATAAGTTACAAAACAAATCATGAATAAATGCTGAGAAACAAACAGCTGGAAAAGATTCAACACAAATGTGCTGTACTTAAATCGTAAATACAACTAAACTGTTCCTAACACTGTCCCGGAAACAAAAGCAGCCACACTCACAATCACAACTAGGGGCAATTTAGGGTGTCCAATTAATGTTGCATGTTTTTGGGATGGGGGAGGAAACCAGAGTGCCCGGAGAAAGCATGCAAACTCCACAAAGGCGGGTCTGGGATTGATCGCGGGACCTGAGAACCGCAAGGCCAACATTTTCCAGCTGATCCACCGTGCCGCCGATACAAAAACAAATAAAATCAAATTTTAAAAAGTTTTTAACACTAGTCTGATCATTTAATGGAGTCATTCTTTTGTGTAGCACTTGAGGAATTCCAGAATTGGAAGTACAGAATCACCGCACGAGAGCTTTCGTTGGGCTCATCGCGCAATTCTGAGAATGAAAAAATGCAAATGATCTGAAGTTGATTGGCACATTGGTCAGCCCTTCAAACTTTGATAAGAGTCCATTTCAAACTACAAAGACGCATCAAATGTCAGAGAATAAGTTGACACGTTTTATTCATCACTTAATCCCCACTCCTACCAAAACTCCCAAAATTTACATAATCGATTAATGAGTCCCAGAAGGGAACTTGTGGAGAATTCTATTTCATGGCCCCAGTAACGAGGAAACTGTAATGATTATTTGCCTGACCTTCAGATCCAAGAACAGAGCGTGGCACTTGAGTCTTAGGACCACCATCAACTTCCGCCTCATTTGCTCTCCGGCCAAGTGGACCGAGCCCAAAGTGAGGCTATGGCGCAGAGACTGGCCCAAGTAGCTGTGGTACAGGGAGAACGACGAGTCATATGAAGAGTCAAACCACCATCATGTGTGACTTTTGTGGGTTTTTTTTTCAGTTTGACTTATATTTGACTTTGATGGTTGTATAATAGTAAAGAACTCTACCAGTACTTCCCTCTCGTCCATAAAGGTTATAAGAAGGAAACATTTTGAATTCATTGATGTATTCCATGTTGTCTTCGATGACAAAAAATAGTTTTGACGTTTGATCAACTTGTAGATTAATGAGCATCACGGATTGGACTTTTTTAAGAGTTTGGAGGTTCCGCTAAATCTGTAATTTCACGCAAGACCGGAAGTTGTGTCTTATGATGTGTCTGAGTGGGTGCAAAGTGCAGAAAGGTTTTGTTTTAATCTATAAGAGACCATAAAAAAACAGCAAAAGCACAATGACAAATCTGAGAACAAAAAGCGTATGGTATATTATTTACAGCTGACGAGAAGCCTCACCTGGAGTAATCTTTATAGACGTCGAGTGAGTATGTGTCGAGCAGCAAGCCGCACCACGGGAAGCGGCAGCGGAGGGGGAGTGTGCGGATCCCATTGACGGAACCCGCATCTTCCGACAGCGGAAAGTTGACCGCCACCTTCTGCGGGTTGACCACCAGGCCGTACTGCGGAACGCCAGCGAGCAAGACCCTGAACACAAAAAAACGTGTTAATGACAACGGGGTCATGTGAGTTGGAGTTTATCTTGGCTGACTATCCGACGAGAGGCGAGGTAAACCCTGGACTGGTCGCCATTCAATCGCAAACAACCATTCAGGGTAACATTCACACCTATGGAGAATTTATACTCTTCATTGAACTTAAATGCATGTTTTTGGAACATGAGAGGGACCCAGCATACCCAAAGAAACCTCACACAAGCACGGAAATAACGTGACAACTACACCGAACAAGGCTGAAAATCAAAAATAACTGTATTATTCTGGTGAGTCATACTTGAGAAAGTTTTGTGCCTCCTGCAGGTCCGGCGTGATCAGGAGGAAATCATCCACCAGTCTCATCAGTCGCCTGGAGGAGACAGAAAGGGGGAAGAAATGCTTCGACACACTGCCCTCTCCTGCTGAAATTGTATCATTACATTGACGTGTGACGTACCCTTTGCTCGCTGTTTTGCTTTTGAAAAGGACATTCTCCATGTGACCGTAGCAGAGACAGCAGAGCAAACTGGATGCGACGGATCCCTGCGGAATCCCACGATGTTGACGATACTTCCTGAAAGGCCCAAATCCAGAATGAGGACGTGCAGGTCCGTGCGACACATAAAATTCAAACCTTACTTCTTCCCAAACCGGACAACGTTGCCCGTCAACATTTGGGTGAAGAACTGAAGCATTTCTTTGCCGTGAATATCCGAGGAAAAGTGCTGAAAAATAACTTTGTGAGCACAAAGATGTCAAATATGTAATCTACATACTGACCTGCTCCACCAAAATGGCGTGGTGAACTCTGCCACTTCTTTGCAATGCCGTCACAAAGCCTTTCATGTTGGTGGAGCCCATCTCGTCCACCACAAAGTCAGCCTGCAAAAGGAGAAGAAGAAAAAAACTGTAGCCTGGGTGGACCACTTTTAAGCAAGCAAAGTTTTTTTTTTTTTTTGTACCTGTCTAACAAAAGACTTTCTCAAGCCCTCGAAAGGATGCTCCCAGATCTTGGCGTAGCTGCGTATGGTGAAGGCCTCGTCTTGGACAGGTGAGAGGACTTGGCCAATCACATTGAGAAGTTTGTCATGGGGCAGACTGTCGTATGCTCCGCTGACGTCCACCTGAAAGGAAGAAAGAGAAGGATGGACACGGGACACTCTTTTTACCCCGCCCCCCCCCACTGCTTGTCAACAAAACCAAACTCAAAGGAGATTTCAGACGGTATCGTGCAGTTGAAAAGCTGCAAATACAAGTATGCAAATGAATAATGAGTGAACATCAAGATTATTAAAGTTTGATATACTGTATTTTTAATGTAGTTAACATGAAAAGTACATAATAGATTTATTAGTGCACTAAAAAATGTAGTTGTAACATCTGCACACCAGACCTTAGGAATCACTGGTCTACCCAACAACAACAAGGTTCCCTCTAATTTTTGATGGGTCTGAGCAAACAATGGAATTTTAAAATTATACACCATCTCATCCTGTACTTTGGCTTCAGACCAGACCTTTTTTACTCAAAAAAGAGAAAATCTCATCCAGTTTCACTACTTTTTCTTCATTATTCTTATTAATCACATACTCCAACATTCATTAAAGAAACACTCATTTCTTTTTTTTTTTTAACTTTTGCCATTATTATCTAGAGTAAACATAAGCAGCATGTCTAACTCGTCTTTGCTCTACGTTGCCCAGACTGTGTGTGCCAAAGCACCGGTGGTGGGGGGTGTTTGTAATTATGAGTCTACCCCTTTAAGAGCGGGAGGTGGGTGGGGTCAGGTAAACAAGGAAGTAGAATTGTGGCATGGTGTGGCCAAGCAGCATCTTGTTAGAGATCGCGTGCTGCCGTGTTTAAAAATAATAATAATAAAAATTCAGGTTGTGCTTCACTGCGCTGGATCGGTTTTCATGTGCACAGAGTGTGCGCTACAAGTGCGCAATTGCGCAGGTGCGCAGCTTGCGGGAACATTGGTCAACACGCAGAAGTTTTCATTTACTATACTGTACTATGTTTTTGCAGATGCAGGCGTGTCTGTGAGACCCATTGGGGTATTTCGAAGATGTTAAACTCGCACTGATGGAATATATCCGATCTGAACGTTTACGGTGCACTCACGTTGGCAGATATTAGGCACTTAATGTATTTTTTAGTCACAATTGGAAAAGGTGGGATTACATTTTTGGGGGGAGTGTAATTGTCATTTGGGAAGGTAAAAAAGTGGCACTTGAAACATGCAGTGTCGTATACAAACAATGTCCCACCTTCGCGAAGTACAGGGTCTGTGGCTTCTCCTTCTGGGCCAGAGCAAGAGTGGACAACCCCTTGTGTATATCCGCCATCCCCCACACCGTTGAACCCAGCAGAGACGGAGTGTTGCGCGCGCAAGCCCGCAAGACGTCCCTGAGGTCACGCACATTCCTTTGGTAGGCCTACGGGGAGGGGTGGATGATGTTTACAAGGACATTTCAGAACAAAAATAAAGAAAGTACCCTGGTCTTGGCATCTACTCCCAAAACTCGCGTGATGGGCCTCATGCTATCCATCTTTGGGATGAAGCGCAGGCGGGAGATGACAGCGCTTTTGGGAAGGGAAGCCACCTGAGCCGGAGTCAACTCTTCCATCAGGCCCTTGGAAATGTGACCTCTACAATCACAAACACCGACCGTGAGCTTCCTCGCCCGCAGCGAGGATGTACATTGTTGACGTGTGCACCTGAAAGCCAGCTCCTGCAGCCTGGCCCAGACCTCCTGTCTGTAGAACCTCAGGGTGTTCTTCTGACCCATAGACTCTGTGACATAGAAAAACGCTCGGACCAGGCCCACGACGTAGCCGTCGAGCAGCCAGGTGAGGAGCTGACCGAGGACCCGGGTCCGATACGCAAGCTCGCTGGGCGGGATCCGGCCTGCGAACATCAATCAGTTTAATCGGCCCCCCTCCCAAAAAAAAGAGCATTGGACGTTGAATGCAATGAAAAACTGACTTTGAAAATGTTTGTACATGAATAGTTGGTTATCCGAAGTGCCTACCTACCCATCAAGCATGAAATTTCACAAACAAGTGAAAACTTTGCATGGAATTCTTAATAATTTGTATATTTTTTAGGTTTTCTAGTAAAACTGTTTTATTCCTTTAATCTGACCTTTCTTACTGATCTTCAGCCAGTCGCAGTCATTCACTTTCATCTTCCACATCAGCTCCGCAACCGAAAGCCTTTCAAATTTGCTGCTGCACAAGAAACTCCGCACCCGCGCCAAAAAAAAGCACCGGTTTTCCCCAGAGCCCCAAAGCTCTGACGGGACGACCGCGCACAGGCACTCCCTCACAAACAGGTAGACCCGGTGAGGCGTACAGTGTTTGGGCAAAAGGGAACTCAGATCGCCTTGGGACAGGTCGCTCTTCGAAAGGGGGCACAGCCGCTGCAGCGTTTTCTTATAGGCGTTCCTTCTGTGTTTCCGCAAAAGCTGGCTAAAAAGGGGGATCATGTTAAAAAAGCGCCGGGGGAGCTTCTTTGGTTTCCTCTCCAGTCCGTTCAGATACCCCAGCCCCTCGAAGAACACCAATCTGATAATATCCTGACCTTGCAGTCTTCTCGATCCCGCTGCGCTCTTCTTCTTTCGGTTGAGGAGGAAGCCGTTCATGCCCCGGCCCCAGTACATGAAGGCCAAGGTGCGTATGAAGCACTGCGAGGGAGGCAAAGGGGGATAAATGCCTGATCGCCAACTCGGTCGACCTTCCAAAGAAGCTGTATTTGTTTCAGCTGGTTGTTTGGAGACCGAAGTGCTCATCTCCACGGACATGAGAGACACCGACTGTCTTCCTTCCACTGTCTGTTTGACTTCCTGTGCTTCTCCAATTCGTCTCCTCTTTTTAGAACATCTCATGTCTTCTTCATCCTTCTCATTGGTTTCTCTCTTCCTTTTCCCACGAGACACTCTAAAGTCGCTCCTTTTCAAGCACATTCCGAATCTATTCCTGACAGACTTTGCGTTACGGCAGGTCCTGGATCGAGTCTGGAGGCAAAACCCGGAGGGGACTGTGGTCGCGGAGACCCTGTCGTAGACGGGTCCGCCGCACACCTGAAAAGCGCACGACGGCGGGACCGCCACAAACAAGGAGCAGCTCTCCAGCAGGTGCCGCGTGATGTCAGTGCCCAGACGCAGGGCCACTTTCTTCCACAGGTCGCTGCCTTGAATGTAGGCGGCGCTCTGGGTCACGTCGCCCTGGAACTTGAAATGGTCGGCGTCGGCCTCCTCCCGAGCCAGGCACAGCAGGTTGTAGCCGTGGGCCAAGACGTTGCGTTTTTTCTTTCTTTTCACGCTGTTGAGAATGAAGGCCAGCAGTTCGGGTAGAGTGCAGATCTGTGGAAAGCATGAAAAGAATTTTTTTAAAAAAATTATATAATCTTCCATTTAGCATAATTAAGTGAGCTATCTAATTTCAATTAATTGGTCCAAAAATATTATTTCCAACAAATATGCACTTTTTTGTATTTATCTATGCCACCAACATACAGTAACATCAATGATCAACAATTTCAGCACACATGACGCACTTCAATTCTTGTCGGGACTGCATATGAATTGCTGTATTAGCAAATAAGTGAATTTGGGAGGTGTGTTGATAGTACAGGCGGCACGGTGGAGCAAGTGGTGAGACTGATTTAGCCTTGGAGCCTCTAAAAGTAAGGCAAAAAGACTCAATTGGACGCGAAAAACTGACTGACTTGTTTATTAGTATGTTGTAACGACTACGTTACCTGGTGGCTGCTTGGCACTTGCTTGAGCTCCTTGTCGTAACCGACGAAAACGCTCCGAACGAAAGCTTTGAAGCGGTTCGAGTCCGCCGGCTCGACAAGAACCGCTTTGTGCCCCTCTCGGAACACGATTTTGTCCGTGAACTGCTCCAGCGTGTCTGTGTGGCGATACAGAGACCGCAGGAGTCTGAGAACCTGGCATAGATCTGCTGAAGACATGATTGCTTATTTCAAATTGTCACTGGTCATTTTTAGAGACACATTGGCAACTTTTACTATCAGAAGAAGCCGGATTTAAAAAAAAAAAAAAAAAATGAAGCTACGGTCCAATCAGAGGGTGCTTTATTGGACACAAAAGACCAATCGCTAAGAAGAAATCGGTTGTTGTCGCGACAATCCATCTGGTCTGCGAGAGGAAAGCGTAAACCAGAAAGCAAAATAGATCCGCCAAAATCCCGACTAATAACGTGCCAACGTGGCGGCCATGTTGGCTAGGGCATTGTTCCCAAAAAAAGCAATGCCCCGACATTGAAATGAACTCTTAACCTGCCAATTTCTCAACTGATTTTCATGAAGTTTACTTTCTTTCACAGAAAAAAAAAACACAGAAGCACTGGGAGAACATAAAAACACTGCAGGAGTTCAGGGGGTCCTGAGCTAAGATTTAAACCCACAACCCTCTTCAGTGTTGACAAAAGGCCAAAGGACATCCCAAACGTTCAGCACGATTTATTCAGTCATCACAATACACGTGAAAACGGCATTACAAAAGACAGAAGACATTGGATAACAACAATAATATGACAAAATAAAAGTAGGGAAAATATCCACTGGCCTCCCTTCCAACCCAAACATTTTCTTGAACATGTCACAACATCTGATAGTGTCACACAATATTCAAACATGTTTAGAATCTCATTTGTGAAACAGTCAGCAAGGATATAAAGCAAACCTTCAGAAGGAGGAGTGGAAAGTAGAGCTGGGGAAGGATACAACACTAAAAAGAAATGCAAGCTTTGATTAAGCATGTGCTTCTGCGTGCTTTTTATTGAATTTCTACAAATAGTTGTGTCTCTGCAGCGCTTGGCCACCCAAATTAGTTAGCTTCCTTGTTCTACAAAATGTGTGAGCAACTTGACCGGACTGTTGGGCTCATGTGTCTGTGCGCCATATAGAGGACACACCATTTAGTGTATAAACCCAATGACCCCACACTCTGGAGTTCACACGGACCCCGGCGACAGCGTGCACTCAAGATGACTCCATAGTCGCAAAACTCGGTCTGGGGCTAGAACCAGGGATCCCGAGAAAGCGAGTACTGTAATATGGGTGTAATACCTTTACATTATAATTAATGGAGAGGGAGATTTTTCTTGTAATAAAAAAAAAAAGTGTTGTTTTTTTTTGTTTTTTTTTGTTTTTTTTTTTGGGGGGGGGTTCTTGAACACATGGCATTTCAATTAATTGCAATTGGGGAAATTAATTTGATGAATAAAACTGAATCAATCACACACTTGGTCATAGAAAGAATTCAACTCGCCAGTCAAGCTATTAAGACACTTGGAAACTTTTTTAAATTGCAAAATTCATGGCTGATGTGTGTGCTGTGAAAAAAAAAAAAACATTTTATAAACTAAAACGGGAATTAGTCCAGTCCAGCTGATTGATGGCAAAGAGGATTGTCAGCCCCTTCAGGGCACCGCTTGCAAACTACAACAACGATACAACTGTGTGTGTTTGTATACAAAAAAAAAATATCCAAACTACCTTTATTAACAATGCAAAAACCTGTGAAAAGTGCTTTCTATTTTCTTCTACATATCAAATAAGACTCTTCTAGAGCCGTGTAAATCATTTTTCCTCTCGGTGTTCAGACCTCTGGTGGTCCCCAGGAGCAGACCTGTTAGAAAAAGTTATATTAGTAAAAAGTCCAAATGCAAAAATTAATTGGCGCATCTCACCTGTAAAGGAGGATTTGCTTGGAAAGACAGTCTGTCACCTCCTCTGCCTCTTTGTTTTTTCTTTTCTGCATTGTCAACTCCATTTTTAGCTCTCGACTGCTTCGCTCAAGACAACGGATGCTCTCCTAAAACAGTAACAAAAAATAAAAAGATTGAAATGTACCATCTGCCGCTTGCGCCCTTCAGCATCTCACCTCACCTCGTAGTGTCCGGTATCTTCCCTCTTCTGTTGTTGAACGAGTTTAAGTTTCTCCTCCAAGCGGGACTTCTGCAGCACCTGCGTATGCATTTCTTCCCGCAAGGGTCCCAGCTGGGCCTTGAGCTCCCGGGTCTGGTCTTTGGCTTTCACCAAAGCCCCCGTTGTTGTCTCTTTTCTCTTCTGCAGGGCCAGCAAAATGGGCTCATACCTGGGGGGGTGGAGGGTGAAGGTTCAGGAAAAAAGTCAAACATAAGCCCTTCCAAATTGCTGGTAAAATCAGAAACATTTTAACATTATTATCGGCACTACAAATACTTTTTACAGGCAAAATCTGCTGCTACTCCATCCGCACCCCTTGACATTTTTTTTTAGATATTCCCACCGGTGTGATTGAGGCTCTAGGTGAATAATTGTCTATGTGTCCTCCATCTTTAAATCAGTAAATGGGCCTTGCATTGGCCTAGATCTGTGATCGAGTGGGGAATTTCACCATTGAAGGTGTCACTGTACTTATACAGAAATAACAGAAAGAGTAACATCAAAATGGAGATGGTACCACGAATTGATGAGTGAAATCCAGTACCTGTCCTCGAGGGCTTTCAGGCTGCCCTGCAGGTATTGCTGGACATCGCCGCAAGAGTTCCTCTGAGGCACGTCGTCCTGCATCGCGTTGCAGGTGTGGCTGGTGCTGCGAGTGCAAAGCTTCTCTTGGAGGTCTTGGAGATGCTGCCAGTGGGCTGACCTGAGCTGGGAGTTCTCCTCGGTCATTTGGAGAAGCAAGGTCTGAAGGTGCTCCTGGAGGATGGAAGGAAGGAAGGCTGTGGACATTCAGCACTAGACCCAAAAAGCAAAAATCTGACGCACTGAGAGCACATTTGCAAATGTTCCATGTTTCAGTACTTTTTGAACCACTCGCAAGAATCTGAACAGCAAAATGAATAAGCTTGTACATTGCTGGGTTCAATTACAATTGCAATTCGTGAGACCAAGACGACGCCGACGCCTAACAAAAAAGTTACAAGTATCTCGCCAAAGCTGAATACTTGTAACTTTTTGCGTCCTACCTCCTCTCTCTTCTGAAGCTCCATTTCATGGCGTCTCTTGTTGAGGGCCGCCTGGGTGTGTACGTTCTCCCTGGCCGTGGCGAACAGTTGCCTCTTCAGTTTGCGCATCTCGTCCTGCAACTCCTGCCTCGCCATTTCCGACTCCCACACTTGCCGTTCCCCTTCGGCCCGCTCCGACCTGAGCCTCTGAACCTCCCTCTTCCTCTCGTCCCTCCAGTCCTCCTCCTCCTTTTTTAGCACCGCCATCAACTCGATGACTTTGCTTGAAACATGAGCCTCTGCGTCTTCTTCTTCTTGGGCTTCCTGCTTCCTCAGCTCCAGTACCTCAGCCAGTAAATCCTTCCTCCTCCTCTCTAAGCGCTGTAGCTCCTCGATGCACTCCTCCATCTGCGACTTCAGTTCCTCAAATCCGTCCACTCCAAAACTCATAACATTGGTATCTCTCTCCAAGGATTCTGTCTGAAATTCAGCGCCGTTGACACCATGCACCCCGGAATACTTCAATTGTTGGACGTGAAGGTCTGATCCAGACCTGCCCATTGAGGAATCGTCATCGCAAACGTCTGTAGTGGTTTTACACTCCTGTTGACCAACGCTCTGGCTTTCTGACAGCTGGTCCTTGCCTTTATTTACATGCACATAATCTTGGCTCACCTCGAAATCGATGCCGGCCTCTTCCATGCTGCTCTCCAGCATGGCCAACATATCCATCAATTGACCCTCGTACTGCACCATGGTGTCGCGCAGTTTGTTCCCCGCCAAAGTGACGGGCATGTCATCTTGGGGCTGGTGTGGAACACACTTTTCCGTTGTTTCCATCGTGTTCCCGGTACAGCTCGTGGAAAAATACGGTGATGTTTCTTTTTCACCAGGGATCCCTTGTTGCTTACGCTCGAGCGGGATCACGGTGAGCTCCTCGCAGCTCTTTAGTAAGTCGTCCATTTCCTGCAAGTACGGCCCCATTACGGACGGCTGACTCAAGTGCGTCCTTGTAAAAGCCGGACTGGACCAGCTGGTCTCGGGATCCTCGATCTCTTCCTGGATGAAGAGAGGTTCGAAACCATCCGTCGAATCGCTGTCATCCTCCATTGCCGGGCTCTAACACTTAAAACTGTTTACTTCACGGTCCATGCCCTGATGAAAGGAAACAAAAAAATGGCAAACACCAACGGAATGCTTTAAAACAGTCAATGTCACAAACAAAAGTCTTTTAATGGCTGTTTATGTACATCCACCTCTCCATCTATATTCCTCAATGGGACCATCCATGAGTTGGAGCCTATCCCAGCTGACTTTGACTCAGGCAGACTACACTGGATTGATTGCCGAAGCTTTTTAAAAATATGGATGGAGAGAAAAATGCTCAATGTAGCATCCCACTACAATGGCTAACAGGTTCATTGCTAAATGTAGCTTCCATTTATACCAAGTGAAACTGTGGCTCAAAACAAAAATAATCATCTTTAAAGCAAAACTGAGGAATTGGAAGTGTCACTTTTAATGAGCGTTATTGAACGGTAGTGTCTGCTGTCAACGGGTGATGGCCCCTTTTTTATGACAGTGCCTTCAAATGTGTCAACAAGTTTATTTGTCTTAAGTAGATGATGGTGACTAATTAGGGTGTGGCATCTATTGGAGTAGCGTAGAGCCATTATTTCTGGAAACACAGCATATATGATAATACCACATGAATGTGGTCAGTAAATCCATCTTCCTCCTCATCTTCCTCATATTTCAATGATCAATACACCCGCGCACGCACAGTCATCCACAAACAATGAAGATGGGCCCGTGTGTCGGCTCAGTCTATCATCTGGGTATGCAGAGCTGGGCGCAGGAGTGGGCCGGCAGAGGGTTTTACTGGCGACAGCTGCAAAAAGCTTAGCGTGGGTCAGATGCCCGTTTCAAACGCGCATTCCCATGAGGACCAGCCAACATACGGTACAGGTCCACACTGAAAAGGAGATGATGACAATATTGGATCGCGCTACCCTCATGTAAAGATAGAAACGGTTATTTTTGTCATTTTCTTTGAATAATAAGTATCATTTTCCAGCTCAGTTACAATAGTTAGTCGCCTTGTCACAGTCTAGATGCTGTATGCACATTCTTTCACGTGCTCAACTATTTTAGATGCCCATTATAAACAGAACCATCTTTAACCTAACACCATTTAGAACTGCTGCTGCTATAATTTACATTTTATCACAAGGAAATGAGACAGAATGAAAGTTTAGATTATCCTCCAGCTGCTCTATTCAAATTCAATCTAAAAATCATTACTACTTACTTGTCATTGGATGCGCAACTTTCCTTTGGCTGTGGATAAATCCAGGGGCAGTTCAAAGGACAAAGCAGAATGAGAGGGTGTAATGCGTGGGAGGGGGTATAAAGATTCAGGCTCCCACCCCCCACCCACTCTGTGTATCCCCTCCTCAGTTGGGGGTGCAGCTATGTGTGACCATGACTACCTCAAATCTGTTTAGGTGTATTAATAAACACAGGAGGCTGGGCGAGAAAGAAGAGCCGCAGCAGGGGGTCGATCTATCTGCCCGGAAACAAAACCGCATCGATCTAAAACAATGACACCAACTGCAACATTCGACACACAAAACAAAATGTGTGCGTCATGTACGTTTAACGGAGGACAGCGAGAAACTTTTTTTTCACCAGCTAATTAAGGCTACAAACTGGATATACTGGAGTTTACAAGCTTCTGCATCAAAAAATCAAAATCACTGCATCAGTACCGTTATTTTCTGTTTAATTTTTCTATTGCAACCAACTGTAACATTGTGGATATAGTATAGTATGGACTCTATTGTATTAATATATTTGCATTTTATGTTCATTAACTGTTTCTAAAGTTTTATTTAGGTACAATTATTAACTTACGCATCCAGCATATTTTAATTTAATCATTATTTTTCAGTCCTGCGACCCTTGTGTGGACAAGCAGGAGAAAATGGATGGATGCCATTATTTTTTAGTACTTTATTTTTTTCCCCTGTATTTAAGAACAGTGTAACTGTTCAAATTGTGCATGCTGACACAGTGGATTACAATAATAATAAACATGGTTTTCAGGACTAGAGCCTGTCATTTTTGATGAACACTAGCACTACTCTGCAACTTTTTTTGATGTTTTGTTTTAATGTTAGTCAAAATGACAATACTTTGAGAGCCAAGTATTTATTTAGGTGGTAATTGGTGTCATAACACTGAGAACCACTGCTCTTGAGGTTTTGGAATGGGTCATCCCACGAGCAGTGTGTGTGTGTGTGTGTGTGTGTGTGGTGTGTGTGTGTGTGTGTGTGTGTGTGTGTGTGTGTGTGTGTGTGTGTGTGTGTGTGTGTGTGTGCTAATGATGATGATGGCACTCAGGCTCCAGGATGCCAGTCATGGCTTCTCATTACCAAGCAGTCTTTAAATAACTGCCCGAGTACTTATGTGGCAGCTTTTGAACTTTTGAACCCCGACAATAGAGTGAAAGGACAGATGGTGCCCTCTTAGCATTCTAGGGGACGGCGATGAGGATGAGCAGTTGAAGATTAAAAAGAAAATAGCTGCAGGACAAATTACTGTAGTGGGTAACAGTACAAAGCAGGTGTGACTTTTTGAAATGCACAGCTTGCTTACGTGTTTGCACACCTAAAACTATCAACTATGACGTGACTATGTATTGACATTCCAGAAAGTTGTCTGACCCAATTTATCATGGGCTGCCATTTTGAGATTGCTTTCGAATTATGTCCACCAGAGGGCGTCACAGAGTTATTTTTTTTATATATATGTAGCAGTGAAATATGATAAAAGTACTCCTAGTTAAAAAGGGGGAATCCAGTGGTTTGCATTAGCAATGTATCCAATAGGTCAGTGATTTCCAACAGTTATAGAGCCAAGGCACATATTTTACAATTGAAAAATCCCGTGGCATACCAACAAAAGTAAATGTCACCAAAAATGCATAGATTAATTACTGTATGTACTTCCTGCCATCTAATACAAGAGGATTTTTGTTGTTCTCTCTGTCATTGTGCCTCACTGGAATAAATAGATGAATAAAGATACATTATTTCTTGGAAATAAATGTTGTTGTTTTTTTTTTTTTTTTTACATAAAATTGGATAACTTCCCACGGCACACCTGAAGAGCGCTCACGGAACACTAATATACCCTGGCGTACTGTTTGGGAATCACTGCAATAGGTCATGTAATATGTACTCTATTTTGACAATGTTATGTTAAAACATCCCTCATTTCACTCGTAATCGAGCCTTTGCTGCGGCACGTGACAGGTCACATCCACGCACGTAGGTCACGTGACTCGCGAAAATGGCAGCGCCACTGAAAATTTTTAATTGTCGATAAAAATCTTCTCAAAACACTATTAAATGAGACAGGATTTAACATCGCATTGTCATAATAGAGTACATATTACATACATTGGTAATGCAAACAGTGGATTTCCCCTTTAAGACCCAAATCAGTCAAAATTTGGGGGGAATTAAATTTCAGGGATTTTTTTTTTTTGTGACCTGTGCTGGACTGGTGACCAGTCCAGGTTGGGCCCAAAGCCAGCTGGAATAGGCTCCGGATCACCCAAGAACCCAATGAGGATTAGCGGGACAGAAAAGGGATGAAAGGATCCTTATTTGCCCAGAGGTGGCCTATGATTGGGTGGTGACCAGTTCAGGGTGTCAGCCAGGTATTTCCAGAAAGGCAGCAGGAAAAGACTTAACTCATCTGGTTTTGTGTACCTCGCAGATTAATTATGGTGCCCCAATTATACTTTTTCTAATCCATGCATCACTAATCTTTTAATTATGTTTTGCGAGACTTTGCCTGGATCCTTTTGGACTGTGAAAAACTTTGCTTATCAAACATATCCTGTAAATCACCTTTAAGAGGTACATTTTCATTTAGACCTAATTTGAGAATTATTCTTTTAAATTATAATTAAAAAAAATATTCCATCCAACCAACCATTTTCTATTCTGCTTGCCCTCATTGGAGTTGTGGGTAAACTGCGGCCTATCCTAGTTGAGTTCAGGCAAGAGGCAGAAAAATAATGCATTCTTTAAGAAAGAATGTCTCGAAATACACATCCAATCGTATTTTTGCCACTTTCTCATGTGATGCGCATCCAACCAATAAACATGCATATTAACTCTCAATTTCACAAGGGAGTGAGTCATTTTGGGGCTTAACCGCGCATACAGCGAGTTATTTTAAACTGCAGATTCCAATCCATTTTCAATTTTCCGACATTTTTCCACCACACTATTTGCGGGACCTGTCATCCGGTTTCCACGACAACAATGATGTCAGGGGTGTTGTTCACCCGTCGCAGTGTGTTTTGGAAAGTCTGGCCTTTGGGAGAAGGGAAGCGGGGAGAATTTACGTGACATGAAGTGTACGTCCACGGATGAAGTGATCCAACACACTGACACAATCTCTCGGCTGGAGGGGAGGACTGGGTGACAGTGGTGTAATTTTCTTCTGTTTCTAGGGGGAGGGAGTGCGTGGGGGGCGGGGAGGCGTCAACTATTTAAGGGTTTTTGGTTAAGAACTGAATGTCCTACTGAGATTAAGTGAGACTTTTTTGTTCTGCATCTGCAAGATAAACACATCAGCATGTCTCTTTCCATAGAAACAGACTTGTTACTTTATTTTAATTCTTTTTTTTTTTGGTGGGGGGGGGGGGGCTCTTAATTAGTGTTCAATCATGCTGTTTTGACAACAATCTAACAGCGTCCTGGAGTTTCCAGGGTGTCGCCGGTGACGTCAGCGCCCGGTTTTAAACAAACCCACACCCACCCCCCACCCCCAACCCTCGCCGTGGACGGACGGAAAACAGATGCGGCGATCCTCCGCGGACTGAGGGACAAAAGAGAGAAAGACAAGAGCGGGGATGGAAAGCTGCAGCCTGTTTTTTTGCCCCATCCCTCAGCCGCAAAGCGACCACACCCTCGCAGGAATTCCTGCCGCTAAAATATCTCCTGTTGTGTGTTTTTGAGGGAGAAGTTGTTCAAGTTTGCTTATCTGAAACGCCCTAATAAAGGGATGCATTCACGTAGAACGCGTGAAAATTAAAAAAAAAAAAAAAAAAAAGAATGGTTCTGGGTTTGCATGTTCTATCTGTCTGTCGATATCTGTATTTATCGATCCCAATGGTAACCCATCGTCAATTTTTTCACTCATCCATGATTGATAGTGAGCTTCCCGGGACCTCCTGCTCCTGTCCCCTCTCGCCTCGTGGGTCTCGGTCCACATGCAAACCAGATGAGCAAGTCCCGCCGCTCCCACCCCCGCCCGACTGCATTAAATGACGCTCACTTGTCTCCACTCCCACTCCCAGATGTTGTGCGTGTGTGTGGACGGTAAGTACATAGTGACAAGGGCAACCTCCCCACAACATTTGACCTCCTTCCATCTTTGGACGCCTCGGTGGTAATATTTCACCAGATCCTTCATGATCCTTCTTTCCTGGCGTGAATTCCCCTGATTCCCCAGATACAACTTTAAAAGAGTTGCACAAATTGCAAAAAGTGGTCAAAAAGGGATATAAAGTGGCCAAGCGTGGAAGGAGAGGTCGGATTGGTTTGGATCGCAGCTCTATGATAGGTGGGAGGGGGAGAAGGAGGGGCTGAGTGTTCAGGGAGCATGATGGAACTTCGGTCACACACATGCACACGCAGTCCACGAAGGCTGAAAGACAAGAACGGGCAACTACAACGTGGACCTGTGCAAAGTAAGTTGGAGTATCTCACTTGCATGTTTGTACTTTGCTGTAACTATCATCCGGATAGTAACTTCATGTACGCATGTACTGTATGTGATGTGACGCAATCGTTCTTCTTGGAACTTCTCCTCCAAACAAAAATGGAAGACAGAAAAAAGGGAAAGTAAACAAATGTACTGCTCCAGAGACTTATGTGGGAGTTCAACATTTAAATTTGAATCTTAATTTTAACTTCATTTCTCATTAAATGTCTCAGGAATGAGTAGTTTTATTTATTTATAATCTTACTCAGTTTCTTAAGACAGTGGTTAACTTTTCTGTAAACTGTGGTGCCTTGTCAAACTCAACACAAAGCAAAGAGAACTACAATTTTCCATATTTATAACAATTAGTTTCATGAGTTTGTTTCATGAGAAGTCCATTTTGCTGAATGCTAACAAACAATGAAAACACCGTAAACGGGCTAATGGATAGCACTGCTGTCACGGTGTTATAACCTCATGAACTGGTAAAGCATTGGCCTCACAGTTCTGAGGTCCTGGGTTCAATCCCGGACCCGCTTGTGTGGAGTTTGCATGTTTTCCCCGAGCTGGGTGGGTTTTCTCCGGGCACGCCGCTTTCCTCCCACATCGCAGAAACACGCAACATTAATTGGACACTCTAAATTGCCCGTAGGTGTGATTGTGAGTGCAGCTGTTTGTCTCCATGTGCCCTGCGATTGGGTAGCAACCAGTTCAGGGTGTACCCCACCTCCTGCCCGTTGACAGCTGGGATAGGCTCCAGCACTCCTCGTCACCATTGTGAGGATAAGCGGCTAAGAACGTGGATGGATGGATATAATCAATTTTCCCAGGCATATAGTCTTTCTCCTCTGCAAAACATGACTAATGCTGTTACTGCAGTTGACTGAGTCAGTTGTGAAACCCTTCGTGTCATTAAGTTGGTTTTATAGTGCCCCCAGGTGAGCATACCAAAAGGGGCAGCACGATGCCCATGAAAGTGAGGCCACCCCTCTGGAGAAAAGTGTTATCAATTTCATTATGGATGGACTCACTCCAAAACAAAAATAACTTTCTTTGAAGCCATCTGGTGGCACCTCGGCACAAAGCAAACAATTTGAAGTCCTTTGCCACCATCTTGCAGCATTTGCAGGCAGTTATATACCTTTTTAGGATTGGGGACAATATTTTGCAGTACAGCTCATTTTGGTTCTGTGTATCATCAGTAAACTTTCTAAACTTGTATGATGGCAACAAAAAGGCAAAGTGACCTTTTTGAAGTTAGAAGAACGTGGAAGTCAACTAGTCGCACAGATCGGATTGCATTCCACTTTGGACGTTTCACTCTACAATCTGGGATGCACATTTGGTTTGTTCAACTCGTCTAATTCTTTCGCAATGCTGTAATTTTTTTCCTTCTATCCTCTCTCTCTCTCTCTCTCTCGGTCTCCCTCTTGCTCTCTCTCTCTCTCACTCTCTCTTTCTCTTTCTATCATCCTGCTAATCTTGTTGTTGTTTCAGGTGGTGACAAAGCGGGAAGCAGAGTCGAGTCAAAGTAGGACAAGTGTGTCCAAGTTCCGAGAACATTTGGATATTAAACTGACTCACCGGGTTTGTTGGGAGGCTGCCGGGCCCAGCCTCCGCCATGTCCCGGAGGAGGTCGACGGGCGACCTGGTTCCCTGGGATGTCACAGAGGTCGTCGGGCGCGAGGTGAAGGCCCAGCGTGGCCACAGGAAGCCGGGAAGCTCTCTGGGACAGGCCATCAGCTGGCTGAGGAGCAGCCAGAAGAGGAAGAAGAAGAAGACGAAAACGAGCGTTGATAATGGAGGGAGGCAACCGGCTGTGGCTGACGAACTTCAGAACCAGGACACTGGAAAAGGTAAGACAATTTTACGGCGAAAGTACAGTGAAAAGAAACAAAAACGTGCAGGTCATTGACACCTCACCCAAAATGTTTTGTAAGTGCCTACAAATGCCCCAGATACTAGTTTTGTCTAAATGAAGCTCCTCCACTCACCTCAAGTTGCTTCTTTGGGATCAGGATGTCAGCAAATAAGTGATTTTTTTTTTTCAGTAAATAATGTGATAGATTCTAAAAAAAAATATCAGCGAATTGCCAACTCACATTTTCGCAATTAATTTTATTGGATTAATTATAATCGAGGTACATCTACATAATAAAATTAAAAACAAGAAGGATTTATTTTATCTTGTGAATAAAATTTGCGTGCAAATTTTAATAATTTTTTACGCCCTACTTGGGAAGCAAGCCCCAACGTAAACCCCATCAAACATGTTTGGCCTTACAATTCCATCCATCCAACCATCCATTTTCTTAGCCGCTTAACCTCACAAGGGTTGCGGGAGTGGTGGAGCCTATCCCAGCTGTCTTGGAGCAGAGGGCGGCGTACACCCTGAACTGGTCGCCAGCCAATCGCAGGTCACATGGAGACAAACAGCCGCACTCGCAATCACACCTAGGGGCAATTTAGAGTGTCCAATTAATGTTGCATGTTTTTGGGATGTGGGAGGAAAGCGGAGCCCCCGGAGAAAACCCACACAGGCACGGGGAGAACACGCAAACTCCCCACAGGCGGGGCCGGGATTGAACAAAGTTCCTCAGAACTGTGAGGCCAACCCTTTACCTTACAATTCCTATTCTGCAAAAAAAAAAACGTTTCCCAATACTTTTGTAAATCGGTGAAGCTGTTCCTATGTCGCTATCTGACCTCATGACCACCGTGTGCACGGATGTAGACGCACGCTGATCTCTAAATCCACCCCCCCCTTTTTTTTTCTCCCCGTTTGCTGATGCGTTCGCTTGTTCGGCAGCTCAGAGATTACGGCCGCCGTCGTCGTTTCCTGTTTTTGTTCCACCTCAAACGCCATCCCTCCCTGTCTCTTTTGCCGCTGATGCTCTTACGCATGTGTTAGTGTAGGAAGCAGCTTACCACCGCTGGAAACGTATAAAATCCTCACGGTGCCTAAATTGGCGGCGGTTTCGCGACGTGCGTGGGTGGTCATCAACAGGGACAACTTTTGGAGAGCGTGGCAAACTTGAGAGGATGTGGTCAGGGTGGGGGGGGGGGGGGTTAATGAATGCATGGGAAACATATTTACACGACATTCTTATTTTAATACCCGAATAGATTGAAGTTCAACATTGAAGAAGATGCTTGCACATGCATTTATACAGAACATAGTATAGTCATAGTCTTATGTACTGTATGACTGGCCCTGAAATTAAACCCTCCGATTAGAGTGTGCAATTTCAACTATTTATGAAATGAATCTTGCTAATTTGATGTCAGGAGTGTAAAGGCACTTCCAAAATCATGCTCGACGACTGTACACCGTGATCCTGTTAATATTGAGTGCTTATAAATGACATTTAACATACAATAAAAATAACTAATAATTTTAAATAATCTAATAAAAACAATGTATACAGTAAAGGAAAAAAATCGTATTATAGTAAAAGAAAAAAATTGTTTCATAATATGTAGCGGAGAATGGCAGAGACAATTTTTTTAAAAAGTTTTTAAAAACAAAACACCAAACGTTTTTTGATGATTAATTTTAAAACTTTAAAATATTTTTTTCGTTTTGTTTATTTTTTAAAAGTCATAAAACAGTGTTTGGTGTGGTTTTGTAGACAATGAAGTTGATAGATTAGTTGACAAGGAATTGAAAAAAAATCGAGATAAGTAAGACGAGCTTATAATTTTTTTGCTTCATATTTTAAAACGTTTTCTTTTCAAAAACATAAAACATTAGGACACAGCAATCTGCTGGTTGGGCGAGAATGAAGTGCGCTTATTTTAATTGGGAAAAAAATGTCAAAACTCTCCCTGCAATTTTTGTTTTTTGTCTTAGATTATAATTTTTAAAAAAATGATTATCTTAAAAAATACTCCCCAAAATGCATCAGTAATAAAGTACATAGAGGGTTGAGTGGTTGTCGAACATTAAGTTAAATGGGAAAAAACAAACTCTTTTAAGAAACTCGTTTGTTGCTCTTTAATGTTATTGTGACTTGTGAGGTTCTCATTGTTCCGTGCCTCATTCTTCTCCCTAAACACAAAACCCTTAGAAAGAATCTATTTGTGTGCGTGTGGCTCAGTAATACTGCATGTAGCTCAAGTGAAAAAAAAAACGTTTCTTTGTGTTGTGTCATTCCACTGACTCAGTGTTGTCGTGCTGGCACCGGCCGCTCGGACCCACGACCCGAAGCTCCGCGAGACCTCGCTGGCCACACTTTACACAGATTCCTCTCCTGTGAAAAAAAAAAATGTTAAAAAAAAATCACCACTGTCTTTGAGCCGAATTCCTGGGATTTTAGTGTGTGTGTGTGTGTGTGTGTACACGCAGCAGGCAGGCACGCAGCTTGGTTGCTGGATGGCGGCTGGAGTTATGTGATGGAGACTGGAGATTAGAGCACATCACAAAGGCCCATTCAAACGTTTGAGAGGATTCTTTGGGAACAAGCTTTCAGTGTTTTTTTTTTTTTTAATTAGAGGATACACCTATTCATAATTGTATTCAATGTGTGTGTGTGTGAGAGAGAGAGAGAGAGTCCATGTGTGTGGCAGAGGGTGTCTGTATTTGTGTGTCAGTCGTGTGATGCTGGGCTTTAGGCGGCGCCTGGATGGAGCACACACATTACATCAACTGCAACACACACTCTCTCTCTCTCTCACACACACACACACACGGACACACGAACGCACGTACGCACGTACGCACGTACGCACGTACGCACACGCACACACAAGGATGTGAGAGTTTGTCCAGCGCAGCTCATCTTTGGTGCCTGCTTCAATGGTGAGGTCACTTTTGAACAAGCCTATGACTGGCCAGTTGTGTGTGTGTGTGTGGCCATTGTTTGTAACTCGTATGATGTTTATGTGTTTATCGTGTCACTTGCCTCATATAAAAGCCTCTCATATGCGCGTTTATGAGAATTTTTGGTGCCCTAGCGTAAGGTCTGAAGGCAATTTTCGGGGTGTGTGCTAGTGAAAAGGTTTTAGGGGTCCAGAAGCTAACCCATCCCAAAATCGCCTCAGTTGCGCCCCCTTGGAAGTTAGCTGGCTGTTGGGGGGCTTGAAAACAGTTTCAGGATGCGGCGTGGGCCATTCTGGAGGCCAAAAAAACGGTTGAGCATTCGTACTTCGGGTTCGACACTTTGGGCAACTCCAGGGGGTGGAGAGGTGTGGTGCAGGCACATAGATCCATCTCGAATGAGCACCTCGACGCTTTAGCAACTCCGTTCGGGCCGGTGTCACAAGCACAACAACTGTCAGCATCGACTCTACAACAACATCGTCGATAAATGCCCGTTGTGTAACGTCGCCCCCCACAATACGCATCATCTCTTCAACTGTGCTCAAAAACCGACCACGCTGACGGTGGAACCCCTGTGGAGCGCCCCGGCCGACGTGGCTGACTTTCTGGACCTTGATACAGAATAACGTCCGTTGTACTTGGCTACAACAACAACAAAAACAGTTTCAGCAAGAGGAAGTGATTGGATTTCATAATGTGAGACTCTGTCCAGAATTAAACGGGAAATATGCTATTCAGTCGCAACATTTTGTGGCAACTTGTTGCCAAGGAACTACATCAAAGTGATTGAGGAGGTTCATTTTCACAAAAGTAATACTTTGCCGCCATCTGCTGGCACCCTGGTGCCAAGGAACTACATTAACATGAGTTGAGGCGTTTCATTTGGATATAATTGGTGCTTTAGAAATTAAAGCTTTGTCGTAGGGGAACAATTACTCAAGTACTTGTGATTACTCTACATTTACATTACATTTCATTGAGGAGAAAAGTTCATTTGCAGGCTGTCAAACGCAGTTGCACAAGTTTAGCCAATAAGAACCCTAAAACGAAAAAACAACAATGCTGAATTCTGGGGGGGCACGGTGGTTAAGCTGGTAAAGCATTGGCCTCACAGTTCTGAGGTCCCGGGTTCAATCCCGGAGCCGCCTGTTTGGACTTTGCATGTTCTCCCCGTGCCTGCGTGGGTTTCCTCCAGGCACTTTGGTTTCCTCCCACATCTCAAAAACATGCAAGATTAATTGGACACTCTAAATTGCCCCTAGGTGTGATTGTGACTGCGGCTGTTTGTCTCGATGTGGCCTCCGATTGGCTAGCAACCAGTTCAGGGTGTACCCCGCCTCCTGCCCGTTGACAGCTGGGATAGGCTCCAGCACTCCCCGCCACCCTTGTGAGGATAAGCGGCTAATACAATGAATGGATGGATGAATTCAGGGCTAGTGGAATTAAATTGATTGTGAGGTTCAAATTTGTTCTGGGAAAGAAATAGTTAAAAAATAAACGATGCAAAGAAAACAAAAATAGGTTGAGTCTGGAGTTGATAGAAAAAGATGGAAAAAAAAACTAATTGCATATAAAAACGCAGCTGTTTTAAAAATAACATGTTTTTTAGGTAGCCAGGAAATGAATGTGAGTTAATTAAGTGAACTTGCGGCAACAAGTTTGGCGTGTGCCAATTCACTTTGTGAGATTACAGAGCTTCCAAAAAAAAAAAAAAAAAAAAAAAAAAAAAAAAAGAACCGAGGCCTCATTACCAAAGCGTGAAAAACAACCTTTTCTTTTTGTCCGGCCAGCCGGGACCGCGGTGCTGCTTTAATGCACTCCGACAGGATGGCGGGCAATTAAAAGACAGCCATGTTAAAGTTTAATGTGAAAGCCCGCACAATAGTCTTTGTAAACATTACTCGCATACTTTGATCGAGGAGGTAATTTTACCTGGGTAAGGAGATAGCGCCAGTCCTCATCCATCATGCCGGAGAGGTCAGCGTCTCCCGGGCGACGGCTTTTTGAGGCGCCCGTTGCCGTGGCGGCAATTCAGTCGACCAACAATGCCGTGAACCTGTCGTGGTCAGGTCCATTTCTTTCCCCCACTGCAGCCAGGATGAGCCATTCATCATTCTTTCTATAAATAACGACACTTCATTTGCAGTATGAATTTAAATCCAATGATCGTTTTCATATTTGTGACTTTGTTTTGTATGATTGGCGAATTTACCTATTGCTGATTTTCATTTTTGATTCATCCTCTGTTTTGTTTTGTGCTCAGGCCAAAACCCTGTCTAATACAGTTTTGCAATGGCGCCATCTGTTTGCGTCTCAGTGCCGAGGACTTGTGTTGCTGTAAGCTTCATTTAGTCCCGATATATCCATCCATCCATTTTCTGTGCCGCTTATCCTCATGAGGGTCAGGGGGAGTGCCGGAGCTTATCCTAGCTGTCAACGGGCAGGAGGCAGTGGACACCCTGAACTGGTTGCCAGCCAATCGCAGGGCACATTGAGACAAACAGACACACTCACAATCTCACCTAGGGGCAATTTAGAGTGTCCAATTAATGTTGCACGTTTTTGGTATGTGGGAGGAAACCGGAATGCCCGGAGAAAACCCACGCAGGCACGGGGAGAACACGCAAACTTCACACAGGCGGGTCCGGGCGCGAACCTAGGACCTCAGAACTGTGAGACCAACGCTTTACCAGCTGACCCTCCATGCCGCCAGTCCCGATATAACGTCTAATTGAAAAGTAGTGACTTGGCGCAATATTGTGGCACCTATCTACATCACTAACGTGGATCAGGCAGAGCCACGCCCTCAAAACGGACCAATTTCAGCGAGACAGAAGATTGTGTGCAAAGTATGCTTTAATTCTTTATTTTTGTGATGTTTTGAGGGCTGCGTGTCACAGACATGTCGTGAAGACATCTGGGAACTGTTTAGAATTGTAGGGAAAAAAATGACATAATGTGTCTCCTTAGAGTCAAAGATTGAAATCACTTGTTGCTAATGAAAAGTGTTTCGCCACGCACATATTCGGGAAACATGGGGTGCTAATTTTAGAAGCTTTCATTTCTCTTTTTATAGTTTTGCACACATACAAACTCGATGGCAATTGTGTCCACCGCGCAGCTTTAAAGGACGGCAGCAAATTGGTCGTTTGAAAGAGCGCGGGGTGCGTTTGATGCGGCGGCGAGACAGCTGGAAGACATAAAGGGGGGGCGTGGGGGGGAGGGGGTCAGCAGTGATAAACATTATGCTGAGTACATACTGCATTAAGTCTCATTGTGTGCGCTTGTGGCTGTGTTATGTAAGTCGCTGTTGAATGCCGCACATACACTCTTTCAAAATGTCTTGTTGGAATGGACAAAGTCTTGTTTTTTTCCACATTTTCAACACATTTGAAAACAATTGTCTGAACACAAAATGGCGCAAATACTGACCTATGATTAATGAATGAGCAGTTCCATAAAACAAAGACTTTGATTAGTATGTTAGTTCACAGGTGGCATGGTGGATCCTGCCCGTTGACAGCTGGAATAGGCTCCAGCACTCCCCGTGACCCTCATGAGGATAAGCGCCAAATAAAATGGATGGATGGATGTTGGTTCACTTACAGGTTTTTTTTTTCCCTCTTACACATGAGACATTTTATTAGGTACACTTCCACAATGCAAGAGCCACGTGGTGGAAACAATGACTTCACAATGATAATAATGCTTAGTTTTGTTGGCTCGATATAAGTTTATTACACTGTAGTTCACAGTGGCGCACTGCAATAATATAACCACATTATTAAATTAGAATAAAACAAAATAATTCCATACGTTTTCTGAGCCCCTTATCCTCACAAGGGTCGCAGGAGTGCCGGAAGCTATCCCGGCTATTGTTGGACAGGAGGCTGGGTACATTATTGTATGATATTTCTCCACACTTGGACAATTTTCAAGTAGAATAACTATTTGGGTTACTGGTGAGGCAAAACTACTAGTGGGCATTTTGATGCTAGTAGGCAAGGAGGCAATTAGTGTGCTGCACATGCCTACTACAGTAGTTGGGCCTAGTCGTTTTACTAGTGCAGTACAGAAGTTAACTAATAAGGTCTAATCGTGTACAAGTGTGCCAAAGGTTCCTTTAGTAGTGGACTTACAATTAAGATATTCATTCTATCAATATGTGGAATTGTCTTAGTAGTCGGGGCAAAGTGCAGAGTACTACTGTACATGTAGTAGTAGTTATTTTTTTGTAATGGCACTGCCTGGCCACAAGATAGCAGTGCTGACCAGATCGGTTGTGGGTGTGCCGTCTCAAGACTGACAGACTCAGAGATAAAACTGTAGCACCCACCTTCAAGGTCATTTAAGTTCATCCACAAGCATGATTATTCTCATCATTTTGCAGCGGATGTCGTTAAAAGACACGCCTTAACGTCCAATCAAAACCTTGACGGCGCCTCGGCGCGGTCCCCTTGGCGACCACCCTGAGGAGGCCGCACGTCACACTTTGATCGCCATGTATCTGGGCCACACTCTCAGGCTTATGGTGCTGCATTCGATATGCATTTTTTTTTTTTTCAGGGTTTTTTTTTTTCCCTTCATCGGGTGTGGTTGTAATGGTGAGCTTCACGTCTCCGTCGCTCTGTGCCTGTCGTCGCTGATGACTTCACACGCACCGGCAAGGGGAAAAGCCGGAGTGATGTCATCTCACTCCTGTCACTGCTTAAAGGGAGTGTAAACATCTGAAAAGCAGAAATTGAGGCTCCATCTCTGAAGACTCCAAGCCTCGAGCGATAAAATGGGTGGAGGGGCTTATAAATTCTTTACAGAGAAGCAGAGCAACCCCCACGCGCCACCTCCCTCTCCTCACTGTGTAAATCTTTTTTAATGGGAGGCTCTTTATCTTGCGTTGAGGATGAGACACGATCAGGATGACCATGATTTCATCCCTGCCCTCCGCCCCGCCATTTTGTTTTCCAGCGAGGAATCTTCCGCGATACGTCTTCGGCGCCCTCCCTTTTTTGGAAGGCTGCTATTGATCGGCGTCTGGACATCATCAGGCTTCTCGGTGAACCGGAGGAAAACTTACTGCGATGAACGGAGAGGAAATGCGAGAGCGGGAGATGGCAAACGATTGCAGTAACATGAGAGGTTGCTTCAATTGGTGTAGCTGTTGTTCTCGAACTTTTTACCGAGTATCGAAGTACCACCGATAAAAAAAAAAAAAATACTGAGCTCTGTCCATTGTGAACAACTTAGCATATAAGACCCCCTAGAGAGTAGGTGGAAATAAATGCAATCAGTCACTCAAAAACGCAAATGAGACGATTGGCCCTGACACAAATACTAACACGCTGGATTGGATAAACCCACATACCGGGATACAGTGCTTTGATT
Source organism: Syngnathoides biaculeatus (assembly GCF_019802595.1). NCBI lineage: Eukaryota > Metazoa > Chordata > Actinopteri > Syngnathiformes > Syngnathidae > Syngnathoides > Syngnathoides biaculeatus. The sequence goes on along the minus strand of NC_084640.1, from coordinate 10,162,609 downwards.
GGCCACATTTTTGGTACTGTACATTTTTCTTTTAGTCCACAACATGCCGCGATTGTCAGGGAGGAAGTGGAATGCCCCGGCCACTGTGGGTGTCTATATTTTAGTAATACATCAGGAGGAAATTCGTCAATACATTTGCGCAACAGAGACTCTCCACACTTTGATTTTTCTGCCAAAGGTGTATGTAAAATGATGTAATATTCTAAAAATCAATGTACTTTACATATACATATTATATTTTGTATCCGAAAAGGCACTTATTTTTGTTGTGAAGGTTTGCCTGCATTTTGGTGAGACAGACTTTTTTTTATTTATTTTTTTGCCAAAAGTAGGGGTTGCGTCAGAAAGGGCATCCGGCGTAAAAACTGCGCCAAACAAATATGAGCGTTCATCTGAGACGACACGCTGTAGCGACCCCTAACGGGACAAGTCGAAAGAAAGTAGGTAGATACAAAATTATGAATACAATTATGACTGCAGAGCTCACGGAAAAAAAGTTAAGTATTGCATCCAACTTGTGGCATCTATAGGCATTTTTCAGCCAATTACTCATGAATAGCGGGGGAAATTAAACGTTCCACTTTAAGTTAATTTCCACCAGAAAACTTCTTATATGATGACATCACGTCGCCGCCACGCAAATATCTGCGAAGATGATTTGAAATATCAAGCTCGCATCTCAACATTTCCAATTATCTATTGTTGCCTTTAATTTGAGTGGCGCATGGCCTCTCTGACAGCTCCGTTAATGGCCCGCGGCGACGGATGTAAATCATCTCGCGAGCTCCGCGTCGGCACAATCAGCTGGGAACGCTCCACTTTGGAGCGGCGGAGAAATGGGAGGGGCGCTCGCCTATTCACACGCGCGCTTCATAGTGGATGCTGCCGTCTCTTGAGCAGCTGGATTTGGAGTGCTTGTGGCTCATGCGCGTCAGTCAGCACTGATTCAGTGCTACGAGAGAGCTAAAGAGGGCAGCGACTCGGGATGGCGGTGGACAAAGTGGACAGCCTTTAGGGGGGTGCTTCGGGCAGTGTCCCCACGCCCGGAAAAAAAAAATGGGGAACAGCGTTCAGAAGCGGAAAAAGGTGGAGACCGAGAAAAAGCCTCCAGCGCTGTATGACAAACCCAAGGGCTTCTGGCTGATTGGACGTGCAGAAAAACTAAAGACAGGTAATATAATAATCCTTCCCTATTAATGACTTTATGGTCCAACTGGTTTTAATTATAGCGTAAATACAGCAAAATATCAAAATGTAGAATACAGTATAAGGCTGTGTGGGAATTAAGATTTGAGATTAGGAATAACTAGTTGCAGTGACCTAACTTCACATTAGTCATCATTCGGCATGCTTCCTGCTTATTGGACAAGTTTCTCCGTGCGTGTATTTGTGCAGTACAACAATTACCCCCGCCAGGAGAACACACCGCTTATCTTCTCCCGCACTGACGCCTGTGTGCTAACAGCCCCTCAAGCAACAATCGAGCACAGGATGAGCAGGTTTAACGCGAGCTTTTTGCGCTGACTCGCGCAGATTGTCAGATAATGTGGCTCAATGCGTCGGTGTCATCAATGATGTGGTTTTGTTGTTGTTCAACAAATTTCACAGGTTTTTTTTAAATCATTGAAAACAGCACTCTACAAGATTGTATTGTATAAAATCATATAGTAAAGATGTCATTAAATAGAATGAAGGAAATGAAGCAGTTTTTGCAGATTTTTTTTTTGCTTCTTTTTAATGGACATTGTGCTGCTCCTGTTTTGTGTGCCACTGCCACCTGGGAGCAGTATAATTCAGACAACCGGATAGAAAAACTGCAACAGCCCTCAGTTAGGGGCAGTAGGTTTGGTCAATTTCGGAGATGATATATAGAATATGCTTGTGAATTTTGTTGTATTGTTTGGCTTTGTGTTTTGTTGCATCGTTTTTGTTCAAATTACCATCATTAAAGGGGTATTACAATGTAACAGCAATGCTATTTTGTTAGTATTTACCTAAGCAGACTTAACTATAGCAAAGTATGTAGTTGTTGCAGCTTGAAGCTTTTTTGGGGGGGAATATTTTTTTACTATCAGGCCAAGTGACACTCATTGTGGAGTGAGTTGAGTGGGTTTAGTGCTAATATACAATGCTCACAAATTTTTGCTCACAAGTCAAAGCAAAAAAAAAAAAAAAGACGTGTATTTTGTAACTTGTAAGTTGGGGGCCTGCGGCACTGTATATTATCATCATTATTATTATTATTACCATTTAATTGACAGAGTGGCGAACGTGTGATGTGAGGATCACACAAAACAAGGGGTTAAAAATCTCATCTCTCTGCATTTCTTGATGACATTAATCATTAGTGCTTCTTCATAATAAAGTGGGTGAGCAACAGTGGCAATTAACGGGGAAAGTGGATTTAAAGCAACATCGTGTTATTGTTTGACCTTAAAACAACAGCTCCAATATTAGTTGATAGTTCACAAGAATAGTGTAGAAGAGGGTAAATCCACAAGTAATTTATGGCTCCCAAAAAAAGAAATTTAAACTCAACTCACTTCACTATACAGTATTGACCTCCTTGGGACCAAAATTGTGGAAAAACTTTACTTCTGTCTGAAACCTTTGAACTCACTTGAATATAGTTCCTTGACACCAAGATTGTAGCAAAGCACTAATTTTGTCGAAATTAAACTACTCAACTCACTTCAACATAGTTCCTTGCACCGAGATGTCACATGATGAAAGCAAAGCAGTACTTTTGTCTAGATGAAACTCCTCAACTCCCTTCAACATGGTTCCTTGGGGGAAAAGCAACACTTTTTTCAGGGACATACACAGAGATTTTAGAGGGCAGGTGCTCAAGGCCAAAATAAGGGCACTCACCCATGGGAAAATATTGGTCAACGGTGCAAGAGTGAAGTTTTACGATTGTAAAGTATATGTCGAAAGGGGGTGGGGGTTGCTGTCGGACGATCTTGTCGGTAGAAAAAAACGGCCAAGAAGGCACTTAAGCATAACTTGCAGTCTATCTCTGCACGTCAGCTTAATGAAGCTCCTCAACTCACCTCTTTCATGACTGAAGTCAATGGGCATCAGAGTCTTGGAAATCGGATGCTCTGGGACTGCATGTGTCCTGGTTAAAAACACACACACAAAAAACAGGAATTCTGTGACTTTTTGGATACAGCGCTGTTATTTGTAGGAGCACAGAAACTTTCAAAACTTTTTTACCTGAGCAAACACATCCACTCTTTTGATGAATGCTCACGTCGAGGTCATTTCCATCCAAGAAACGGAGGTCCTGCTGCCCCTGTGTACGAGAGAGATGGTCACCTTAACCTTAGGTGCACTCACGCAGGGACAATTCCACCATTTTGGTTCCGGATGTCGCCCATTTTCACCGATCCCCCCACGCCGGGTCACTCATGCAACTTTTCATTGCAAATGAAGCCCAGCTCCTGTTTACATGCTCTACTTCACACTCCCCATTAAACACACAGAGGAAGACAATACTGTATTGTACTAACATGGAATCATTGCTTTGATACTTTCTGTTGCAATGTCCTTGACCTTGAATTCTTCGCTTGTTATTTATCTTCCACCAATCCGACAGATTGATTTGAATGTAGCACCCGTACACCGACTAGCTTTACTTATTGACTGAGTGTAAAAAAAAAAAAAAAAAAACGTGACTTTAGGGATCACAAAGCAGAAACCTGCAGACAGAAGTAGGCCGGGTGAATGCAAATAAGGAGGTTGTACTCATGAGAATACATCAGGAAGAAAAAAAATATCGGGTTGGATTTCAGCGGAAGGAGACTGCGAAGCAATATCGCCGTCATTTTCATTATAGTGGCGTCTTGTTTGCCGGTTGAGATATTCTATATTCCGTCACCCCCGCAGGGTTAGGCTCCACTCTAAGCCTTTAGAATGGTGTAAAGCGGGGCTAAGACGCTGGCTTTGAAGAGCCCATTCACTGCCGGCTGCTGTCAAAGGGGTCGACCACAATGAAGCCAGATCAAACCAAGACGTTTTCATTCAGGCCATCGAGTGCGGCCCTCTTCAACAAGGTCGCTTCTTACGTCTGCATACATTATGTTTTACAGTGATTCGTGAACAAACATGACCTTTTCTGGAAAAGTAGACACAAAACAAAGAATCACAAATTGTGTGTTTAAACAGTCCACTAGCTTAATGCTAAAACGCAATGCAAAATGGTATATATGGGCTAGTAAAACTAGCATAGATGCTGCAGCAGCTTGGTTGCAATGACTTTTTTTATTATCCACAATGAAATATGTGTTATTACTCTATATCATAATGTATAAATCGTTTAATTCTTTACACTCTATTTAATGATCCGCCCCAAAATTATCTTTTGCTTATACTCCAGACCGAAAGGGGGCAGCATAAAGTGGGGGGGGGACAAAACAAAAGGAAGTGCTGACTCGGTGTCAGTTTCCATTCCGCTATTGTCTCGCAATTTGGGCTGTGACTTGAAACATTTGAATTAATTCCATGTCTCAAAATTTGGAGTAGCACGTCCCAAGACACGTCTTTTAGCTCCATCCCTAATCGTGCTAAATGGTACTAAAAGCCACGGTGCCGCTCAGTCGTGCGGCTTGAATGTTTCTCTGTCTGACCAATAAAAGGACCCAGTGTTGGCCTGATAATTGGCTTCCTGCATCGAAGGCTAAATCGAATTAAGATGTCATACCATACTGAGCTGTGCGTCACCTCACCTTTGCCTTTTAAGAGTGAATTTTTACCCCCTCTCCTAATATTACAATTTTATTCTCATAAAATAATGATGGTTTTCCTTTTGTTGTGATTTTCCAAATAGGTCTTTTTCTTGCAATATCAACAATTTTTGCAAGGTTTTCATCCCGATTCTACATTTATAACTACATAAAATTACTACTTTTATGACTTTTTTTTTTAAATACTGGGACTTGAATTTGCAGCATTATATTTTTTTCCATTATAAAAGCATGCAGTACTATTCTGACTTTACTCTCATAAAATTACATTTTCCATCACAATACAACTGAAAAAAATATTTAATTATTATTATTATTATTTATATTTTAATTTATTATTTTCTGATAATATTATGGAGTTATTCTTGCAATATCCCTATTTTTTTGTAAAATTTTCACTTTATTTTCATTACAGTTGACAGTTTATTTTTTGTATATCATTATTAGAATGACAAAAAAATATTACTGTTCTTTTTTAGTGACCAGATTTTATTTTATTCTTAAAATATTATCCCCCCAGAATGACATGGGCATTCTACTATAATACTATGATCCCATTCATAAATGTTCAGTGATCTTCTGGACCGTGGAATTATCTGGAATTTGGTTAAACAATTCGTACATTCAGTCACTGCAGTGAGGAGGTCAGGACAAGTTGTCGCCATGTTGGCGCGGTCACAGCGGGAATGCCGAATATCTGTGACAAGCAGATGGCTCTTCGGCTTTTGGCAACGCGGATGCACAAGTACATCGCTGCCTTCTTTTCCATGCATTCCCATGTTTTTTTTTTTTTTTTTTTAGACATTTACTGTAAAACAGATACTTGGGAATTCAGAAATGAGGACAGTTATTAGAGACCTTGGAGGATTGTTGACAGTTATTAGAGACCTTGGAGGATTGTTATAATTAGTTCATCTTGTTATTACTCAAAACTAGAGTGACCTTTAATTAAGTTTTGTGCAACAGTTGTGACTAGGTAGAGACGAAGGGACGACACGGAGATGAGGAAGAGGTGCGATCGCAACGCTTGAACGCCTCGCAAATTCAATTTTGTGATTTTTGTGCAGGCAGACAGCACACGCGTGTGAGACGCTGAGTGCGGCGGACACAAGGGCGCGTCTCTTCCATTTTAATGCGTCCGGCGTGACTCGGCTGACACGTAAACTTAAAAGCTCGCAGCTCGGATGATATCGTGATACTCAAGGAACGTGTTGAAAATTCATATTGTGACGAGCTCGTAGCAAAAAGTCCAAGTTCTCAAATATTTGAATGCGTTCTGCCTTGCAATCAAATGCATCAAGTTTGCAAGATTTGTCCTACTTGACTTGACCTTGAGAAACAGAAAGATTAAGGTCTGTCATTAACCCATCAGCTCCTAAATGAGTCCACTCATTAGTGCTGTTATAAATAACCCGAGTGCAACATGGAACTTGTTTTGGCAGCGGTAAGAAAACTCCTCAGGGGAAGGCCTTCGCTTGACACGGTGACAGTGGACCAGGGTCGCCTGAGGGACTCGACTGCACAAAAATGCAGTGAACCGTATCAGAGTTTACATGTCATTTAAGATTCCAGGACTCTGATATAATCTTCTATGCTGCTCGCGACCACCAGGGGGCGGCTCTGCATCTTATCTAGTGACTGCTATGATATGTTGATGATGGATTGACCAAAGTCTGACTCCAACATTGAAATGAGTTTAGGATGCTTTCCTTGTCTTTTTTACATTATTGTGACTCATAAGACATACACACAATACAAAAGATCCAATGCAACACTCAAACTGAACAAACAACAACACAGAAACATAGTATACATCTTGCATAAAACACACAATATCAAAAAACATACACAACCACATAATACACAAACACAAGCTGCACAAAACAAAAACAACCTGTAACATACAACACCCAAACACAAAAATAATGCTCACAGACACACTCAGACAATCCAACACATAATGAATCAGAAATAACAGAGGGATGCACAACACACGCGCACAAACAACAAAGAATCCAATGCAAGACAACACAATACTCAACACATAAACAGCAGTCGGACACAAATTAAAGGCAAGTGCATCACAAAACACAACAGACAATGAAACAAACACAAACAGACAGCACAGAGACGCACAACAGGCAGGATAATAACACAAATAACACATCACACAGAAAAAAAAAACAATGTAGCACACAAACAGAACACATCCACACACAGGTGTCAGTATTGTGTTTGTCCCTCTCGCCCTCATTTGTATTCTCTGTCTGCTGTGGTTACCTTGAGTTATGAGCCCTCTCCTACAAGGAGCACCAGACTATTAAACAGAGATGCAGTCCAGCCTGCACACACACACACACAGGAAATATCCCACAGGCTGTGTGTATCTTGTTACACTCGCTGCTCTGGTTCAGTGATACAAGGGCAGGTTCAGGGAAAGAAAACGGCAACAAACATTGATGGACTATGCGGGTGTACCCAATGTTGTAGCGTGTGAGTCTCGCAGCAGCTCCAGAAAAATAAAGTCCGGTTTGTAAACATCCTGTGATGGGGCAGACTTGATGTTTTATGCCTACGCTGAATCACCAGAGCTGTGGTTTACCGCCGTGGGCTGTCGTCGTGCGGGCAAAGCGACCGATGTTTGCTGTGAGGTCGCCGGTTTCAAGTGTGCCAACTCCCTCATGATCCTATCTGCCAAAGATATGAGCATAATATTAAGGGTATGTTAATGAATGTGGCCGGAAAAGCACATTTTAGCGAATACTCTGCGGTCAGTGAGTTCTCTTGGTCCACCGGGCCTCTTACCTGATGGCGACGCCATGCACAAATGCATGCAGGCTTGTTTTCCGCTCGGCTTCTCCCACGAGCTCCAAGCTGAGGACAGTGTGGAGACGATGCTGAACAGAGCCTCGGGGTCCCATTTTATATCAGCTATCGTGTCGTTAGCATCACTTCAAACTCGGTTCTACCGTCTTCTTTGTGTGTGCGATATAATGTATACAAATTTTCCTCAAAGTGAATAATTTAGCCTCTTCTAGAGGAACATTTCATTAGTTTGTGTCATCATTTTGACTCATTTGTATTAAGATTTTATTTTGAACTTTATCACTGTAAAGACACTTTTTTTTATATTTTTTGTACTAGTGCAGAGTGGGCAGCACGGTGGATCAGCTGGTAAAGCGTTGGCCTCACAGTTTTGAGGTCCCGGGTTCAATCCCGGACCCGCCTGTGCGGGCACTCCAGTTTCCTCCCACATCCCAAAAAACATGCAACATTAATTGGACACTCTAAATTGCCCCTAGCTGTGATTGTGAGTGCGGCTGTTTGTCTCGATGGCTGGCAACCAGTTCAGGGTGTATCCCACCTCCTGCCCGTTGACAGGGAGGATAGCCTCCACCACTCCCCGTGACCCTTGTGAGGATAAGTGGCTAAGAACATGGATGGATGGATGGTGCAGAGTGATTTTCAAGTTTTGTTATCAATAAGTGGTAAGTGGGCCCTTTCTAATGGTATGTGAAAGAATCACTAAAATAAATGTTCAAACTGCATAACATTAAACTTGAAAAAAAAATCCAGTACAGTATACAGTATTTGTTAAGTATAGTTCAGTTCTATTTAAGTTTTAAGTACAATACAATTGCCTTTAATCTTTGAAAAAAAAATTTTCAAACATTTATGCAGGTCACATTTTTTTATTTTTGAGTGCAATACATTTTCATAGAATCATTAAGAGAATTTTTTTCCCCAACTATATTCAAGTTGAGTGTTAATGTTCAAACAGTGAATACAGTTACAGTAGTTTACAGTAATAAAATAATATTAAGAAGAATAAAAATAACGTTGGGGAATAAAACCCCAACTGTGTTTGCGATGGGAACTTTGGCCAAGTACGATACGGCCTTTTAATTATGGTCATTATGGTGGTAAAACTTTTGAGAACCCCTGTTATATTTTATGATGTACAGCAAATCATTTCTATTCAGCATTATAAAATTATCAAGCTTTAGTTGGACTCTGTGTGCAAACGAGTTTGTGATTCATGGCATCTTTATAGTTGCAGTTAAACAGGGCCGTAAAAATAATTTGTTCGGTTTGTCGAAATGCTTATAAATAAATTGCCAGTGTTGTGTTGTATGTTTATCATGTATAATGGTTGGTATTCAAAATTAGCATATGTTACGCTTCGATTACGCGCCAAGATGTTGTTCTCCCGTGCCGCAGACTGGCAAATCAAAGGCATTTGGAAGCAAAATCTCCCCCTCTGCCCGTGTCCCCCAAGACCAGATGGTGTTTCTTTAGACCTTCTAATGAATATTGATATAAGGGTCGCATTGAAAGGGGAGTTTTAACTTGCTTGACTTCATTATGAAAAGCTGCACCATTCAGAAAAGTTGTGGGAAAAAAAGAAAGCTACGGGAAGGTTGTGAAGAAGAAGGAGAAGAGTCCAAAAAGGAAAGGAAAATAGTCGGGTTTGAACTGGAAGATGGATTGAGATGAAAAAGTGTACCAGGTTAAGCGATGGCCAGGTGCAGGACCTAATCCACTGGCATGACTCCCATTTTTAAAGCTGCTCTCACCCCGAGCCAGAAGAGTCACCAGTTGACCTGCCAGAGCCCGGAGTTGAATGCTGGGTGAACATCTTCCACCCTCCAGCTAGTACAAATCCCCCCCACCCCACCCCACCCACCTCCCCCCATCACTAAAACACTGCGCTTTGTTTCTGCACAGTCATCCTCCCGACGCCATCACCCGAGGTGAGTCGGGATACAAAAGCAGTGAGATGACGCTATTAAAAGCTATTTATAAATCAAACAAGGACCTCAAAAGCCACGGGGCTAAAAAGGCCAGGCGAGAGGAGATGCGAAGAAGGAGAGATTGGCAGCGGCTGGCGGGAAAAGTGATACGAGGAGACGAGGGAATGATACAGGCGCACCCGTTTGCTTTGTCACTGCAAGGACACGACCTCAACTGGCCCCCGAGCAGGGAAATAATGACACACCGCAGATGAGGCTGAAGGCTGCGATGAGGGGACAGCAACAAACATGTGCCGACCGACCCCAGCGATGAGCAAACAAAATATTACAAAACGCAACTATGCGAGAAGTTGTATAATGTCACTTTTGAGAATAAAAAGCTCATACAAGAAAGAATTTGTAAGATTTGGGGTAAGGGGAGTTGAATTTTTATGAGAATAGTTGTTTCACAAGAAGTTAGTGGCAATGTGATCGCGGGGGGACGTACTTTTGCGAGAATTCAGTTCAAGTTGACAATTAATTTTAAAAAGTAACTTACTGTCAGTAAAATTGTAAAAAGGAAAAATAGGTAATTTTATGAGGAAAACCCTTACAAAAAACTGTAATTTTACATTCTGATATTGAAAAAATAATAAAATAATTATACAAAAGAGTCAATCTTTTGTGGACGAATTCATAATACAACTTTTTTTGCAAGTTTCCTGGAATAAATTTGCAATTTTACAAGATGAAATTCACAACAGTTTTAATAAAGTCATAGGAGAAATCGTCACGTTATTAGAGTAGTTGTTTTGGAAATTATGTTGTAATAGCACTCAAGTGTTACACAAAAAAATAAAGTCATCAATTTAAGAGAAAAGGTTATGAGAATAATATGTTCCAGTCGTAGGTTTTAATTTGATGACATGACATAGAATTTCACATGCAAAAGTAGTTACAGTATATTCTTTGCGGGAAAAAGTGTAATGAATAAAAAGTTTGAATTATATGAGATAAGAATTCAGTTACAAAGTCTGGATTTTGGAGAATACTGTATAGAATAAGAGCATTGGCACAAAAATAAAGTCAAAATATTATGAGATCAATACCTCTATTATAGTTGCCGAAAGTTGTTTGTATTTACAGGATTTTTTTTTAAATCAAATTTCAGTTTGCGTTTGATTGTGATTTTAAAATATAAGTGGGGGTCACGTTTTCTCATGACTTTTTGGATTGAAAATATTCATATACATCTACATAATCAGCCCAACGTGGGGGATGGGTGAATGCATGCAGACACGTGTCTCTATACCAAGGGTGGGGGGGGGGGGATGTCGTCTGAAAGCCGAACTGACAGCTGAGGGGTAAGCAGGGGTCCTTTATTTGACTATAAAGCATTGCAATGGAGGAGAGGCAGAGGGAGTTGAAGAAAATCAGAGCAAGGGAGGGAGCGAGGCAAGGAGGTGGGGGGGGGGGGGGTTGCCGGGTATCAGACTCAGGGATAAGGCAGCTGGGCAGGTTTTATTGTACGCTCATCCTACCACAGCAAGCCGGACGGACCAAGGAGGAACGAGTTCGTGATCCATTCTTTAATCATCAAAATCCTGTTTGGAAATTGTTTCGAAGTCCAAAAGATTTTTTGACTTTGCATCAGATTCAAGGGGAGGACTTTTGCAAATTTTTTTTTTTTTTTTAATAACCACCATGAGTCCGGCATAGGCATGGTGGTTTATTTAAGAAAGAGCATCCACTCCCTGCTTTCAGTCTTCAAGAAGAAGGGTGAGTGTTGAGTTTTTAATGACGGTGACAGATCTTTGTTTTCATGCAAAGATGACACAAAATCTCAGTTGCTTCGACTGCTACTGCGCAAAAATCCCTCCGACACAGACAAACTGCCGTCAACTTGGGGGTCCTCTCTAATGAGATAAACGGCTTTAATGGCGGTCGTCTTAATCAACCAAAAGCCCCTAACCTCCTGCGCGAGCCTGCTGAATCTTAAAAGGCAGGGGGTCTCTTACTCCATGTAATCCCACGTCGTCTCATTTGTAATGTTGTCTTGTGGAAGTATAACGAACTTCTTTTCTCTGCCTGACGGCTTCTTCTTCATACAACAGTCGACTGTGTTGGCATAATCTAACCGCCTCACCTGTGGTAGTAATGTGTGTGGACACAAACTGCTGTACATGAAGACATTACCTAACCTGAGGTAGACAGAGGCACAGTGTTGAAGATAACAATAGAACAAAGATGATAGCTAGTATTGACTTTCTGACAGGAGACATTGTCCCATGTGAATAATTCCCTCAAGTCATGCAAGGAGAAGCTTCAGGTACCAAGATGTGAATGTATTCAGCACCAATTGAACCATCTTGTTTCGACTATAATGGACTGTACAAATCCGAATTTGGGAGAATCCTTAACTGGGGGTCCGATCAATCTTAATTATCTAATCCCCCTGGGACTGGCACAGAATTACAGATACCGCGATTAGCCGGGCATCGGCGTACTAAGCCCTGAGCCAGGCCGGAACATCTGCCCAGCTTCTGGTAAAGGTGTAGCCTCGCACTTGCAACAGGTGGGAAGCTCACAGGGTTCACTGTAAAGCTGATATGTTTTGGCAATGGACATCTGTTGTGCTAAAGTTGGTTTCCGAAGAAGACAACAGTGAAACTCGAAACATTGTGGTCCATAAAGCAAATTTGAACATTTGTCATGGCCGTAATGTTGCAAACGACCACCATTTCTACAAATGTCCACGGAGTATGATTTTAACGCATGGGCAGCAAAGACCCATTTCACAACCGATCCCTCTCTTCTCAACAGCTGGCACCAAGGCCAACGATGAGCAGAAAAAGCTGGCAGTGCACTACTCAGCCACAGAACACATCCAGGAGAATGTTTTCGTCGAGGCCAATCGGCCTCAGTACCTGGAGGACCTGCACTCAGAGGCTCAGGAGGGCCTGAAAATACTCCAGCAGGAAGGTGAGCAAGGTATTCAAAACGGACTTCGATATTGTGTATCATTTATAGTTGGGTCTAATTCATGTAATGGATTCCGGTTAAGACAGCCATATTGATTTGCTTTACATAGAGCACGAGAGTGGAAAGAACTTCACTGAAGAAGAAAGCTTTACTGTAAGTGCACCTAATCAAATGGGAAATGTCCACCTACTGTTTTGTGAGTTAAATCCATTTTTATGTATGTGTTCTTCAGTCGTCAGACACAGAACATCCAGAAGACGATCTAAACTCCAAAGATGAGGGGGGCTCTCTGGAGACAAAATCCAACTCAGGGATTACTGATTCCACAAGAAATTCTTCTGCGTCAACCAGACCGGTGCTCACTCGCCAAGGTAATCACTGTTCATACCTAGGAAAGAAAACAAAATGTTGTGTTTGTCATTCCAGAAAAACAGTTGATATTTCTTTTCTGGACTATCTCTGACAGGTTCTACATTCAAGCCACTTTATCCAGTGAAAAGGTTTGAAAAGAACAAGAAGAGAAACAGAAGGACTACCATCATGGGTATTCCAAACCAGGTCCAGAAAGAACTTGGTAAATCAGCACTCCAAGAGCATACAAAATTGGCTATTTCTGTGTTAGACATGTCATTGAAACTCACCTGTCCAATTCCCAGCATTGCACAGAGGTTCTACCTTCCAGCAGGTTGTTTCTACTCAGTTACACAATCACGACAGCCAACCGGGTGTTTTCATCATTCCAAGTGTTGATCGAGGGACTCCAGTGATGACCAAGGAAGGAGCAAAGGTGCACCTGTCAGACCTGGAAGTAAGTTCCACTCAGTAAACCTGTTGGTTTTTTTTTTTTTTACTTGAAAAACTCTTTTTATATATATATCAACAAAGCAGGTATCTGATAATCAAGAGCAGATCAGATCACATCTTGAGGAAGAGCACAAGACAGATGAACACTTCAAACACCAGGGGTTTGGAATCCATCACTATCGGTCATCTGTCATCAGACCAAAGTCTGTGGCAGTACCTGGAATGACTACCTTTACTTCCTTCAATCCTTTGAGTAGCTTCCTCTTGGAAGCCCAGGTCAGAAAAGAGCAGAACAATATTGTGTATAATCTCCCAGTTCTATCAAATGAACACTCCATTTCTTTCCCATAGGGTCCCGTCATGTCTGTATCCCCTCAGGCTACTTATTTATCTACAATCATCCCAAATGCGGTGCTGCCAGCCTCGATTGAAGTGATTGAGATTGACCGCGGCAGTCAAAGAGGAAACGGTGTCAACTATTGTGGCAGTGTTCACACAGTTAGCAAAAGCAGCCTGGCTTCTGTGGGCTCATCAGCTAGCCCTTTTCTCTCCAGAAAATCTGGCGGGGATGGTACCCACACAGACAATTCCTGTAACAACTCAACAACGGATGGCACCACACAAAAAGTGGATCTCAATCTTCAGGAAGGTTGTGTGGATGCTCCAGGGGACCAAGAGCTCACCAGCCCAGCAAACTGCATGACTAATATTGAAAATATAGAAACGAGCAAAGATTCGGAGCCTGTCGTGCTATGTGCCAGTGGCGATGATGCAAAGATCAAACGTAATTCCACTCGAAGTCTCTCAATTATCAAGAACAAGCTACCCCCAGCACCTCCACGAAGATCAAACTCTCTTCATATCAACAAGTTCCAGACTACTTTTAAAGCTCAAGCGGATAGCAAAGATGCAAATGTTTCTGTTTCTCAAGCACTATCAAGTGCTATAGCAGCAAAGGAGGAATTACGATTAGTCATTGCGGAAACAAGCATTCTCCTGACTCCTGTATCAAACCCTGCAGAAGACAACTGCCATACTTCAAGTGTGACCCAGGCTTCAGCTGGTGAAGCAAGAAAGGTAGGAGGGTCGGTCGCAGAACTCAATCCCACTTTCCAACAGAAAACTCCCACAGAAGGTGAGAAATTTGAACGGACCATATCGCCTTCCAGCGGCTACTCCAGTCAAAGTTGCACCCCAACACTTTCCCCAAAGGAGATCGCCTCAAAACCTACAGACAAACACAAGATGACACCAGTTAAGCCTGAGAGATCCGTTTCTCGGGCGTCATCCTCAGCCTCTCCCTCCTCGTCGCTTACCTCCCTGTCATCTGGTACATCCGAGCCTGTTAATTCCGATGTTTCCAATTCTTGTACTCCTACATTTCCCCCAGCTTCTACAAAAGAACTCACTTCACATTTGAGAATGGAAGCCAAAGAGCTGTGGAATCTCCCACCCCCTCCCAAGGTCAAAGCACCATGTCCTCCTCCTCCTGAAACATGGGCTCAGAACAGTCACACTTTTGCGCTCCTGTGTGGTCTGAGCCCCCAAGTCACCAAAGTATTAACGGACTCAACAAAGACAAAGGAGAGCACAATTAAACATGAAGGAAGCCAAACAGAAACCAGTGAGTTTTGTTTTGAAAAACAAATAAAAGACAATCCAGTAATCTCACAAATTAATTCAAAGTCTGAGAGATTGTTATGCTCCATTCCTGTGGATGCCCAACGTGATGCAAAAAGTACAGAATGTCCAGATGCAGAAGAAGGAGCATCTTTGGCTAAAGCCATGATTGAAACACCAGAAGAACAAGAGAGCTGTACCCTAACAATCAATGACTCTGCAGGTTGCGATATTTCCACAAAAAAAGAACCACCCCCTGTTATGAAAAAACCACTATGGAGAGAAGACAAGGTGTTCAAAGACGCGGTGTTGACAGAGGGACAACAAACTAAAAGTTGCAACATTACCACGACTACAACCTCTGTCGATGAGACCGAGGACAAGGTGGACACAATTGAAGTTGCGTCAATACCAGCAAATTTTGTAGAGAACCAAAATACTGATAAAAGTTCACCACCACCTTCTCCTCCACCTGCTTACCAGCCTACGCCTCCTCTCTCAAGAAAGTCACCCGTCACCTCCTTATCAACATCACCGGTTGAGTTTGAACGAGAACAGGGAGAGAGCCGTGTTGTAGAATCATCTTGGCCACCTCCTCCGCCTCCTTTAGAGGGAGATTCTGTTTTCGAAGGCGGAGATGAGTTAGACTTCCCTCTTCCGCCTCCACCTGACATGCCAGACAATGTGCCACAGAGTTGTGCCACAGAGATGGCTGCTTCAGACACACCAGTTCCACCTTTAGAGGAATTTGTAAAAGGAATTAAGGACTCAAGTGAATCAGAGACAACTTCACTACCAGATCCAGTTTTGCATCAAACTGTAGTCTGTGACAACACAGACGCAGATGCTTCCAATGGACCATTGCAAACCTTTTCACCTGCTTTACAAAATCCATCATCTCATTCCATCACCCCAGCGGAAATCCAACCGATAGTATGTTCAAAAACTTCAAGCAGTTTTCTAAAGCGATACTCTCTTGAGATTGAAAGTCACTCTGCTTCTGAACCTCCCATTACTTCGCAACTCCCCACTCTGGTTACACCCTCTTTACCAATGGAGAACCTTACCACGGGAGTTTCCTTTAGAAGACCACCCAGCACTGCACACAGAGAAAACAGGGGCAAGGAGCTTATAGCTCGCCACAAAAGTGCACCAATTCCCAAAGAGGATGCCAACATACCTCTAGTCACCCCGTCTTTACTTCAGATGGTCCGCCTACGTACAGTTAATACGAGTGAGGATGGTGCAGAAGCACTGTCTGAGGACAAGACAACAAATAAGGGCGCTCTGGTGCAAGAGGTTTGTCGAGCCCAAAGCGAAGGCCAGCAAAACACTCCACAAAAGCCCACCCGCAAATCACTAAAATCTCCCCCTCAGTTGGTGAAAACATACGGGACGCCAAGCACCCCTTCCATGCGATTGCAAGAGGCGATTCGGATCAAAACTGCAGCTATGTCCTCAAGAGAAGGGTTTCCATGCCGGTTGGGGATGAGACCGTCATACCACTGTTCCAGCGAACCAGGGATGTCGTCGCTCAAATCATCTGAAGCACTCGACACACAGAGGATCCCAGCTTCGACTGCAAGCTTCATCTTCTCCAGGAGCTCCAAACGGGCTGTTATTGACACCGGTGCTGCCTCTTCGGATGAAGAGCAAGCTGGTGTGAAGCAAAGTTTAGCGCCTGAGATTGTGCGTTTTTCTGAACAAATGAATACTGCTCCTTTTCCAAGCGGCGGGGTGAAATCTGACCGGGTCCCACCACCAGTAGCCAGGAAGCCTTCACAAGCCAGCATCAGTTTTCCACAAGATCGGACTGTTTGTGCAGCTAGGACGGAGCCAGGTCTCACTGCCGCAGATGCAATCGGACCACAACAATATTCCAAGGGAATAGCACTACCCGAGACAAGTAAGGCACAACAACCTTATTGGCCATCATATTCATTCTATGTATCTTGTAACTGTATGAGTGATGTAATATTTCACGGTTGTTTTTCTCCTTCAGCTACAAGAGTGACCGCAGACACGATTGAAACACTGTTTTGAAAGCACTTTGTGATAATTGACCAACAGGAGCCACGGGAACGCCTACAACAAGCTAACGACTGGATGAAAAAAGACAAGTAACTCACGTATACGTGTTGCATTGATTTAAAGAAAAAAAAAAAGCCTTAGCCTGAAATGGCCTTCCAAATGTATTTATGCAAATTAATAGCTCCCACTTTCTTATGACAGCTTTATTCTGGAGTATTTTTCTAAGTTTCTATCTGAATGAAGCCCCCCTCAGGAGAAACTTGTGTACATACGGGCTGAACTGTAAATATTGTGAGTGCGCCCTCCAGAGGCTGACTTCGGGAGCACTCACCTCACAGTGTTTATGTACAGATTTTGATTTAGGCCTTGTAAAATACAATTTAATAGCAATGATGTGGTTGTCACTAAGGTCTGATGAAGGCTCCATTAACACTAATACACATTGTTGCTGGGAGATTAGTATAGAAAAAAACATATTCAGTTGAGACAAAGGGAAAGAGTATGAATATGATAGTGTTATTTAGAACAGAAGCACTTTTGTATAGCTACATACAGATAGTCGACTATTAAAATGCTTTTATCGGATCATCATTTGTCTCTTGGCTGTAATAAAAGACAATTTGAGATACATTTATGAAAATTAAAGGGTATTTGCTAATTATTATCAACGTGTAAGTGCTAAATGGCAAGTACTGGATAGAACTGGACCACAGTCACACCACGGATTTATCCAGAGTTTATTCCATGTTCTTGATCATGACAATGTATGGTTGTATGGCTGCTTCGTGTGCAATGCTGCCCATGATGGAAATGCACAAATAGACAGGAAAAACCGTCACTTACAAAGTACAGAAGCACAGACGGGAGTTTGACATGTGTGTTAATGTAAAGAGTGCAATTTCAGATATGTTATGGATCATCACAGGTCCCCTGATTTTTTTTTTTAATGACAAGCACACACTTATTCCCTTTCAAGACATCACCAAAATATTTTCAGCATTCGTGACCCATAACACTCCAAGAACCATCCCTGTTGTTCCCATGGCAACTTGTGGATTAATTACATGTACTCTTGCAATGTGGCTGGCAGACGAAGGCGAATACCTAACTGATATTGCCCCCTTTCAGAGTCTTACACGTGATCTGTCCTAGTTTGGTCATCAGTAGGTTGTCTTTCCACTGAGCTACGCACTCCTCGGATATCTTCAGGTCAACCTGGAGAAGGCGGCAGAAAAGTGGTTTAGAAAAGAAAATCAAACTATTTTTGAGAGAATATGTAAACACATTTGCTTCATGAACTTTGTGTGTGCGCGTCTTGATCCCGGCCTTTCTGTATGAAAATTCGCCACATGCTTGGGTGGGTTCTGGCAAGTTTTTTTTCCCCTTACAAAAGAATGTTAGGTTAATAGAAATCTCTAAATTGTCTTCAAATGTGACTCATTTGTCTACATTTGCTCTGCGATTGACTCGCGAGCAGTCCAAGGTGTACCGGTCCGCAGGTGGTAAGTCAGGTCAAACATGGCGCGAATGAGGACAAGCGGATGGATAGATGTCATCCCAAGAGGCATACTTGTAATTTCTCCCACACTTTCTTCTTTGGGTTGAGCCTTTCGTCAGGTTTTCCCGCCTCATATCCTTTCACAAAGGCCCGGTCTCCTGGTGTTGAACCCTCAGGAGGGTCGAGTGGCTCCACTCTCCTGGGCTCTCCTTCACTACAAATGACCCAAACACAAACAAATGTGAGGAGGAGGAAGAGGAGGACTCCAATGAAACTCCCAGCGGAAAAGAAATATACATTGAAGCACAGAGCAGCATGGCTTGCGACTCAATGCCGCGCATCTTCTGCGGTTTGAGGTTGCACAGCACCAGCACCATGCGGTCTTGCAACTCCTCCTGGGAGATGTAGGCCACCAGCCCGCTGACCACCGTCCTGGGCTCCGCCTCGCCTACGTCGATCTTCTCCAAGTAAAGCGAGTCAGCGTCTGGATGCTTACCGTTGGAAAAGAAGACAATCACGTGAACACAGTCGCAAATCTAACATCCACAGAACCTGCAATTACATGAGTATTTAGAAAGGCTTCCATTTCATTTTTTTTTTTTCAACGTACTTTCTAGGACAATTTGAAAATGTTTCTAAAACCTGAAAGCTTTGTTAAATTTCTAAAAGAAAATCTAAAAATAAATCGCTTTTTAAAAATACATACAATTATTGATATTTGTGTCGTAAAATATTTGTGTTTTATTTATAATAATCCATATTTTTTTAATGGACCTTTTGAGCCATCTTTCCTGTCAGGCTGTTTCTGTTTATATATAATTCTCATTGTACCAAAATGTGTAGAAAAAAAAGCATTTACAATGATTATTTCTATCATTAAATATGATAAATACTTGTGGATTAAAATGTTTTGTGGATTTTTCAAACAGCTCCTCTGAGGTCTTTTTTTGTATGGCAAGCCCAATTAAATAAATTATGACTTTGTTTTTAACCCCATGTACCATTCAGGCAATATATGGCTTAAAAATACACAAAAAATAACTAATTGTATTTTTCTCATTACATTAATCAATGCCAAATCATTAAAATAACTAATATAACCAACCATGATTAAATTGACAAAGTAGTGTTTCATTGTTATTTGAATTAACAGTTTAAACATGTAAACAAATAGCACTGAATAAAGTGCAATTGCCTCGGTTCTTGACCACAATCTGTTCCAGAAAATGGTTAGAAAAGTGATTTGTTCGAAAGCTAAATCGATGTTTCGCATTACAATGAATGGAAAAAGAAATAATGCGTTCCAAGCCTAAAAAATTGGGCTTGAAAGATTTTTTTTTTTTTAGCTTTACATGATAATAAACTTCATAGTAGAAATACATGTACAGTTTAAATATTTTAGATAATAAAATAATTTAAGAAATATATTTATTTTTTGCTTGGTCTTATTTTTTTTGTAAATATTGTTTTGGATTTTACTCTTGGGGCCCCATAGCTCCGTGGTCAGAGCATTGGCTTGGTAAACCAGGGGTTGCAAGTTCATTTCTCACTGGGGTCTCCACTCCACCAGAGTGACCAGGTAGCGTCAGGAAGGACATCCGGTGTAAAAATTGTGCCAAACAAATATGAGCGTTCATCTGACATGACACGCTGTGGCGACCCCTAACGGGACAAGCCAAAAGAAAGTAAGTATATTTATTTTTTTGCTTAAAATGTATGGTTTAGTTGTAGAATGTGTAAGGCTGGGAGTGCATTGCCCTATCTGTAGCGACTCGGCCCCCTTTCTTGTAAACTTTTTTTTAAGAACAAAAGTGCAGAATAGCTTTAAACAAGCAACTTGCCTTCTTTGGAGCCATGACTGGGGGTTAAAACGGTAGTCCTCAATAAGAAGACAAACAACAGTCACTACCGGGACACATCTGTGTACAGGGGCTGCGTTATTCAGAATAACAAAAGTGGGTTCAAGTACCGATTTTCGTTCTAAAACAGAAGCAAAAAAAAAAAAAAAAAAAAAAAAAAATCTCAAAATTTTCACTCGAAAACCGATTTGTTCGAAAACGGGCACATTCGAGAACCGAGGCTTTACTGTACTGTGAAAACCTCAGCCAGCTGTCATTGCAGCTAATTAACATCCTACCTTTTCCACACTGACGATCTTCCCCACCCGGATGTCCAGTTTGGATGGCGCCAGCTCTTCGTCATCTCCTCCTGCCTTGGCGCCCTTTCCTGCTCCTTCTGCACAGACAGACGTGTTCGTCTAAAGCAGACCAACACCGGTTCCACACCACATCTTACGATACTGACTCGTGTTTGTCGGGGGATAGGCGGAGTTGGTCAGCTTGCGCAGTTCGTCGGTCTGGAACTTTTTCCGGATAGGCTCCATCAGCGCGTTGAGGGCCTCCTCCACAGATGCCTTCAGGTCTCCAGGGTGGATCAACTAGTGAGAGATCATCTTGAGTCCACTTAACGAAATCCTCAAGAAAGTGAGAAAGTCAAACATTGTACCTCCTCTGCAAAATCCTTCTCCACTTCTTCAAAAACAGTGTAGACTTTGTCTCCGCCCCACTTGGCGTCTCTTTTGATGGAAAACCCTAAACACGGTTGCCAATTTTATGACACTATTTCAGGAACAGGCGGTAGATAAATGTCAGGGTGTCTTTTTGTACCTCCACGGAGAGGGAAGAGCACATATTTGACAAAGGCAAGAATCCCGTTGTTCTGGATGTTTCCCGGCTCACAGAAAGCCTTTTTCAGCTTTTTCTTCAAGTCTTCCTTCGAGTCCAGCAGGTCGATCTTCGACTCCTTTCGCAGAAAAGCGGTGAGCATAAAATAAGAAATATAAACATTAAGATCTTTCGCTTGATTTAGTTACACTCTTACTTCCTCAGAGGAGCTCATCTTGGTCCCAGTCAGTCCTGGTATCATCGGGTTCATCAGATGGGCACGCTTGGCATAGCCCAAGTAGGGTAGGTACTGTAGAAAAGTGAAAAAAGTGATCAAACTAATCTATACTAATATAGTATTAAAGCATTCTTTACAGTAAATATTAGTCTTAAGACCACTTGCTAGATAGCTACAAAATAAAGTACAGCTCTAAATGGAAATGTGTGCTGTGACCCCATATTTTTACACCACCCCACAAACTAGTTTATTGTGCGCCATAAACAACTTCACAACAGTCCTTTGTAAATCAAGGACCCCGTGTAAGTAGAAATATTGCAGTACGTCTGTAATATGTAAAGGAAAGATGGTGGTACCTTCTCAGCAAGAGTGAAGATCTTTCTCTGGTCTATCCCTCCAAATTGCGCATCGGCCTTCAGGTACTCCTCATCCAGCGCCTGAGGGGTGACACTATTTTGGCAAAAGTTCCCCAGTTGGCATTCGGCACTTGTACACTGATTAAAGGGCTATCAGTGAGTTGTGCTGCTTTTGTGATATGACCTGCAGTCCTGGATACAGCAGACCACTCAACAGGGGATGCTCCACCTGCTTGACCACCTCCGCGCCAGCCTTTTTGGCGTCGTGTTCGGTCATCATAGAGGACATGCGGTACACATCAAGAGTGTACTCTCTGATTTCAATGAAATAAAAGGCCCAGTGCATGTGAATGTTAAAAAAATAATATAAAAAAAAAAAAAAGGAAAACATTTATTAACTCGTCATTAAAGTTAAGTGAGTGTTTAAAGAGTTAACAGAATGGGTCATTTGTGTTTATACTTTTGAAATATAAAGGTCAAGTACCATGAAATGTATGATTTTTAGTATGTTATTAATGGAAAAAACAGCAGCCGGCATGGGCCCATCCGTAGTAGGGGCCACGGCGTGTTTTCAATGGCGAATGTCCGGGGTGACGTCACGGGCAGGAGATGCAGCCAATATGGCGACCACTTGGATGTCGAATGACACTTCCGCAACTTAACTTAACGCTCTCCGCTCATACTTATTTTTTATAGACATTGAAGTGAATAATGTTATATGTATTTTTCATTTCAATATCTATTTTAGAATGTTTATAGGGATGACACTTGACCTTTAAAATGGCACCTAAAACATGTGCCTGTAAGTTAATAAAAGTTTTATAATGGCAGCAGGTCTGACTCTGGAACAAATTGATTCCAAATGTAATTTCTCACCACAGTTATTCCAGTCCGACTGACCTACTGAGCTGGTATTCCGTTCCTTTCACAAACTTGAGTTTCTCCAAGGGTACACCGATGCTCTCCAACATGGCCTTAATGATCTCTTGGTAGTATTTGGTCCGAAGCTCCAGCAGCTCCCAGGGGGCCTTCATGTTGTCGAGGAAAGCGTGCAAGTCCGCAAACAATACGGTGACCTGAACAAGCGAGGAAGAAACACCGATATGAAGCCTCTCCCAAGGAGGCGATTGGCGAGCCGGAGAGTACACACCTCGCATCCCGCTTTGAGGAAGTCGGCTATCTTTGACATGGGAACGAAGTAAGCCACGTGCGGCTTGCCAGTGGTTGCAGTTCCCCAGTACACCCTCACCTCCCTCTCCTGAAGGACCTGCCTCAACCTGTCTTCCCCGAGCACCTCCTGCGTGAAAACGGCCAACCGGGGTGATGTCACAGACTGTAACCCGGCTCACCGACCCTTCGCCGCGTGCACGTGTGACCCACCTGCAGGTTCCTGGTGATGAGGTGCAACTTCTCATCGGGGCTTAGCTGAGCTGCCATGGTGAAAGGTCTTCCAACTACAACACTGGTGAAATTGTAAAAGACACAACAGGAAATTGACTTCTTAATTGTTGATACTAGCTGATGCTAACTGCGGGCATAATATATGTTAAAAGAAATAAAATGAAAAAAATATCGGATATTTGCCTTTGGAAGTGAATTTGGTGCCGAAGCCACTACTTGGGCCTGCACACGGAATGACAAATGTAATTTGGTTTGGCTCAGTGATGGAGTGCAGCCCACGCAAGGCGTTCAGGTATGTACACTCGCTTTCCGAGCGAGCCTTAGTTGCCATGGTGACAAATGCCTATTACAATTACGGCACTACAAAAAAAGAAATAATTACTCTATTTACAAATGTAATTAAATAAATGATAGTGGTCGTTTAAAAATAGTTGCACTCGGCAAAATAACGCCGAAGATTGTTGGGGTTAAGGAGACGCTAATGAATTAACACAATAATCAATATGTAATGTTTAAAGCATGAAGTTCAAATTATATCGTCTATTTCGTAAAACGCGGTTACGGGAACTAGCGACTACGTCAGCTAGCTGACTAGCACGAACGCCATGTGCAACAACTTGACACGCATGCATCGTTACAGATCCAAAACAAAATACTTTCAATCATAATGACTTCAGTACACCTATAAGCCACGTTACATAAAAACACGATGACGTTATAAGGTTAAGACTGCCTTACCAAAGCAGCTAAAGCGGACGGTGTGGGTGACAAGGAGCCTGTGGGTGGAAGCTGTCAGTGTGTTGCATCAGCTATCGATTGGGTCCACTCTCAGGAAAAGCAATCGAATGCCGAACCAATGATTCTCGTCGAGGCTAGCTTTTTTTTTCCCTCATTTACAGTAAAAAAAAAAAAAAGGAAAGCTGCTGCATTAAAAATATGATTGAAGATGTAAGTCATCTAATTTTGCTGTTATACTTTAAATTTGTAAAAAAAAAATACTAAGTAGTTTGTGAAAGAACCTATTGACTGAACAGGAGTTACACTTGTACGAATCTGTATTCTTTTAGCAGTCATGCAAATAAAGCGATTGAAGTGTATCTCATACTGTCATTTTTCCATACGGGGACATGACATTGCTGTGAGCAACCAGGTCGTCATTGCAAATTAGAAGCATAAACTGAATACACTAAAATATCTATTAAACAGGTACCGAAGGAAGACAGTAGGATGCAACATTCAAGGGTGACGCAAGGAAGGAAGGAGGGAAAATAAGGTATGAAGAAGAAAGGATAAAATGTAGCAACGAAGGCAATGAAGTAGTTTTGAGGATGCATGCATAAAACCAGTTGAGGGGGAAGAAAGGTGGAAAAGAAAAAGAATGCAGTCAGGAAGGAAAAGATGCCTGAAAAGCAGGTCTGACCTGTTTCGTAAAGAAAACCTGCAAGAATGAACAGAAACTAAAGGTAGGATGAAACTAGGTCGCACGTATCGAAGGAAATGAGAGTAAAACGAACAAAAATGCAATCAAAACAAAAAACTAAGTTTGCAGTACTTAATTTTAGCCTACGCTTTGACCTCTGTGTATGACGTCTTAAAAAAAAACACGACTGCAAATACAGTACTGTAGCCATTTTATATTTAATGTCTAAAAAGAACACGCTGAAGTCGTTCTCAATCTGAATTCTTCAGAACTGTACATACAAATGTGACAATATGACCCCTGGGACGAGATCCTCAGTCCAACAGACTGCGAGGAGAGGCCGCAAGTTGACTACAAGTCGGGCTCCAGGCGGGGAAGCACCGGCAGGATGAGGTTCCCGAACGACGAGTCCTGCGTGATGAAGAAGCCGGACGAGTGTCCGTGGGCGTGCTGCAGGGCGGCCTTCTGCTGGGCGGCGATGTGCTGCTGCTCCGCGCTGTCCCTCGCCTCCTTCGCCGCGCCGCCCCTGGAGGTCAGCGGCGTGTTGGCTCCGGGCTCGCTCATGGATTGAGTCTGGAGCAGCCGCCGCTTCTCCTTGTCCAGCTCGGCCAGGATGGCCACGCGGGTCTTGGTGGGAAAGCCTGGAGGGTTGGCGGCGGCTGCGGCCATGTCAGCGTCGCTAGCGCCGCGGTCAGAATCAGCGGACAGAGGACAAAAATAAAGCGTATTGGAGAATGAATCCTAATAACGCAGTAAAGACAAAACAAAAAAATCGTTAATCCCCTTCATTTCCGTTTTACTTCCGCAAAGAAATATTGACTTTCCGGTCTAGGTCTTCTTCCCATATTTATAACAGCGCCACCTCTTGATTAGAGAACTGTAAAATTACAATTAAAAATACTATATGTACAAGTCTTTTAATACAGAAATGAAAGAATGATGAAACAATGTATTTTGTGTTAACTAAACTACAACTATTGCAAGTTTCACATGTGGTTTAGATAAAACGTTGTTGCAATAAATATACGCTAGATGTCAGTAATGAGTCGCAAATACTGTAATTACCTCGAACAGAATCAGCGTTCAATTCAACTGAATTTTAGAGTTTTGAAATTAAAACTTTAACTTTACACATTTGGTGGGTATGTAGTACACTTTTTTAAATAAATGTACACATTCTCCAGTCAAGTGATAGACAACCACACAGTTCACTTTTCCAGCACTATTTATTGTTTTCAATCTCATTTATTTTGTGCTTGAATAAACTTAAGTAGAGTACATCAAATCACTTGCAGCCTCAGATATCAAAAAGGTATTTTACAAATCTACACAAAACTATTTACATATCGACATGTGAGGCATGTTCACAAGGTGTTTATGTCCCTCACAGGCTCAAGCAAATGTCATGCGCAGGGAAATAAGTTCAGCTGCAAATCCACAAACAAAAATCAATATTTACAGAATGTGCAATGTTAGTTACGACAAAAGAAAATAATGTACAGCATCCACCACAATTGATGCAAGAATTTATAATTTTTTTTCTTTTTTTTTTTAAAGGTAATTCAAAAACTTCACAATACTAACCCAGTTTCAGGGGCATATTGTAGATGTAGTGTATGTATAACATAGAACACTGTATGTACAGAATTCCATATCGGTGGATATGAATCAAGAAATTTACAAAACAGTTAATCGTACAATACAGACGCATATATACAGAGAATCACTTTTCCATCATCCCATTTTGTTTCCCCACAATTACGTGCATCCTATCTTTAATGTGTACAGACAGAAGCGATGGTGACACGTATTTAAAAAAATAACACGAGAACATTGATTTACTTTATATCAACTCCACCATTAAATAGGTTTTAAATACTGCAAGACGCGTCTATTGTCCAAACTGCAAAAAAAAAAAAAAAAAAAAAAAAAAATCCAAAAGTAATAAATAAATAACACGATCACATATTCAGGAACTGACTGTTGTCACCTTTTAGCTTCGCATTCAGTCGGGGGGAGGGGGGGGGTGAGTGAGGGAGAAGATGTTTTTCCTATTCTTCGGTAGCTGTTCTATAAAGAATAGTAGCAGATGTGTCATAGTGGTTTTACTTGCACAGAACCAAAAAAAAAAAAACAAAAAAAAAAAAAAAAAAAAAAAGGGGGGAAAAAAAAAAACCCCAGCCCTTGAAAGGTGTAGTTTACCTGCAGATTCAGATGAGAACAATCAGGCTGTCAGAACAAAACAACAAAAAAAATAAATAAAATAAAATTGTATACTTTGGCCACTGCCTCAAGAACATGGACCATGAAATGAAGTGTCAGTTTGTCTCCTACTTATTTTTTTTTTCCCTTTGCTACTGAACTGAGCTAAGGCACGAATGCTGTTTCAAGTTTAGGTTGGTACTGCAGTGCTCAAAGTTACTGGATTTAAAAGGAAAAAAATGCAAAAATGTATTTTTCTGGGAAAAAAAA